>NC_091983.1:130507318-130862148 GCF_044704955.1 Pristiophorus japonicus
CCCGGGGAGGGGGGGGGGGGAATTAAAACAGTCGCTTCGTTCCTGTGGAGGGGGGGGGGGGGAATTAAACAGTCCGCTTCGTTCCGGGGGGGGATTAAACAGTCGCTTCGTTCCCGGGGGGGGGGGGGGGGAATTAAACAGTCGCTTTCGTTCCCGGGGGGGGGGGGGGGGAATTAAACAGTCGCTTCGTTCCCGGGGAGGGGGGGGGGGGGAATTAAACAGTCGCTTCGTTCCCGGGGAGGGGGGGGGGGGAATTAAACAGATCAAGGCTTCGTTCCCGGGGGGGGGGGGGGGGGGGAATTAAACAGTCGCTTCGTTCCCGGGGAGGGGGGGGGGGAATTAAACAGTCGCTTCGTTCCCGGGGGAGGGGGGGGGAATTAAACAGTCGCTTCGTTCCCGGGGGAGGGGGGGGGGAATTAAACAGTCGCTTCGTTCCCGGGGGGGGGGGGGGGGGAATTAAACAGTCGCTTCGTTCCCGGGGGGGGGGGGGGAATTAAACAGTCGCTTCGTTCCCGGGGAGGGGGGGGGGGGGAATTAAACAGTCGCTTCGTTCCCGGGGGGGGGGGGGGGAATTAAACAGTCGCTTCGTTCCCGGGGGAGGGGGGGGGGGAATTAAACAGTCGCTTCGTTCCGTGGAGGGGGGGGGGAATTAAACAGTCGCTTCGTTCCCGGGGGGGGGGGGGGGGGAAATTAAACAGTCGCTTCGTTCCCGGGGAGGGGGGGGGAATTAAACAGTCGCTTCGTTCCCGGGGGGAGGGGGGGGGAATTAAACAGTCGCTTCGTTCCCGGGGAGGGGGGGGGGGAATTAAACAGTCGCTTCGTTCCCGGGGAGGGGGGGGGGGAATTAAACAGTCGCTTCGTTCCCGGGGAGGGGGGGGGGAATTAAACAGTCGCTTCGTTCCCTGGGAGGGGGGGGGGGAATTAAACAGTCGCTTCGTTCCCGGGGAGGGGGGGGGGGGAATTAAACAGTCGCTTCGTTCCCGGGGAGGGGGGGGGGAATTAAACAGTCGCTTCGTTCCCGGGGAGGGGGGGGGGGGGGGAATTAAACAGTCGCTTCGTTCCCGGGGAGGGGGGGGGGGGAATTAAACAGTCGCTTCGTTCCCGGGGGGGGGGGGGGGAAATTAAACAGTCGCTTCGTTCCCGGGGGGGGGGGGGGGGAATTAAACAGTCGCTTCGTTCCCGGGGAGGGGGGGGGGGAATTAAACAGTCGCTTCGTTCCCGGGGGGGGGGGGGGGGGGAAATTAAACAGTCGCTTCGTTCCCGGGGAGGGGGGGGGGGAATTAAACAGTCGCTTCGTTCCCGGGGAGGGGGGGGGGGGAATTAAACAGTCGCTTCGTTCCCGGGGGGGGGGGGGGGGAAATTAAACAGTCGCTTCGTTCCCGGGGAGGGGGGGGGGGAATTAAACAGTCGCTTCGTTCCGGGGGGGGGGGGGGGGGGAAATTAAACAGTCGCTTCGTTCCCGGGGAGGGGGGGGGAAATTAAACAGTCGCTTCGTTCCCGGGGAGGGGGGGGGGGGAATTAAACAGTCGCTTCGTTCCCGGGGGGGGGGGGGGGGGAAATTAAACAGTCGCTTCGTTCCCGGGGGGGGGGGGGGGAAATTAAACAGTCGCTTCGTTCCCGGGGAGTGGGGGGGAATTAAACAGTCGCTTCGTTCCCGGGGAGGGGGGGGGGGAATTAAACAGTCGCTTCGTTCCCGGGGGGGGGGGGGGGAATTAAACAGTCGCTTCGTTCCCGGGGGGAGGGGGGGGGGAATTAAACAGTCGCTTCGTTCCCGGGGAGGGGGGGGGGGGGAATTAAACAGTCGCATCGTTCCCGGGGAGGGGGGGGGAATTAAACAGTCGCTTCGTTCCCGGGGGGAGGGGGGGGGGGGAATTAAACAGTCGCTTCGTTCCCGTGGAGGGGGGGGGGAATTAAACAGTCGCTTTGTGTCCCGGGGAGGGGGGGGGGGGAATTAAACAGTCGCTTTGTTCCCGGGGAGGGGGGGGGGGGGAATTAAACAGTCGCTTCGTTCCCGGGGAGGGGGGGGGGAATTAAACAGTCGCTTCGTTCCCGGGGGAGGGGGGGGGGAATTAAACTGTCGCTTCGTTCCCGGGGAGGGGGGGGGGAATTAAACAGTCGCTTCGTTCCCGGGGAGGGGGGGGGGGAATTAAACAGTCGCTTCGTTCCCGGGGAGGGGGGGGGGGGAATTAAACAGTCGCTTCGTTCCTGTGGAGGGGGGGGGGGGAATTAAACAGTCGCTTCGTTCCCGGGGGGGGGGGGGGGGAAATTAAACAGTCGCTTTGTTCCCGGGGGGGAGGGGGGGGGGAATTAAACAGTCGCTTCGTTCCCGGGGGGGGGGGGGGGAATTAAACAGTCGCTTCGTTCCCGGGGGGGGGGGGGGGGGAATTAAACAGTCGCTTCGTTCCCGGGGGGGGGGGGGGGGGGAATTAAACAGTCGCTTCGTTCCCGGGGAGGGGGGGGGGGGAATTAAACAGTCGCTTCGTTCCCGGGGGGGGGGGGGGGGGGGGAATTAAACAGTCGCTTCGTTCCCGGGGGAGGGGGGGGGGGAATTAAACAGTCGCTTCGTTCCCGGGGAGGGGGGGGGGAATTAAACAGTCGCTTCGTTCCCGTGGAGGGGGGGGGGGGGAATTAAACAGTCGCTTCGTTCCCGGGGAGGGGGGGGGGGGGAATTAAACAGTCGCTTCGTTCCCGGGGGAGGGGGGGGGGGAATTAAACAGTCGCTTCGTTCCCGGGGGGGGGGGGGGAATTAAACAGTCGCTTCGTTCCCGGGGGGGGGGGGGGAATTAAACAGTCGCTTCGTTCCCGGGGAGGGGGGGGGGGAATTAAACAGTCGCTTCGTTCCCGGGGAGGGGGGGGGAATTAAACAGTCGCTTCGTTCCCGGGGGGGGGGGGGGGAATTAAACAGTCGCTTCGTTCCTGTGGAGGGGGGGGGGGAATTAAACAGTCGCTTCGTTCCCGGGGGGGGGGGGGGGGGAAATTAAACAGTCGCTTCGTTCCCGGGGGGGGGGGGGGGGAAATTAAACAGTCGCTTCGTTCCCGGGGAGGGGGGGGGGGAATTAAACAGTCGCTTCGTTCCCGGGGAGGGGGGGGAATTAAACAGTCGCTTCGTTCCCGGGGAGGGGGGGGAATTAAACAGTCGCTTCGTTCCCGGGGAGGGGGGGGGGGAATTAAACAGTCGCTTCGTTCCCGGGGAGGGGGGGGGGAATTAAACAGTCGCTTCGTTCCTGTGGAGGGGGGGGGGGGAATTAAACAGTCGCTTCGTTCCCGGGGAGGGGGGGGGGGGAATTAAACAGTCGCTTCGTTCCCGGGGAGGGGGGGGGGGAATTAAACAGTCGCTTCGTTCCCGGGGAGGGGGGGGGGGGGGAATTAAACAGTCGCTTCGTTCCCGGGGAGGGGGGGGGGGGAATTAAACAGTCGCTTCGTTCCCGGGGGGGGGGGGGGGAAATTAAACAGTCGCTTCGTTCCCGGGGGGGGGGGGGGGAATTAAACAGTCGCTTCGTTCCCGGGGAGGGGGGGGGGGGGAATTAAACAGTCGCTTCGTTCCCGGGGGGGGGGGGGGGGGAAATTAAACAGTCGCTTCGTTCCCGGGGAGGGGGGGGGGAAATTAAACAGTCGCTTCGTTCCCGGGGAGGGGGGGGGGGGAATTAAACAGTCGCTTCGTTCCCGGGGGGGGGGGGGGGGGAAATTAAACAGTCGCTTCGTTCCCGGGGAGGGGGGGGGGGGGGAATTAAACAGTCGCTTCGTTCCCGGGGAGGGGGGGGGGGGGAATTAAACAGTCGCTTCGTTCCCGGGGAGGGGGGGGGAATTAAACAGTCGCTTCGTTCCCGGGGAGGGGGGGGGGGGAATTAAACAGTCGCTTCGTTCCCGGGGGGGGGGGGGGGGGAAATTAAACAGTCGCTTCGTTCCCGGGGGGGGGGGGGGGGAAATTAAACAGTCGCTTCGTTCCCGGGGAGTGGGGGGGAATTAAACAGTCGCTTCGTTCCCGGGGAGGGGGGGGGGGGGGGAATTAAACAGTCGCTTCGTTCCCGGGGAGGGGGGGGGAATTAAACAGTCGCTTCGTTCCCGGGGAGGGGGGGGGGAATTAAACAGTCGCTTCGTTCCCGGGGAGCGGGGGGGGAATTAAACAGTCGCTTCGTTCCCGGGGAGGGGGGGGGGAATTAAACAGTCGCTTCGTTCCCGGGGAGGGGGGGGGGAATTAAACAGTCGCTTCGTTCCCGGGGAGGGGGGGGGGAATTAAACAGTCGCTTCGTTCCTGTGGAGGGGGGGGGGAATTAAACAGTCGCTTCGTTCCCGGGGGGGGGGGGGGGGAAATTAAACAGTCGCTTCGTTCCCGGGGAGGGGGGGGGGAATTAAACAGTCGCTTCGTTCCCGGGGAGGGGGGGGGGGGGGAATTAAACAGTCGCTTCGTTCCCGGGGAGGGGGGGGGGAATTAAACAGTCGCTTCGTTCCCGGGGAGGGGGGGGGGAATTAAACAGTCGCTTCGTTCCCGGGGAGGGGGGGGGGGGGAATTAAACAGTCGCTTCGTTCCCGGGGAGGGGGGGGGGGGGAATTAAACAGTCGCTTCGTTCCCGGGGAGGGGGGGGGGGAATTAAACAGTCGCTTCGTTCCCGGGGAGGGGGGGGGGGGAATTAAACAGTCGCTTCGTTCCCGGGGGGGGGGGGGGGGAATTAAACAGTCGCTTCGTTCCCGGGGAGGGGGGGGGGGAATTAAACAGTCGCTTCGTTCCCGGGGAGGGGGGGGGGGGGGAATTAAACAGTCGCTTCGTTCCCGGGGAGGGGGGGGGGGGAATTAAACAGTCGCTTCGTTCCCGGGGAGGGGGGGGGAATTAAACAGTCGCTTCGTTCCCGGGGAGGGGGGGGGGGAATTAAACAGTCGCTTCGTTCCCGTGGAGGGGGGGGGGAATTAAACAGTCGCTTCGTTCCCGGGGAGGGGGGGGGGAATTAAACAGTCGCTTCGTTCCCGGGGAGGGGGGGGGGAATTAAACAGTCGCTTCGTTCCCGTGGAGGGGGGGGGGAATTAAACAGTCGCTTCGTTCCTGTGGAGGGGGGGGGGGGAATTAAACAGTCGCTTCGTTCCCGGGGAGGGGGGGGGGGAATTAAACAGTCGCTTCGTTCCCGGGGAGGGGAGGGGGGGGGAATTAAACAGTCGCTTCGTTCCCGGGGAGGGGGGGGGGGGAATTAAACAGTCGCTTCGTTCCCGGGGAGGGGGGGGGGGGAATTAAACAGTCGCTTCGTTCCCGGGGAGGGGGGTGGGGGAATTAAACAGTCGCTTCGTTCCCGGGGGGGGGGGGGGGGGAATTAAACAGTCGCTTCGTTCCTGTGGAGGGGGGGGGGGGAATTAAACAGTCGCTTCGTTCCCGGGGAGGGGGGGGGGAATTAAACAGTCGCTTCGTTCCCGGGGAGGGGGGGGGGGGGAATTAAACAGTCGCTTCGTTCCCGGGGAGGGGGGGGGGAATTAAACAGTCGCTTCGTTCCCGGGGAGGGGGGGGGGGGAATTAAACAGTCGCTTCGTTCCCGGGGAGGGGGGGGGGAATTAAACAGTCGCTTCGTTCCCGGGGAGGGGGGGGGGGAATTAAACAGTCGCTTCGTTCCCGGGGAGGGGGGGGGGAATTAAACAGTCGCTTCGTTCCCGGGGAGGGGGGGGGGGAATTAAACAGTCGCTTCGTTCCCGGGGAGGGGGGGGGGGAATTAAACAGTCGCTTCGTTCCCGGGGAGGGGGGGGGGGAATTAAACAGTCGCTTCGTTCCCGGGGAGGGGGGGGGGGAATTAAACAGTCGCTTCGTTCCCGGGGAGGGGAGGGGGGGGGGAATTAAACAGTCGCTTCGTTCCCGGGGAGGGGGGGGGGGGAATTAAACAGTCGCTTCGTTCCCGGGGAGGGGGGGGGGGAATTAAACAGTCGCTCCGTTCCCGGGGAGGGGGGGGGGGGGAATTAAACAGTCGCTTCGTTCCCGGGGAGGGGGGGGGGGAATTAAACAGTCGCTCCGTTCCCGGGGAGGGGGGGGGGGGGAATTAAACAGTCGCTTCGTTCCCGGGGAGGGGGGGGGGGGGAATTAAACAGTTGCTTCGTTCCTGTGGAGGGGGGGGGGGGGGAATTAAACAGTCGCTTCGTTCCCGGGGAGGGGGGGGGGGGAATTAAACAGTCGCTTCGTTCCCGGGGAGGGGGGGGGGGGAATTAAACAGTCGCTTCGTTCCCGGGGAGGGGGGGGGGGAATTAAACAGTCGCTTCGTTCCCGGGGAGGGGGGGGGGGGAATTAAACAGTCGCTTCGTTCCCGTGGAGGGGGGGGGGGGAATTAAACAGTCGCTTCGTTCCCGTGGAGGGGGGGGGGGGAATTAAACAGTCGCTTCGTTCCCACGGAGGTGGGGGGGGGAAGGGAACAGCCATTTTGTTCCCGCGGGGGAGGGGGGAAGGAGACGGTGAGAAGGCTGCAAGTGCTGATGGCAATGTGCTTTTATTAAAAAAATGTTCAAAAATTAAACAGCTGCAAAGAACTACAAAAATGGCCGAGTGCCAATGTTTTTCTCACACTGCGCGTGCGCAAACGCTCCAACGCGCACGCGCAGCTTTGCCGGAAGGAAAAAAACTAATTTAAATAGTACCCACCCCCTCCCACTTACAAAATCGGCGCGAGTGTAGGCTCCGCCCCCCCTGGGCGCCGCGCCAAACAGACAAGGAGCTGCAGAACGCTCCAGAATCGCGAGTTTTTTTTTAGGTGCCGTTTTAGGCGCAAAAAACGGGCGCCCAGCTCAGAGGGGCGCCCGTTTTTTATCGTGTGGAAACTTGGGCCCATAGAAAGGAAGAGAGTAGCTAAAGTGAATGTTGGTCCCTGATAGGATGAGACTGGGGAATAGAGAGATTGCAGAGACTTTGAACAAATATTTTGTATCGGTCTTCACGGTAGACGACACTAAAAACATCCCAATAAAGGATAATCAAGGGGCTATAGGGAGGGAGGAACTTAAAACAATCACTATCACTAAAGAAAAAGTACTTGGTAAAATAATTGGACTAAAGATGGACAAGACCCCTGGACCTGATGGCTTGCACCCCTGAGTCTTAACAGAAGTGGCTGCAGAGATAGTCGATGCCTTGGTTGTTCCCTGGATTCTGGAGAGGTCCCAGCGGATTGGAAAACCGCAAATGTAACGCCCCTATTTAAAAAAGGAGGGAGACAGAAATCAGGAAACTATAGACCAGTTAGCCTAACATCTGATGATTGGGAAAATACTGGAGTTCATTAATAAGGAAGCAATAATTGGACATTTGGAAAAGCATAATAGTCAAGCAGAATCAGCATGGTTTTATGAAAGGGAAATCATATTTGACAAATTTGCTGGAGTTCTTTGAGGATGTTACGAGCAGGGTGGATAAAGAGGAACCAATGGATGTGGTGCATTTGGATTTCCAGAAGGCATTCGATAAGGTGCCACATAAAAGGTTACTGCACAAGATAAAAGCTCATGGTGTTGGGGGTAATATATTAGCATGAATAAAGGATTGACTAACTAACAGAAAACAGAGAGTCAGGATAAATGGGTCATTTTCCAGTTGGTAAACAGTAACTAATGTGGTGCCATAGGGAGCAGTGCTGGGGCATCATTATTTACAATCTATATTAATGACTTGGATGAAGGGACCGAGTGTAATGTAGCCAAGTTTGCTGTTGATACAAAGATGGGTAGGAAAGAAAATTGCAAGGATGATGCAAAGAATCTGCAAAATGATATAGAAAGGCTAATTAAGTGGACAAATATTTGGCAGATGGAGTATAATGTGGGAAAGCGTGAGGTTATCCACTTTACCAGGAAAAATAAAAAAGCAAATTATTACTTAAATGGAGAGAAAATGTTGCAGTACAATACACTGGAGTTTAGAAGAATGAGAGGGGACCTCATAGAAACGTATAAGATTCTGACGGGACTCGACAGGTTAGATGCGGGAAGAATGGAGTATAAAAGCAGGGAAGTACTGTTGCAACTTAGGGTATTGGTGAGATGACACCTGAAATACTGCGTACAGTTTTGGTCTCCTTATTTAAGGAGCGATATACTTGCATTGGAGGCAGTTCAGAGAAGGTTCACTAGGTTGATTCCTGAGATGAGGGGGTTGACTTATGAAGAAAGGTTGAGAAGATTGGGGCTATACTTATTTCGTGGATCTCATTGAAACATATAAGATACTGAGGGGGATCAACAAGGTAGATGCAGAGAGGATGTTTCCACTGTTGGGAAATCTAGAACTAGGAAACATAGTTTAAAAATAAGGTGTCGCCCATTTAGAACTAAGGTGAGATGAATTTCTTCTCTCAGAGGGTCGTAAATCTGTGGAATTCTCTGCCCCAGACAGCTGTGCTGGCTGGATCATTGAATATATTTAAGGTGGAGATAGACAGATTTTTGAGAGATAAGGGAATAAAGGGTTATGGGGAGCGGGCAGTGAAGTGGAGCTGAGCCCAAGATCATATCAGCCATGGTCTTATGGAATACTGGATCTGGCTCGAGGGGCCTATTGGCCTACTCCTGCTCCAATTTCCTATGCTCCTATGTTTTATGATTTATTAGCTCCTGGATCTCCTGGTTTCTCTCACCGAACCAGTCTTGATGTTTTCTGGTAGAGTAACTAATAGTCACTTCACAGGTGCTGAATAGAGTGGATTTGAGGGCCGACCAGACACTATGGGCTTTCCGCAGCTCCGGTTCATTGGGAGTTGTCAGGCTGGCTGCGCTGCTTTGCCTGAACAACTCTTTTTTTTGCAGGGTTTTTGAATGCTTCAACATTGATTTTTTTCGGCATTGGTAGATTTCGGAGGTCAGTCCAGCAGTCGTCAGCTCCTGCCATGGCACGGGTGACTGGGACGTCCTTGTGGTCCCTCGCTCAGATGTTGACGTAGTCTAGCAGATGCCAGTGCCTGGCATGAGGGTGTTGCCATGAGGCCTTGTTCTTGTCTCTCTGACAAAACAAGGTGTTGGTTATGATAAGACCATGATCTAAGTATTTCGCCAAGAGGAGTGTACCATTGGAGTTGGCTTTCCCTACCCCTTCCCTGCCGGTCACACCTCTCCATAGGTTTGTGTCCTTTCTGACTCTGGCATTAATGTCACCAAGGAGAATCAGCTTGTCGCCCATTGGAACTCGGGACAGGGATTGTTCAAGGCAGGAGTAGAATTCCTCTTGTCTCGTCCATAGCATCCAGGGTTGGGGAGTACGCACTGATGACTGATTTGTACTGGTTCCAGGTTAGGGTGAGCCGGAGTGACATAAGGCCAGATAGTCTGCATCCCAGAGTACTTAAGGAAGTGGTCCTAGAAATAGTAGTGGTCATTTTCCAAAATTCCATGGACTCTGGATTAGCACCTATGGATTGGAGGATAAATAATGTAACCCCACTTTTTAAAAAAGGAGGAAGAGAGAAAACAGGGAATTATAGACCGGTTAGCCTGACATCAGTGGTGGGGAAAATGCTGGAATCAATTAGTAAAGATGTAATAGCAGAGCATTTGGAAAGCAGTGACAGGATCGGTCCAAGTCAGCATGGATTTATGAAAGGGAAATCATGCTTGACAAATCTTCTGGAATTTTTTGAAGATGTAACTAGTAGAGTGGACAAGGGAGAACCAGTGGATGTGGTGTATTTGGACTTTCAAAAGGCTTTTGACAAGGTCCCACACAAGAGATTGGTGTGCAAAATTAAGGCAAATGGTATTGGGGGTAATGTATTGACGTGGATAGAGAACTGGTTGGCAGACAGGAAACAAAGATTTGGAATAAACGGGTCCTTTTCAGAATGGCAGGCAGTGACTAGTGGGGTGCCGCAAGGTTCAGTGCTGGGACCCCAGCTATTTACAATATACATGAATGATTTAGACAAAGGAATTGAAGGTAATATCTCCAAGTTTGCAGATGACACTAAGCTGGGTGGCACTATGAGTTGTGAGGGGATGCTAAGAGGCAGAAGGGTGAATTGGACAGGTTAGGTGAGTGGGCAAATGCATGACAGATGCAGTATAATGTGGATAAATGTGAGGTTATCCACTTTGGTGGCAAAAACAGGAAGGCGGATTATCATCTGAATGGTGACAGATTAGTAAAAGTGGAGGTGCAAAGAGACCTGGGTGACATGGTACATCAGTCACTGAAGGTGGGCATGCAGGTAGAGTAGGCGGTAAAGAAAGCAAATGGCATGCTGGCCTTCATATCGAGAGGATTTGAGTATAGGAGCAGGGAGGTCTTACTGCAGTTGTACTGGGCCTTGGTGAGACCACACCTTGACTATTGTGTGCAGTTTTGTTCTCCTAATCCGAGGAAGGACGTGCTTGATATTGAGGGAGTGCAGCAAAGATTCACCAGACTAATTCCCAGGATGGCAGGACTAACATATGAAGAAAGACTGGATCGACTTGGCTTATACTCACTGGAATTTAGAAGAATGAGAGGCGATCTCATTGAAACATATAAAATTATGACGGGACTGGACAGGTTAAATGCAGGAAGAACGTTCCCGATGTTGGGGAAGTCTAGAACCAGGGGTCACAGTCTAAGGATAAGGCCAAGCCATATAGGACTGAGATGAGGAGAAAATTTTTCACCCAGAGAGTGGTGAACCTGTGGAATTCTCTACCACAGAAAGTTGTGGAGTCCAGTTCATTGGATATATTCAAGAGGGAGTTAGATGTGGTCCTTACAGCTAAAGGGATCAGGGGGTATGGAGAGAAAGCGGGAGTGGGGTACTGAAGTTGCATGATCAGCCATGATCATATTGAATGGTGGTGCAGGCTCGAAAGGTTGAATGGCCTGCTCCTGCACCTATTTTCGATATTTCTATTTTTCTATGTTTATCCCGCAAGGGGAATCTCTAAGACTTCACCACATGAACTGCAGCGGTTTAATAAAGCAGGCTCACCACGAGCTTCTCTAGGGCAGTTGGCGATGGGCAATAAATGCTGGCCTTAACAACGATGCCCACATCCCATGAATTAATAAATAAAGAAAAGATGCCTTGACAGGTCAGGATGTTCTCCAGTTCAGTCCAGTGACAGCATGCTGTATTATCGTCATCTGCTGCATGCTGCATAACTTTGCCATGCAATGGGGCATAAACAGCTGGAGGAGAAGGTCAACCTGTTGCAGCCAAGCCCTGAGCAACATGACCAGGAAGAGCTAGAAGATCTGCCTGTAGAAATACATTTGCCAGCTTTTGGGGCTGTAACAAAGCTCACATAGGTATCCAATCCACCAAAAGCATCAACTGTCCTCTATATCATTATCATGTTGTGCCCAAATGCATTTTCACCGACACAGCCAATTGCTGCATCTAAACTACCATGGTTCTGATTCTTTTCCTCTCCTGAAACATTATCAAGCTCTATTCCAAGACCAAACTCTGTACACAGTATCGTTTCAGTTCAATCAAATTTTAATGTCCTAAAAATGCTGAGTGCGTTCCCCTAAAGTTTTATATCTCGGTGCTTCCCTTTGGTGACATTGTATGATTTGTGTACTATTGACCTGATCCTCCTGTTAATTTACATACTCCTCTCATAGCAGGAGTAAGTGAAGCACTTGCGTATGGTGTATCAGTGAGAGCCTCTTGGGAGTGAGATGCCCTTTACCTCCTTGAGCTGGGTCATGAAATAATCCAGCTCCTGACTCCTCAGCAGCTACAACTGCAGCCAGAGGAGAAAGCCCCTTTCATATTGGGCTCTCAGGCCTCTTTGTCAGAAGTCTGAGTATTCATGAGAAATGTTATGATTGACTATGGACGTCTGCCTACTGAATTCTCCACTGCACATGGCATTGGAGTTGTCACACACAGTAGTGCTGTGGATCAGTCTGTTATCGCTGCATAGATATAGGTAGTAAATTCCTACACACTAGCCTTTGAGTATTGCAGATTGCTTGTAACAGTCTCCAATGACTCTATAATTGTGCTATGCTCAGAAACCATCCTTTTAAAAAGCAAGCCTTTTGTGGTCTACGTTCTTGGGATTCAAGACTGAGGATGGACATGAGCTGCCTCTTTGCACTGTAGGTGCTCCTCCTCCACCACTTTCTCCTGATCAGCTGGGTTCTGTTTATCACCTGACACACCTTCCCTACTGTTATGTATGCAACCCTATGTAACCAACATTCTACCGCCACCAGAGGGCGTATCTGTATATAAGCAGGCCTCCCATGCTATACCAGTTAGAATAAAGAGATTAGGGTCACACTTACTCATGTCTACAGTACTCAATCACATTACTTTATTAAGGACATAGTAACTGGCAACAAGATAACAAACAACCACGCGAAAATGCAGAGAACTGTTGGTATCCTGGAGAAATTCTCCGAAGGAGACGATTGGGAAGCTTTCGTGGAGCGACTCGACCAATACTTTGTGGCCAATGAACTGGAAGGGGACGTGAACGCTGCCAAATGAAGGGCAATCCTCCTCACCATCTGCGGGGCAACAACCTATGGTCTCATGAAGAATCTTCTTGGTCCGGTAAAACCAACAACCAAATCATATGAAGAACTGTGTACGCTGGTCCAGGAGCACCTAAATCCGAAGGAGAGCGTTCTGATGGCAAGGTATCGATTCTACACGTGTCAACGGTCTGAAGGCCAGGAAGTGGCGAGCTACATCGCCGAACTAAGGTGCCTTGCAGGACATATTGCAAATTTGATGGATTCCTGCAGCAAATGCTAAGAGACTTTTTTGTATTTGGTATTGGCCATGAGGTTATCCTTCGCAAACTATTGACTGTTGAAACACCGAACTTGAGCAAAGCCATAACAATAGCCCAGGCATTTATGTCCATCAGCGATAACACCAGACAAATTTTGCAGCATAAAGGTGTTCGGCAAGTACTATACACAAAGTAACGTCGCTTTCAGGCAGGAATGCATATGGCAGAACATACACGCCTGCAGCTGCACAACCTCAGATGACTCAGAGTCCACCATCAAGCGTTAATGCGAGACAGTTAACACCTTGTTGGTGCTGCTGAGGTGATCATCGAGCCCATCAATACCGCTTCAAACACTATGCTTGCAAAGGCTGTGGAAAATGGGACACCTCCAGTGAATGTGCAAACGAGCTACAAATCCTGCAAATCACCATGTTGGTGGATCAAACTGAACTAGAAATTCAAACCGAGGAGGCAGAAGTGTAATGGGTACACACCTTCACCACGAAATGTCCACCAATCATGTTAAAAGTTGAACTGAACGGAATTCCAGTATCCATGGTGTTATGTCCATAATATAGTAATGTGATTGAATACTGTAGACGTGAATAAGTGTGACCTTAGTCTCTTTATTCTACTCCAGAGTGTTGATACAGCATGGGAGGCCTGCTTATATACAGTGCTCCCAAGGGATGCTGGGAGTCAGTCCATCATGATCAAAAAGGCCTTCGACAGGCTGTTGTGCAACAAGGCTGGGAAAAATCCGCTGGAGCTGGGGCGACGTCCGACTGCTTTCGTCCATCGACGACGTCTCATGTGCCCAGGTTCTGAGCAAGCTTCGGTTGTTGTTTTAGCCAGGCATCAGAAGTTTCTTGGGGGCGAAGGTGCTGATCCACTTGATTCCCGGTACACGACCCATCCACCAAAAGGCACGGGCTGAGAGAAAGTGGAGATCGAGCTAGACAGGCTGCAATGAGAGGGCATCATCGCGCCGGTGGAGTTCAACGAGTGGGCCAGTCCGATTGTTCCAGTTCTCAAGGGCAATGGCACGGTCAGAATTTGCGGGGAATATAAAGTAATGATTAACCGTTTTTTGCTGCAGGACCAGTACACGCTACCCAAGGCAGACGACCTATTTGTGATGCTGGCAGGAAGAAAGACGTTCACCAAATTGGACCTGACCTCGGCCTACATGACGCAGGAGCTGGCGGAACCTCCGAAAGGCCTCACCTGCATCAACACGCACAAAGATCTGTTCATCTACAATAGATGCCCGTTTGGGATTCGATTGGCCGCGGCTATTTTTCAAAGATACATGGAGAGTTTGCTAAAGTCGGTTCCGTGCACCGTTGTTTTCCAAGACGATATACTGGTCACAGGTCGGGACACCATCGAACACTTGCAGAATCTGGAAGAGATTCTAAGTTGGCTAGATTGTGTGGGACTCAGGTTGAAACACTCGAATTGTGTTTTCCTGGCGCCAGAGGTTGAGTTCTTCAGGAGAAGAATCGCGGCAGACGACATCAGACCCAGCGATGCCAAAGCGGAGGCCATCAAGAATGCGCCGAGCCACAGAACGTGATGGAGCTGCGGTCGTTCCTGGGAATCCTCAATTATTTTGGTAATTTCCTACCCGGGTAAAGCACCTTGCTCGAACCTCTACACATGTTGCTACACAAGGGAGATGACTGGGTATGGGGGAAATCAAAAGAGACAGCTTTTGAGAAAGCCCGAAATCTGTTATGTTCCAACAAACTGCTTGTCCTGCATGATCCTTGTAAATGTTTAGTGCTAGCTTGCGATGCATCTTCTTCCGGTGCCGGGTGTGTGTTGCAACAAGCAAACGTAACTGGGAATATTGCAACCGGTCGCTTGTGCGTCCAGGAGCTTGTCCAAGGCCGAAAGGGCCAAAGCATGATTGAAAAAGAAGCTCTGGCATGTGTTTACGGGGTAAAAAAAATGTATCATTATATGTTTGGGCTTAAGTTTGAGTTAGAAACTGATCATAAGCCGTTCACATTGCTATTCTCAGAGAGCAAAAGTACCAATGCCTCTGCTTGCATCCAAGGTTGGGCGCTCACGCTGTCTGCATATAACTGTGTAATTCGCCACAGGCCAGGCACAGAGAGCTGCACTGATGCTCTCAGTCGGCTACCATTGCCCATCACCGGGGTGGAAATGACAGAGCCTGCAGACTTGCTCTTGGTGATGGATGCATTTGAAATCGAAAAGTCACCCGTTACGGCCCGCCAGATCAGGACCTGGGCCAGCCAGGATCCTTTACTGTCCCTTGTAAAAAAACTGTGTCCTCCACTGGAGCTGGTCCAGTGTCCCAGCGGAGATGCATGAAGAGATCAAGCCGTTCCAGCGGCGTAAAGACAAAATGTCCTTACAGGCGGACTGTCTTTTGTGGGGAAATCGCATGGTTTTGCCTAAGAAAGGCTGGGAAACATTCATACGTGACCTACACAGTACCCATCCAGGCATAGTAATGATGAAAGCTATAGCCAAATCCCATGTATGGTTGCCCGGCATCGACTCAGATTTGGAGTCTTGCGTGCGCCAATGCAAAACTTGCTCTCAACTGAGCAATGCACCTAGGGAGGCATTGCTAAGTTTGTTGTCATAGCCCTCCAAACCGTAGTCTAGGATCCACGTTGACTTCGCTGGCCCATTTCTAGGCAAACTGTTCTTGGTTGTTGTGGATGCTTATTCAAAATGGATTGAGTGTGTAATAATGTCTGTAAGTACATCCACTGCCACCATCGAAAACCTACGAGCCATGTTTGCCATGCACGGCCTGCCTGATGTCCTTGTCAGCGACAATGGGCCGTGGTTTACCAGCGCTGAATTCAAGGAATTCATGACCCGCAATGGGTTCAAGCGTGTCACATCTGCCCCGGTCAAGCCCGCATCCAACGGCCAAGCAGAACGGGCAGTCCAAACCATCAAGCAAAGCTTGAAACGCATGTTGGAAGGCTCCCTGCAGACCTGTCTGTCCCGAGTCCTGCTCAGCTACCGCACCAGTCCCCACCGGGGATCCCCCAGCCGGGCTGTTCATGAAAAGGGCGTTCAAAACAAGGCTCTCTCTCATCCACCCTGATCTCCATGATCACGTCGAGGGCAGGCGGCATCAACAAATCATGTACCATGATCGCGCAAATTTGTCACACGATATTGAAGTCACTGACCCTGTATTTGTACTCAACTATGGACATGGTCCCAAATGGCTTGCTGGCACTGTCATAGCCAAAGAAGGAAGTAGGGTGTTTCAGGTCAAACTCGCAAATGGACTAACTTGCAGAAAACATTTGGACCAAACCAAACTGCGATTCACAGTCAGCCACGAGCAACCTGAAGAGGACGCCACCAACTTCGACCCTCCAACACACACAAGTGGCAACCGACATCACGGTTGACTATGAAGCTGAACTCACCATCCCCAGCAGCCTAGCAAGGCCAGCTAGAAACTCACATAAAATTCGCAATCAAAAGTATGCAGTAACACAGCGTTCTTCTCCCAATCCTTTTAATCACTCACAACTGCGACATTCTCCTTCACAGCAGCCCAGCGAAGAACCAACCAACTCACCTGCACCTGCATTTGTACCAAGATGATCGACTAGGGAGCAAAAACCCCCAGATCGGCTCATCCTGTAAACAAATATATGATTGACTTTGGGAGGGAGTGATATTATGTATGCAACCCTATGTAACCAGCATTCTACCGCCACCAGAGGGCATATCTGTTGGAGTCCCAAGGGATCCCAGCATCCCTTGGGAGCACTGTATATAAGCAGGCCTCCCATGATGTACCAGCACTCTGGAGTTAGAATAAAGAGACTAAGGTCACACTTACTCACGTCTACCATACTCAATCACGTTACTTTATTAAGGACATAACACCTCCCTCACTATTTAAACCCCCAGGTTGAATGTAACTGAGCTGATGCTTGCCTGTGAACAAATGGCTGACACTGGATGTAATGAGGTGCTCAGCCTGCTTGGGCCATTCAGCACATGCTCAGCTTCCTGTGGCAAACCTCGAGAAAGTGAAGAGGAGCATAGGTTACAGTATTATCATCATAGAAACATCGAAACATAGAAACATAGAAAATAGGTGCAGGAGTAGGCCATTCGACCCTTCGAGCCTGCACCACCATTCAATAAGATCATGGCTGATCATTCACCTCAGTACCCCTTTCCTGCTTTCTCTCCATATCCCTTGATCCCCTTAGCCGTAAGGGCCATATCTAACTCACTCTTGAATATATCCAATGAACTGGCATCAACAACTCTCTGCGGCAGGTAATTCCACAGGTTAACAACTCTCTGAGTGAAGAAATTTCTCCTCATCTCAGTCCTAAATGGCCTACCCCTTATCCTAAGACTATGTCCACTGGTTTTGGACTTCCCCAACATCGGGAACATTCTTCCCGCATACAGTCATGATAACACTTTAGTAAATGTTTTGTTTCAAGTGTGACTGAGTGAGTAGAGTGAGATGAAAGAGCATGAGAAGGATGATACAATACCAGCACTAGTGAAGGCATCGGACTTCACATTCTCTTACTACTTCCATGCTTTGTTGATCAATGACCTCCTCAAAGTCACTCGTGGCCATGATGTTACAGGTCCCTCTGCAGTTTTGCTTACACCAATTGAGCTGGATTTTCAGCTCATTTGCGCCCCATTTAGCACCTCGGCGCGGGGGCAAAAACTTTTTTTTTTGGGGGCGTGAAACGAGGCGCACAAGATTTTGCGCCCGGGTGGAATTTTCGGCAATGGTTTTGCGGCGGCCCTAAAATTTAGCGCCCCGCCACTGTTTTGATAATTTGGATGATGTAAGTCATCGTGCATCGCTGCACTAGCATCCCAGGCGGAACTTTTGAGTATTTTGCCCAAATTAGTGTCTGCCCGGGAACCTGCCCAGAAAAACCAGACAGACCCAGGGCACACCAGGCACTAACAGCACCATGTTGAAAGCGAAGGAGAACTTCGCAGTTGTGAGTGATTAAAAGGATTGGGAGAAAAACACTGTGTTACTGCATACTTTTGATTGTGAATTTTATGTGAGTTTCTAGTTTGTTTTATAAAGGATATTTAAGACATTTTAAAAGATGGAGGCCATGCTAGGTTGGGAGCCAGTAATCCTGGCTACTATTGCCATATGGCTTCGAGCCTAAAGAAGGCTTATTGGTGATCATTAGCAAAGTAATCAAAGATGTTGCAGACATATGGGGAATAGGCCTTACCCCCAATGAGTTTACAGGGAACATCGCTCATACCTCCAGCTCTCTGAGACACAGTGCGTTAGAAGATTGCGCTTCCGAAAAGAGGTGGTCACAGAGATATGGCAGCTCCTACAGGCAGACCTACAGCCTACCAGTGGCAACAGGACTGCACTGCCCGTCGAGGTGAAGGTGACTGTGGCACTTGCCTTCTATGCCTCCAGCTCCTTTCAGGCATCAGTGGGGGACAGATGCTCCATCTCGCAGCACACTACACAATGCTGCATTCGCCAGGTGATAATGTACCGCACGCAGAATGGATTTCATAAACATTCCAATTAACAAGGAGACCCAAAATGAGAGTGCTGTAGTTTTTGGACCATTTGATGGCTTCCCCAAGGTTCAGGGTGCACTTGACTGTATGCACAATGCCCTGCGAGCACCTTTACAAAACGCTAAGGTTTTCCAAAACCAAAAGGGATTCCACTCCATGAGTGTACAGATTGTCTGCGACCATATTCAGTACATCATAGCAATTAATGCCCAATATCCAGGGAGCATCCATGATGCTTTCATCTTGCGTGAGAGCAGTGTCTCACGCATGTTCCAGCATCAACCTCAAGGCCAGAGCTGGATGCTCGGGGACAACATTTATGGCCTCACCACCTGGCTCATGACCACCCTCCGGAACCCTCATACAGAAGCCGAGCATCACTATAATGAGATTCATGCAGCCACATGCAGCATCGTCAAACAGACAATTGGAGTGCTTAAGCAGTGTTTCCGATGCCTGGACCACTCTGGAGGCTGCCTACAATATTCCCCTCAGCAGGTCTCTGAGTTCATTGGGTGTGTTGCATGCTACACAACTTAGCCATTATGAGGGGACAGGATTTGCCAATGGGGACTGCAGGACCACCTCAGGGAAGGTAGGGGAGGAGGAGGAGGAAGATGAGGAAGAGGAGCCTGGCAAAGAACCCATGCCACCACCCCCACCACAACCACAGGGAGGCATCGTGGAGATGTTACCACTGCAAAAGCCTTACGTTGACAGCTCATAATTGAACGCTTTGCTTGAAGAGTGAACGGCACGTTTGAGCGTTGCCTGCCCACTCTATCCCACCATGTTGACTATTCGCAAATGTCTTATTCTGCAAATGAGACATTACACAGGAATGGTTAAGATAAATAAAGGAATTTATTAAACATTGTAACATTTGAAACTTTGTAATGTAACCTTCATTGTGAAACTTTAATAAAATAACATAAAATAATTAGCTGCATCCAGCAGTGTGATCATTCAACAACATTATCAACAACATAATCCAGAACATAATAATAGTGTAGACATTAAATATACGATGCATCCAGCATCAACATCATAATACAACAACATAATATGCTGCCCCACTATTTTTTCCCATCGTCTTTTGCCCCCCCTTCCCCTATTACCTTTCCTTGCTTGCTGCTCCTATCCAAAGTGGCACCAAGATGGCGTGCAGCAATGTTGTCAGAGCTCTGCTGTGTTTGGGGGAGAGACAATAGAGACGCTGCCTGGGGATGCATTGGAACAGCTCGTGGTGTGGAAGGTCCGGTTTCTTACTGGCGAGCCTCTTCAGTCACAGGTGGTTTTGGTTTGGGTGTGACAGTGGGGAACGCAGAGAGTATGGCGGCAGGCATGGACTGCATCACCTGCCCAAGCTGAAGCAGAGCTTATGCCTGTGATGCGCCATATTCCACAAGGCTTTGCGCCATACTCCCCGGGACTCCACTCTCACTGCTGGAGGCTACAAGCCTCATGTGGGTACTGTTGGCCTCGCAGGTATCACGGCTCGCACTGACAATCTGTGACCCTACCTCCGTAATGGTCACTTTGAGACTGTCGATGCTCGCGAGGATCCTACCCAAGACATCAAGGAGTTGACGGCTGACCTGGATGCTCTCCCTGGACATTCCCACCATGTCCAGTTCCACATCTGCCTGTCAGGCAGCAGACCGACTTTGCCGACTCGCCCTCCAGAGAGATGGCATACGGGATTCGACCCCAGCATTGCGTTGCTGCACACCACTGGTCCCAGGAGCCTCAGAGTTGGTAAACCCTGAAAATGTCACGTCATCCTCAAAGGAGCTGAGTGCCAGTGGTGGAACAGGTGTCAATTGATGCTGCGCCAAAGTCGGCTCATCGGTATCCTCCTCTTCCTCCTCCTCCAGACGATGGCCTGACATGGATTGTTCCCTTGAGGGATGCTAAGCCTGTGACTGGTCATCTGGAAGTAGAAAGCAACAGACGAGGGGTTAGCAGCAGGGGAGGGGTCAGGGTGACATGAGGAAGGTCGCGTAGCATAGGCTCATTTGAAGAACTGCCACTACTCCATTATATCTAGTCCAGAGACACTGCAGAACATTGCCCCAATTCAGCCAAGGAAGTGTGCAGGACTTACCCTCAGTTTCCGAGCGGGGCTCAGCACTGGCACCTACCTGACCTGACCTGACCTGACCTGAGATACCGATAAGGCCTGCCACTCTCTCCTCGATGTCAGTGAGTGGCAGGGTCTGAGGTGGACCACCGCCTGTCTGTACCTGCTCGCGGCGATTGTGAAACTTCTTGGCCTGCAAAGATGAAAACGGGAATGGTTACAAGAGGGTCCATCTATTCTTGTGGCACAGATAGCCACCAAAGCACTTATACTACACTGTCTGAATGTGATACAGTCCTCTGTTTAATGGCCTTGGAAGTTGCACATGGTTCCTCAAGAGGACATTGAAGTGTGGAGCCAGCTTATGAGATCTCAGAAAGCAATCTTAATAATGTATACAGATCATTCATGGCAAATAGGGTGCAAAACTAAGCCTACCTAGGTGTCATGTATTTTAGGAGGCAACCCACAGAGTGTTGAGAGGCACCAAAAGCATGAGAACAAATAGTGTGCCGGATTTATAATTGAAGTAATGAAGGAGTGCATGAATTAAAATTGTACTCACTGTAACGACCCTTGAAAGATCATTAAACGACTTTCGACACTGTGTGCCAGTCCTGACCACAGTGTCTGAGGCAGAGACCGCCTCAGCGATTTCCCTCCAAATCCTTTTAAAAATGGATGGCAATGGTCTAGATCCACCCCTACATTGCAACTCCTGCCATTTTCTTTCCACAGCCCCCGCTAGAGCTTCATTAGCCTCCTGGCTGAAGTGCCTAGCATGCTATCTCAAATTATCATCCTCCATCATCAAAATCCAAATGTAAAATGGCTGATTCAGCACTGGATGTAATGCGCATGCACGCAGCAGCACCCTGTATTAGCATTTGTGACCGGAGAGCAGACCAGAAGCACGGGAAGAAAAATAAAATTTGCGCATGCACAGAACAGCCAATTTTATTTTTAGCGTCGGGACTTTCAGTTCAGATGCACAAATTGTGTGGTGCAACGCCGGAGTTAATGGTAACACACCCCGTGAACTTTCATTTGGTGAAAGTTGCTCACTCTGGTGCTAACGTTAACCCAGTGCTAAATTTTTGAATCTGCCGCAAATTGCGCCCGAAAGCAGGCAAAAATGCACAAAGCCAAATATCCAGCCAATTATGTGCAGTCTTGTCCTACAAGTAGAGAGATCTCTAAATTATCATATTAATAGGCAGTAGTAATCCAGTTTATAATGCAGGCCGTGGTGAATGTTATTAGATGTACAGACATCATGCAGCTATATTGGGATGGCAGAAATATTTGTGTGACAAATCCCTTTAAGGATGTGAGTGAAGGAAGAGATAGTGATGTAAGCTGGTGGTGCAGTGTGCTCTGCTACAGAATGGCCATGCATGGTCAGCATGCTAAGGACTAAAAGATAATGCAAAGAGGAGAACACAAATGCATAATTTGGATAGTTACATAATATGAGGAACTATCTTGACTGATCAACTGAGAGCCTTCATTTATATGTTTCCACATCCTGCGAAGCACTGCGTGCTGCTTTGCTATACAAGCATTTCTATTAAAGCATCTGAAAATGTTGGTATATGTGGTGCTTCACTGCTTATCACCTCCATTTGGTATAAAAAAACTTGAAATAACTTTTGAAGTTTGCAACAAAAAATGTAGCTTGCTTTAAGGTACGACGGCAGAACTTTAAATCAAATGATTAAATTAAAGTCAAACAGCATATGTATATTAACAAAAACAGATCTCCCCTTGGACTGAGAGAGAGTGAGCAAAGTATAGATGCGGTATTCCATTAAAACAGATGGCATTTGTTTGCGTGAAGGTGCCCATATGTCTTTGGCTGTATTAAAATTACTTTAATATGTGGCAACATTGTTTATTCAGCTCATTACTATCCCCACATGTTTGTTAAAGTAGTTTCATTATTGCCTCCAGTGGAAAGGTAAAGCCCCCGTAAACATATATTTACCAATATGAAATGCATGCGGTCTTGGCCATGAGTGCGAGCTCTGATCGTGAAGGTAAAACTGTCATTATTCAACATTAGTTGAGGTTTTAAGAGTGTGTGCCATTGGATCATTATGTAACTTCACTGTGTCTGGCGGTTGTTCAAACATTCACTCTGATTTTAGTACTTTCCTAAAGTAAACCCGATCCAGCTGTCAGAGGTTTAAAATTACTCATTTGCAATGTTTGTTTTCCATAAATCTCTGTTTACTTGGAGAAAGAGAGTCACACAATATTCCAGAAATGCATGTTAATGACCAAGTCTCAGCTCTTTACTTCATGAACTTTCTTAGTCTTTGACCTTGACAAACCAAAGTTAGATAGTACTATGGCATATAGTCTACAGGAACAAATTAAACCAAAGATTAATGAGAGAAACAAGAGAACCGGGACACCCAGTCACTTCTCGTTTGCTTTCATTCACTTCAGTTCTGAGACTGCTGTGCACATAACAGCACAGTTCAACCTTCAACATATATGCCGACCTACAAGGCTTGGAAAAGCTAATGAGCAGCTTTTTAAAAAAGCTGACACAGTCCCAAAAAAGCTGACAACTCAAAAAATTCAACATAGAGCTAAAAAAACAGCCCAGAATAATAGCTTGTGACCACTGCCTCCAGGAAACAAAATAAGATAAATTAATGTTTAGTACATTAGATTTCAGGATATTTTATTCGTGTTTTAGGGTCACATTCAGCTACTTAGATTGATTTTCAATGAAAACTGAAACCCAATGGCCTCACATATGACGTACAAAAAGTAGTTATAATGGGAATGCAGTGGACATGAATTTGTTATTATGTCAGCTACATCTATACCCAATATCACACCAGTTCTTTTATTGGCGGGGGTGGGGGTGGGGAATGGAAGTTACACAAAAGTGCAATTTTTGCAGTGGTGGATTTAAAACTTTCGAAGAGGGAGGTAAGTTCTGATGATGTAAAATATATTTCCTTGAGGCATCTGGGTGCATGGTCCCGAGGAAATCTTGACTTTTGACAGCTTTTTGGTGCAGTTTTCTACATTTTGGTGTGTACTGTAATTCAGCATTAAGTAAAGAGAGCGACCTGGATCACCAAGGAAAGGGAAACCCAGCAAGAGCTCAGCAACACCAAGGAGTATCATTGGATCATGTCTGGTATACCTTGCTCCACATTATATTCCATCTGCGATGTTCTTGCTCAGTCATTTAATCTGTCTATATCTTTTTGCAGGCTCTCTATATCCTCTTCACAACTTACTTTCCTACCTAGCTTTGTATCGTCAGCAAACATGGATACATTACACTTGGTCCCCTCATCTACGTCATTGATATAGATTGTAAATAGCTGAGGCTAAACACTGATCCTTGCGGTACCCCGCCCCCCTCCCCCCCCCGCTAGTTACAGCCTGCCAATCTGAAAAAGACCCGTTTTTTCCTACTCTCTAATTTCAAGCCTTAATATCCTTCCTAAAGTGAAGTGCCCAAAATTGAACACCATACTCCAGCTGAGGCCTAACCAATATTTCATAAAGGCTTAGCATAACATTTATACTCTAGTCTTCTATTAATAAAGCCAAGAATCCCATATGTTTTTTAACAGCTGTCTCAGCTTGTCCTGCCACCTTCAAAGATTTATGTGAACAATGGGACAAACAGTATATCTCCTTAACCAATGAGATTAAAGGATTGAGAAAGAAACAGAGTAAGGATTGAAAAGGTGGGTGAATCAAAGTGGGTGAATTCAATGTCAAATCAGCTACAGAAAGAGAAATAAAGAGAGGGAAGGAAAGAATGGGTTAAGAGAGAGAGAAAAAGAGACAGAACGGAAAAGTAAGAAAATTTTTTTTTTTAATTAACATTTATAAAATCTCCTAAAACAATTCACAAACTAAATGAACGAGACTCCACACTGGCAGTCATTAAAAATTATCCTGTTGTTATGCTAGTAATTACCAGACTTAACTTTCTGTGGTGAGTTTGATGGGCAATTAAGAACATAAGAACATAAGAACATAAGAATTAGGAACAGGAGTAGGCCATCTAGCCCCTCGAGCCTGCTCCGCCATTCA
Organism: Pristiophorus japonicus; assembly: GCF_044704955.1. NCBI lineage: Eukaryota > Metazoa > Chordata > Chondrichthyes > Pristiophoridae > Pristiophorus > Pristiophorus japonicus. Next base: position 130,531,710 of record NC_091983.1, read on the forward strand.
ATAAGATCATGGCTGATCTGGTCGTGGACTCAGCTCCACTTACCCGCTCTCTCCGCGTAATTCCCTTATTGCTTAAAAATCTATCTATCTTTGACTTGAAAACATTCAATGAGCCAGCCTCAATTGCTTCCTTGGGCAGAGAATTCAACAGATTCACAACCCTCTGGGAGAAGAAATTCTTTCTCAACTCGGTTTTAAATTGGCTCCTCCGTATTTTGAGGCTGTGCCCCCTAGTTCTAGTCTCCCCCACCAATGGAAACAACCTCTCTGCCTCTATCTTGTCTATCCCTTTCATGATTTTAAATGTTTCTATAAGATCACCACTCATCCTTCTGAACTCCAAGGAGTAAAGACCCAGTCTACTCAATCTATCATCATAAATTAACCCCTCATTTCTCGAATCAGCCTAGTGAATCGTCTCTGTACCCCTTCCAAAGCTAGTATATCCTTCCTTAAGCAAGGTGACCAAAACTGCACGCACCAGGTGCGGCCTTACCAATACCTTATACAGTTGCAGCAACACCTCCCTGCTTTTGTACTCCATCCCTTTCGCAATGAAGGCCAACATTCCATTTGCCTTCCTGATTACCTGCTGCACCTGCAAACTAACCTTTTGGGATTCATGCACAAGGACCCCCAGGTCCCTCTGCACCGCAGCATGTCGTAATTTCTCGCCATTCAAATAATATTCCCTTTTACTGTTTTTTTTCACCAAGGTGGATGACCTCACACTTTCCGACATTGTATTCCATCTGCCAAACCTTAGCCCATTCACTTAACCTATCCAAATCTCCTTGTAGCCTCTCTGTGTCCTCTACACAACCCGCTTTCCCACTAATCTTTGTGTCATCTGCAAATTTTGTTGCACTACACTCTGTCCCCTCCTCTAGGTCATCTATGTATATTGTAAACAGTTGTGGTCCCAGCACTGATCCCTGTGGCACACCACTAACCACTGATTTCCAACCGGAATAGGACACATTTATCCCGACTCTCTGCTTTCTGTTCGCCAGCCAATTCTCTATCCATGCTAATACATTTCCTCTGACTCCGCGTACCTTTATCTTCTGCAGTAACCTTTTGTGTGGCACCTTATCGAATGCCTTTTGGAAATCTAAATACACCACATCCATCGGTACACCTCTATTCACCATGCTCGTTATATCCTCAAAGAATTCCAGTAAGTTAGTTAAACATGATTTCCCTTTCATGAATCCATGCTGCGTCTGCTTGATTGCACTATTCCTATCCAGATGTCCCGCTATTTCTTCCTTAATGATAGTTTCAAGCATTTTCCCCACTACAGATGTTAAACTAACCAGCCTATAGTTACCTGCCTTTTGCCTGCCCCCTTTTTTAAACAGAGGCGTTACATTAGCTGCTCTCCAATCCACTGGTACCTCCCCAGAGTCCAGAGAATTTTGGTAGATTATAACAAATGCATCTGCTATAACTTCCGCCATCTCTTTTAATACCCTGGGATGCATTTCATCAGGACCAGGGGACTTGTCTACCTTCAATCCCATTAGTCTGTCCAGCACTACCTCCCTAGTGATAGTGATCATCTCAAGGTCCTCCCTTCCCACATTCCTATGACCAGCAATTTTTGGCATGGTTTTTGTGTCTTCCACTGTGAAGACGGAAGCAAAATAATTGTTTAAGGTCTCAGCCATTTCCACATTTCCCATTATTAAATCCCCCTTTTCATCTTCTAAGGGACCAACATTTACTTTAGTCACTCTTTTCCGTTTTATATATCTGTAAAAGCTTTTACTATCTGTTTTTATGTTTTGCGCAAGTTTACTTTCGTAATCTATCTTTCCTTTCTTTATTGCTTTTTTAGTCATTCTTTGCTGTTGCTTAAAATCTTCCCAATCCTCTAGTTTCCCACTAACCTTGGCCACCTTATACGCATTGGTCTTTGATTTGATACTTTCCTTTATTTCCTTGGTTATCCACAGCTGGTTATCGCTTCTCTTGCCGCCCTTCTTTTTCACTGGAATATATTTTTGTTGCGCATTATGAAAGAGCTCCTTAAAAGTCCTCCACTGTTCCTCAATTGTGCCACCAGTTAGTCCTTGTTTCCAGTCTACTTTAGCCAACTCTGCCCTCATCCCACTGTAGTCCCCTTTGTTTAAGCATAGTACTCTCGTTTCTGACACAACTTCATCATCCTCAATCTGTATTACAAATTCAACCATATTGTGATCACTCATTCCGAGAGGATCTTTTACTTGGAGATCGTTTATTATTCCTGTCTCATTACACAGGACCAGATCCAAAATGGCTTGCTCCCTTGTAGGCTCTGTTACATACTGTTCTAAGAAACAATCCCGTATGCATTCTATGAATTCCTCCTCCAGGCTACCCCCTGCGATTTGATTTGACCAATCAATATGTAGGTTAAAATCCCCCATAACTACTGCCGTTCCTTTTTCACATGCCTCCATTATTCCCTTGATTATTGCCCGCCCCACCATGAAGTTATTATTTGGGGGCCTATAAACTACGCCGACCAGTGACTTTTTCCCCTTACTATCTCTAATCTCCACCCACAATGATTCAACATTTTGTTCATTGGAGCCAATATCATCCCTCACAACTGCCCTGATATCATCCCTTATTAACAGAGCTACCCCACCTCCCTTCCCTTCCTGCCTATCTTTCCGAATCGTCAGATACCCCTGTACATTTAATTCCCAGTCCTGGCCACCTTGCAAACATGTCTCTGTAATGGCCACCAAATCATACCCATTTGTAATGATTTGTGCCGTCAACTCATTTACTTTATTTCTAATGCTGCATGCATTTAGGTGGAATGTTTTCATCCTCGTTTTTAAACCATGATTTTTAGTTTTTACCCCTCCTGCAGCCCTTTTATATTCAGTGGCCCTTTTTGTTTCTTGCTTTTGGTTTCTCTGCCCTCCACTTTTACTCATCTCTTTTCTGTCTTTTGTTTTTGTCTCCTTTTTGTTTCCCTCTGTCTCCCTGTATTGGTTCCCATCCCCCTGCCATATTAGTTTAACTCCTCACCAACAGCATTAGCAAACACTCCACCTAGGACATTGGTTCCGTTCCTGCCCAAGTGCAGACCGTCCGGTTTGTACTGGTCCCACCTCCCCCAGAACCTGTTCCAATGCCCCACGAATTTGAATCCCTCCCTGCTGCACCACTGCTCAAGCCACGTATTCATCTGTGCTATCCTGCGATTCCTACTCTGACTAGCACATGGCACTGATAGCAATCCCGAGATTACTACTTTTGAGGTCCTACTTTTTAATTTAACTCCTAGCTCCTTAAATTCGTCTCGTAGGACCTTATCCCTTTTTTTACCTGTCGTTGGTACCAATGTGCACCACGACAACTGGCTGTTCTCCCTCCCTTTTCAGAATGTCCTGCACTCGCTCGGAGACATCCTTGACCCTTGTACTAGGAAGACAACATACCATCCTGGACTCTCGATTGCGGCCGCAGAAACGCCTATCTATTCCCCTTATGATTGAATCCCCTATCACTATCGCTCTCCCACTCTTTTTTATGCCCTCCTGTACAACAGAGCCATGGTGCCATGAACTTGGCTGCTGTTGCTCTCCCCTAATGAGTCATCTCCCTCAACAGCACTCAAAACAGTGTATCTGTTTTGCAGGGGGATGACCAGATGGGACCCCTGCACTACCTTCTTTGTACTACTCTTCCTGCTGGTCTTCCATTCCCTAGCTGGCTGTGGATCCTTCTCATGCGTTAAGACCAACTCACTACACTTGCCACTTATGTCATTCTCAGCATCGTGGATGCTCCAGAGTGAATCCACCCTCAGCTCCAATTCCGCAACGCGGTCCATCAGGAGATGGAGGCAGATACACTTTTTACACATGTAGTCGTAAGGGACACCGGAAGCGTCCCTGAGTTCCCACATGGCACAGGAGGAGCATATCACGTGACCGATCTCTCCTGCCATGCCTTAACCCTTAGATACCCTTAAATTGGTAATAACAAAGCTACAGTTTACTTACTGATATAAAAATAAAAAGAAAAGCTACTCACCAATCACCAGCCAATCACTTACCCCATTGGCTGTGACGTCACCTTTTGATTCCTTTCTACTTCTTTTTTGCTTTCTCTCCCGCTGTAACTGCACCGGTACGCCTTTTATAGGCCGCTCCTGCCTCTCACCAACTGCCGCTGACTCTCGAGCTCCCGCTGGGCCTTTTATAGGCCGCTCTAATGCTGCTCCCACCTCTCACCAACTGTCGCTGACTCTCGAGCTCCCGCTGGGCCTTTATAGGCCACTCCGACACTGCTCCCACCTCTCACCAACTGCCGCTGACTCTCGAGCTCCCGCTGGGCCTTTTATAGGCTGCTCCGACACTGCTCCCACCTCTCGCCAACTGCCGCTGTAAATGAATGTGTAAATGCAGCATCATCATGAAAATCATGGGAAGGTTAAGGGCAAAATGCTGTTTTCACAAAGCCAATCGTGGAGTGGCAAAAATCAACCAGCAACTTGTGGCATTTTCCAATTCACGGGGTATCTCTTCCTTGCTACCTGTAACTGTCTGATTAGAGCATTAACAACAGCAAGCGTTGTTCACAGATATTTTTTCAGCAAAATCTAGGTCATCATGTTTTGTGGCATGATTGCACTTCACAAAACAGATTTTTCACACAGTCGCTAAGTACTCTCAGTAATTTTGTGTGTTTTGTACTATTCGAAGAGATTGATTTAAAACTACAGGATTGAAAACTACAGGACATTGCTGCAAGGGTTCCTCAGGGCAGTGTCCTAGGCCCAACCATCTTCAGCTGCTTCATCAGTGGCCTTCCCTCCATCATAATGTCAGAAGTGGGGATGTTCGCTGATGATTGTGATGGGTGATGTCGCAGCTTCCATTGCAGCAGAGGCGGAAGTGACCCAACATCTCAGTGCTGCAGAGGAAGTGCAGACTGCTTTCCTGCAATCTCAGCTTGCCGCCACACAAGCTCAGACAGCTGGCATCGTGACTGGGTTTACGAGTGTTGACAGGGGCTTGCAGGGTGTCACAGTAGGCCAGCAATTTAGGCTCCAACAGAAATACTGAGACACTGCCCTGAGGAAGTGGCAGTGGCTCCAAGGAGCATGAACTTGCATTCCTCTCTCAGAATGGCAGCATTCCTACTCCCACCACTGCCACTCTGCCTTTGCCCTTGCTGCTGCCATCCGTAGGTGCAGTCTACAGCTGAGCCTAGCTCCACAGCTGGTCTAGGTCATCCTGCAAGGCCAGCTGCAGTCTCCCCCACTGAAAGGAGAAAGAGTTGGAAGAGTAGCACTGTTGGAGCGCTAGAATGGAAAAAGGAGACGAACGACAGGCACTAAGGGAATGCACAAGGGTGATTAGTTGACTTTGTTCTTTTGATTTGAATTTGATAAATTTAGATATTATGTTTGGAATGTGTATTTTGTGGTGGCTGTCATTTCAGCTTTGTGCCCAGGAGGGCACTGTTATATTCTGTGACAAAGGGATGGTAAGATGGGGAAGTGGTGGGCAATGGGGATCTGGGGTTTTATTCACTGGAACCGGAGTCTGATGCGCTCATGGATAGCACATCCAGAATGGGGTTCTGCTGCCTGATTCCCCCCTTCCTCCTCCTCCTCCTCCTCTTCTGATTCTTCTTACTCTTCCTCTTCCTCCTGAAGTAGTCCTGGAACCCGTGGTGGCAAGAGCTGTGCGTTCATGATGGTCAAGTTGTGGAGCATAGAGCAGACCACCACGAAATGGGACACTTACTCCAGCGTGCATTGGAGGGCTCCTACTGTGCAGTTAAAGCAGTGGAACCATTGCTTGAGCACCCTGATAGTTTGCTCGATGATGTTTCTCGTGGCACCATGGCTGTCATTACATGAGTGCCGGACACGAGTGGTGGGGTTGCGGAGGGGAGTCATCAGCCAGGTGGAGAGCGGATAGTCTGTGTCTCCGATAGGCCGCCCTCGGGTGCGATGTGGTGGCTGGAAGATTGCTGCCATACTGGACTGGCACAGAATGAAGGCATCATCACTGCTTCCAGGATAGCGGGCATTGAACATCATGATGAATGGTCGTACACCAACTGCACATTAAGTGACTGGTATCCTTTGTGTTACGGAACATCTCAAGAATGATATACATTGCCCGCAAAGCCACATGTGTGCAAGAAGGCGCCCTGCACCATGGGGAAGCCCTCTATCCTGATAAAGCTACATGCACACTCATCCTGCTTCTCTCTGTTCGGAGAGAAGACGATGAAGTTTCTTCTCCTGGAGTAGAGAACCTCTGTGACCTCCCTGATGCAACGATGGATGACAAACTGCGAGATGTTAGCTATGTATCCTGCTCCAGACTGGATGGATCTGGATTTTTTTAACGTGTGGTGGCTGTTGCACACCAGCCACCACAAGGCTGGACAGAGCTGGGTCTTGGTCCAGAGGCAAGGGTTAACCAAGGCGACTGGAGACAGCTTTGCTGCACGGACCTAGTGCACACACATATCACAGTATGGGCTGGCCCGTGCTGCCTCTGGGCCCTCGCCTCTTCTGGGCCCCAAACTCCCGCCTCTCCCGGGCCCCGATCACAGCATACAGCATTCTCTCGCCGCTCCTGCTCCCCGATCTCGCCGCTCCTACTGTACTTTCCCACGCTTGAATCACCGACCTGGGTTATGGTGACATCCAAACCAGTCGCTCTTTTCACTGCTGTCGCCCTCCTGCACCAGCTTGCGCTGTACGCTGAAATGGTATGCAGCCATGCTGCTCCCAGGGCCGCTCGCTGCTCACCTTTTATGGCCCCGACCTGTCGCTGGTGTTTCCTCACAGGTCGGAGCCACCACGCTGTCCAGGGGCCGCTCGGTGGTAACCTTTTATGGCCCCGACCTACCGCTGGTATTTCCTCGCAGGTCGGGGTCATAAATAGCAGAGGCTCTGACCATCATTCTCCAGTTCTCTCTGGCAACAGGTGTGGTGCCAGAGGACTGATAATGTTGTACCCTTGTTTAAGAAGGGAGAAAGGGATAGACCGAGTAATTACAGGCCAGTCAGCCTAACCTCAGTGGTGGGAAAATTATTGGAAAAAATCCTGATGGACAGGATAAATCTTCATTTGGAAACACATGGATTAATCAAAGACAGTCAGCATGGATTTGTTAAGTGAAGGACGTGTCTGACTAACTTGATTGCATTTTTCGAGGAGGTAACCAGGAGGGTCAATGAGGATAGTATGTATGATGTAGTGTATATGGATTTTAGCAACATTTTTGATAAGGTCCCACATGGCAGACTGGTCACAAAAGTAATAGCCCCTTCCTAGTCTGGTTGTTAAATTCTGACAAAGGTGTGGGAACACTACATCTATTGGGCCGGGCTTTGCTATAGAAATAACATTGAGGGTATCAGCACTCACAGTTATTAAAGTATAAATCAGACAGCAACTTCCGGCGACTGCATATGCACAGTTAAATGCAGAAATCAGGAATTTTGCTTTCTGAGTTGCCCTGCTCCTCCAGAAGCTATGTGGAAACAGCATCTTGCTGAGAGACTCGACATTTAAATACATGGAATGGCATGAAGTTGCTGTACTTATTGTCATGTAGGTATGTTGAGGTTACTAGCCACCAGGTGGCACCACTGTCGGAGGTCATTGAGCTGTACGCACGTGTGTGCAGCCCAGGTATAAAAGACAAGCCATCATGTAATGTAATCACTTTGGGCCCTAATAAAGCAGAGCCAGGTTTGTACCTGTGTTAGTTTACAATATTCAGTCTATTGAGTTATTACATACATAACATTTGGCGATGAGGTAACTTAAGAACCTTTGCATGCAAAAATTAGCACAATTGGAATTCTGGAGAGATTCGTGGAGGGAGAGGACTGGGAAGATCTTGTAGCTCACCTGGACCAGTACTTCGTGGCCAACAAAATGGAGGAACCCACTGACGCAGTTAGGTGCAGGGCGGTCTTCCTCACGGTTTGCGGTCTGAAAATCTTATAAAGAATCTTCTCTCGCCTGCAAGTCCAATGGAAAAGGACTATGAGGAATTGTGTGCTCTGGTACGTGACCATCTCAAACCAGAAGGAGGCATCATCATCTCACGATATCGATTCTACAAGCACGTTTGTTCTGAGGGCCAGGATGTGTCGGAATTTGTTGCCGACGTCTAGCTGGACCATGTAAGTTTGAAAATGCGTTGGGAGACATGCCGCGGGACTTGTTTGTAATTGGCATCAAGCTCGAGGTGATCCTGCGTAAGCTACTGGTGGCGGAAATGCTGGATTTGGGAAAGGCCAACACGATTGCCCAGGCATGCATGACGACGGACAAAAACTTAAAGCAGATATCATTAAAAAATCAGAACTCGGCAAGTACTGTAAACAAGATTGTATCAGTGTTTGGCAGAGCTGCATATGGCAGGGCCTACTCTACTGCATATGTGAAACCTGTGGCTGCCCAAAGTCCGTCAATGGTAATGAATCCATGTTGGTGTTGCGGGGGCAATCATCGGCCTCATCGGTGTCGGTTTACACAGTATATTTGTAAAGACTGTTCGAGACTGGTGCATCTCCAGCGCATGTGTCCCCAACTGAGCAAGCGTGCTGCGACACACCACGTGGAGGATGATGACCAGTATAGTGCAGATCCAGATATGTAATCCAAGATGCCAGAGGAGGAAGTGTATGGATCGTATTCATTCCTAACAAAGAGCTAATCGATAATGATTAATGTGAAACTTAACGGTGTGCCTGTACCGATGGAATTGGACACGGGTGCGAGTCAATCAATAATGAGCCAGAGGACATTCGACAAGCTGTGGGATACTAAGGCTGTGAGGCCTAAGCTGAGTCCAGTCAATACCAAGTTGTGTACGTACACTAAAGAACTCATAACAGTGATTGGCAGTGTAGTAGTCAAGGTGCCGTATGATGGTGCGGTTCACGATTTACCATTATGGATTGTTCCAGGCCATTGCCCAATGCTGTTCGGCAGGAATTGGCTAGAAAAAATCAAATGGAATGGAACGATTTCAAAGCGTTGTCATTGGAGGATGATACTCCATGTGCTCAGGTGCTGAGCAAGTTCCCCTCGCTGTTTGAACCAGGCATTGGCAATTTCACGGGAGCCAAGTTGCAGATCCACGTGGACTCGGATGCAAGACCCGTCCATCATAAAGCTCGGGCAGTTCCGTACATGATGAGGGAGAAGGTCAAAATCGAATTGGATAGACTCGAGCGTGAAGGAGTCATATCACCGGTCGAATTTAACGAATGGGCCAGCCCCATTGTTCCTGTGTTGAAGAATGATGGCACTGTCAGGATTTGTGGAGACTACAAGGTTACAATCAACCGAGTTTCGAAACAGGATCAATACCCGTTACCGAAGGCTGATGGCCTGTTTGCAACGCTAACTGGGGGAAAGTCGTTCACTAAACTGGATCTGACGTCGGCCTACATGACACAGGAACTGGTCAAGACGTCGAAGAAACTTATGTGCACCAATACTCATAAAGGACTGTTTATCTACAACAGGTGTCCTTTCGGAATTCGCTCGACTGCAGCCATATTTCAGAGGGACATGGAGAGTCTACTGAAGTCCGTCCCTAGAACCATTGTGTTCCAAGATGACATCCTGGTCACAGGTCGTGACACCGCCAAACATCTGAACAACCTGGAAGAGGTTCTACATCGTCTCGACAAAGTGGGACTCAGACTGAAATGTTCGAAGTGATTCTTCATGGCAAAGGAAGTCAAATTCCTGGGGAGGAAAATTGCTGCTGATGGCATCAGGCCTCCGGACTTGAAAACCAAGGCCATCAAAACCAAGCCTCAGAATGTAACGGAGCTGCATCCGTTCCTTGGTCTACTCAACTACTTCGGTAATTTCCTATCTAGATTGAGCACTTCATTAGAGCCACTGCACATGCTGCGAACAAAAGGTGACAACTGGGTTTAGAGCGCATCTCAGGATAGAGCTTTTGAGAAAGCTACTAATCTGCTTTGCTCTAACAAGCTGCTGGTACATTATGATCCGTGTAAGCATCTAGTATTGACCTGTGATGCTTCGTCATATGGAGTTGGTTGCGTGCTCCAACAAGCAAATGAGTCGGGTAAACTACAACTTGTTGCGTATGCTTCTAAAAGTTTGTCAAAGGCGGAAAGAGCCTACAGCATGGTAGAAAAAGAAGCATTAGCCTAGTGAGTATGGGGTTAAAAAGATGCATCAATACCTGTTTGGTCTTCGGTTTGAACTGGAAACAGACCACAAGCCACTCATTTCATTGTTTTCGGAAAACAAAGATATCAATACCAATGCATCGTCCCGCATCCAGAGGTGGGCGCTGACATTATCTGCCTATGATTATGTCATTCGCCATAGACCTTGCACCGAGAATTATGCCGATGCACTGAGCCGTCTGCCGTTGCCCACACTGGAGGTGGAGATGCCACAACCTATAGACCTACTGTTAGTTATGGATGCTTTTGAAAGTGAAGGAACCCTTGTCACCGCACAACAAGTTAAGACCTGGACCAGCCAAGACCCAATATTATCAGTTGTGAAACGTTGTGTCCTTAGTGGTGATTGGTCTGCCATTCCCAAGCAAATGGGTGATGAGACCAAAACTTACAGCCGTCGCAAAGATGAATTATCCATTCAGTCAGATTGTTTACTGTGGGGCAATCGTGTTGTTATGCCTAAGAAAGACAGAGAGAAATTTGTACATGATCTACATAGTACTCATCCCCATATTGTCATGATGAAAGCCATTGCCAGGTCTCATGTATGGTAGCCTGGAATTGACTCTGATCTGGAATTATGTGTGCATCAGTGCAACACTTGCATGCAGCTTAGTAAAGCACCGGTGGAATCGCCGTTGAGTCTGTGGTTGTGGCCATCCAAACCATTGTCCCGGATTCACATCGACTTTGCAGGTCCATTCCTGCGAAAGATGTTTTTAGTTGTGGTGGATGCATATTCCAAGTGGATAGAGTGTATAATCATGTCATCCAGTATATCCACAGCTACCATTGAGAGCCTTCGTGTCATGTTTGCCACTCATGGTCTGCCCAACATTGTTGTAAGCAACAACGGACCTTGCTTCACTAGCCTGGAGTTTCAAGAGTTCATGAAACTCAATGGTATCAAATATGTGAGGTCAGCACCATTCAAACCCACATCTAATTGTCAAACAGAGCGGCAGTCCAAACCATCAAGCAGAGTATGAAACGTGTAACTCAAGGTTCACTGCAGACTCACTTGTCATGCATATTGCTTAGTTACAGGACAAGACCCCACACGCTTACTAGGGTCCCCTCTGCTGAACTATTGATGAAGAGAGGTCTCAAGACCAGGCCCTCTCTTGTCCACCCTGACTTGAACGATCATGTTGAATACAGACGTCAAAGTCAGCAGTGGTATCATGATCGTGCTGCTGTGTCACGTGAATTTTCTGTTAACGATCCTGTGTATGTACTAAATTATGGTCAAGGTCCCAAATGGATCGCCGTTAGTGTTACGGCCAAGGAGGGTAACAGAGTCTTTATCCTCAAGCTCAAGAATGGGCAAACATGCAGGAAACATGTTGATCAGATAAAGCTGTGGCACATGGATGAATGGGAACAGTCTGGGGAAGACACAATCAGTGATCAACCAACCTACCCTCAGTCATCAGAGGACTCCGCTGTCATCAATGAATCTGGACTTTCAATCCCTGACATGGTCATTGTCACTCTCATCAGATCGGCTACCCAGCCCCCAGTCATAACAGACTCAGAAGGCTCGCCCAAGGCTGGAGTTGAACTGACGATCAACTCGGGAACGGAAAGCTCCAGACCATCTCAATTAGTTAAAAACTGTTACTAATATCTTAAAGGGGGATATTGTCATGTATGTATGCTTGGGGTTACTAGCCACCAGATAGCACGACTGTCTGAGGTCATTGGGCTGTCCGCACGTGTGTGCGGCCCAAGTATAAAAGGCAAGCCATCATGTAATGTAATCACTTTGGGCCCTAATAAAGCAGAGCCAGGTTTGTACCTGTGTTAGTTTACAGTATTTAGTCCATCAAGTTATTACATACATTACACTTATGATGATATATACCCACTAAACTCGCAAGAAAATGTTTGGGCTTGTCCATTCTAGCGTAAGTATATTTTTAATGGCATAATATGTCTTAATTACAGTCAAACAAACTCTCTGCACTGAAAATGAACCGTTACAAGTGTGGAGTCTCATTCCTTCAGAATGTCACTTTTGTTGGAGATTTAAGAAAATAAAAAAATGTAATTAAAAATATTTTTTTATTTTTCTTTCTGTCTCTTTTATCTCTGTCTCTTAATCCAATATTCCTTTCTTTCTGTACCTGATTTGACATTGAATTATTATAACTGACACTTCCTGGTTTATACTGTGCACTGCTCATTATTGATTCCTCAATCTGATTGGTTAAGGAGACACACAGATGCTTGTCTTGTTCACGCAGCTCCCAGATACTCTGTAGAGGGTACTTTGCTTTTTTGACAGTTGTTTGGCAGAAACTTCCGATGTAAAATCCGATAGAATATCTGTTGCCAAATGTAAGTATAATAAATGGTTAACACTGTTCGTTTGCCTCTAACCGCATTGTGAAGCTGCAGATAATTTTTAATTCTAAAATTTCACTGCTCTCACCGTATGTCATCACCTGATGGGATGCTGGGGTCTACTGGAACTCCCACTGTTAGGTATGAATGGCAACAATGTTTTGGTGTACTGTAACACTGAATGTACCTTCACGCTGTATACACCTTACCTGTACACCAGAGGGTGCTGCTGCTGGAGACCTAAGGATCACCTGCAAATTGCAGGTAACCCAGTATAAAAGGGAGCTCACCTCTTGATGTCCTCACTCTAGGAGCTGAAATAAAGGACTACAGTCTATAGAGTTCAAGTGCCATACCCCTGCCTCGTGGAGTCATTAACAGAGTGCCTACATACACAATAACTGGTGACGACGTCAAGAATTCCATGCACAACATGTCTAATCTCAGCAACTTCCAACAATTCACTGATGGGGAAGATTGGGACGCCTTCGTGGAAAGGTTAGAACACTTCTTCATAGCCAACGACCTGGATGGGGACACACCGGCCACACTCACGAACAAGCGCAGGGCCATCCTGCTTAGTAGTTGTGGGCCGACTATCCATGGCCTCGTCAGGGACTTGCTAGCCCCAGCGAAGACAACAACCAAGAGCTATGGGGAACTTATAACCTTAATACAAGGGCAACTAAAACCCAAAGAAAGCATCCTCACAGCCAGGCACCGGTTTTACATTCACCGACGCTTCGAAGGCCAAGAAATTGCTAAGTTTGCTGCAGATTTAAGAAGATTGGCTGCACCGTGTGATTTTGGCGACCACCTCACAGAAGCACTAAGGGACATATTCATTATCGGAATCGGCCACGAGGGCCTCCTCCACAAACTGCTCTCTGCGGACATCACAGTCACCCTGCAGAAAGCAAGTAAAGTGAGCCAGGCCTACATGATTTTGGTCGGCGACTCCAAGCGAATGATGACCCATACCCAGGACTCTAAACCAATGAGTGCAGTGAACAGGGTGGCGACTTTCAAAGGCAGAACTGCTGCCTACCGAGTCCCGCAACCCTGAGTCCGCTACATGGGGCCAACCGGCTAGCCCTGTGCTGGCGCTGTGGAGGAAACCACAGGGCCCACCAGTGCCGCTACAAAGACTATACCTGCAAAGACTGCAATGCGAAAGGTCACCTTCAGAGAATGTGTAGAAAAAGTTTTACTCACTGCATCGCTGAAGAGTTGGCTGATCACCTGGGCTCCGACACTGATGAAGACAAAGCTGCTCAACCCCTGGAAAAAGAGTCTGGAATTTATACCTGGTCCACCAAGAATTCACCGTGGAAGATGGAAGTAGGCATCAACTGAGTTCCAGTTTCGATGGAGATTGACACAGGGGCGAGCCAGTCTTTGATGAGCCAGATGACCTTTGAAAAACTTTGGATCAATCCCGCCAAACGACCAAAACTGTCTCCTGTCCAGGCAAAGCTGCTCACCTACATCAAAGGCAAAATCCCAGTCGTTGGCAGCATGGACGTCCAGATCTCCCAGGGCAGCGTGATGAACAAGCTCCCCCTGTGGATCATTGCCAGTGATGGTCCAATGCTGCTGGGAAGAAGTTAGATGAAGCAGGTCCAAGTTGGTCGAAGTGATGATGGCCTCTGGGCTCCAGCAATTGACATCCCATGCAGTCCTGAACTTGGATCCATCGCTGCATCTAAAAACCCTACCGTCCAGCTCGACTGCGCGGCGACAACTGCACAACACCGTGGCGAGATCACCCAAACAGAACGTCCAGACCTCACCTTCCAGGCCGTGGCAGGACTGCAAGGGAAGAAGATCAGTGAAAAAAGTGGATTCCTGACGTCTGTGGCTGAACCTGAGAAGGAAAAGTTCACCACAGCCTACCTGGAGGAGAGCGAGAAGATGGCGGCCGCACCACGAGACAAAGGACCTAAAATCCAAATGGCCGTGACCAGACCACGAGAGGCAGCATTGAAGGAGTGACACATGTCACCAAGCGGCGAACCGGATTGGAAGGCCCCCTTAAAGGAGACATAGAAACATAGAAAACATAGAAAATAGGTGCAGGAGTAGGCCATTCGGCCCTTCTAGCCTGCACCGCCATTCAACGAGTTCATGGCTGAACATGCAACTTCAGTACCCCATTCCTGCTTTCTCGCCATACCCCTTGATCCCCCTAGTAGTAAGGACCTCATCTAACTCCTTTTTGAATATATTTAGTGAATTGGCCTCAACAACTTTCTGTGGTAGAGAATTCCACAGGTTCACCACTCTCTGAGACCAGTAACCCAAAGAAATTAAAGGGATAGTTTCACTCTAAAGATGACAAGGACTTTAAATTTAAAAGTGCAGTTAGCGAATGCAGGTATGCTAATGTAACGTTGAATTGTGATGCTGGAGTAACTGATGAAAAAAAAGTAATGACTGCTTGTGTAAGTGATGTTAAGAACAAGTTTGTACTGTTAAATGATGACGATAGAAATTTTAATATGACAAATGTAACCATGTATGGAGACACTGATATACAAGAAAGTGATATAAGTGCTGTAAAGAACAATGTAAAGAGTGATAACAGTGTAGATTCGACTATGTATGATCGGAGCCAATGTGTCGGGGAGGATCAGCGAGGAGCGAGCAGCAGTCTATAAAGGCCCAGCGGCCGTTCCAGGTCGGCGATAGTTCGGAAGGAGCAGCAAGGAGCAAACAGCGGCCTATGAAGGCCCAGCGGCGGTCCCAGGTCGGCGGCAGTTCGGGGAGGAGGAGCTAGCTGCAGCTGCAGAAGGGTCAAAAGTAAGAAAGAAGTAAAAGGTAATCGAAGTGTGATGTCACAGCCAAGAGGGTAAGTGACTGGCTGGTTGATTGGTGAGTAGTTTTTCTTTTTCTTTATCTTTCTTCTTGTTTTAAGTATGAAACCTTTGGTGTTCTTACCAATTAAGTTAATCTAAGAGTTAAGTCGTGGCAGGAGAGCCCAGACCCATGTCATGCTCCTCCTGTGCTATGTGGGAAATCAGGGACACTACCAGTGTCCCTGACAACTACATGTGCAGGAAGTGTATCCAGCTGCAGCTTCTGATAGACTGCATTGCGGCACTGGAGCTGCACATGGACTCACTCTGGAGCATCCGCGATACTGAAGATGTCGTGAATAGCATGTTTAGTGAGTTGGCCACACCGCAGGTAAAGTTTACACAGGCAGATAGGGAATGGGTGACCATCAGGCAGAGCACTGGAAGGAAGGTAGTGCAAGGGTCCTCTGTGGTCATCTCCCTCCAAAACAGATAGAGCACCTTGGGTACTGTTGGGGGAGATGACTCATCAGGAGAAGGCAGCAGCAGCTAAGTCCATGACACCAGGGGTGGATCTGCTGAACAGGAGGGCATGAAAAGGAGTGGGAGAGCTAAAGTGATATGGGATTCGATTATAAAGGGAATAGATAGGCATTTTTGCGGCTGCAAATAAGACTCCAGGATAATATATTGCCTCCCTGGTGCAAGGGTCAAGGATGTCTCGGAGTGGCTGCAGCGCATTCTGGAGGGGGAGGGTGAACAGCCAGCTGTCGTGGTACATATAGGTACCAACGATATAGGTAAAAAATGAGGTCCTACAAGCTGAATTTAGGGAGCTAGGAGTTAAATTAAAAAGTAGGACCTCAAAGGTAGTAATCTCAGGATTTCTACCAGTGCCACGTGCTAGTCAGAGTAGGAATTGCAGGATAGCTCAGATGAATACGTGACTTGAGGAATGGTGCAAGGGGGAAGGATTCAAATTCCTGGGATATTGCAACCGGTTCTGGGGGAGGTGGGACCAATACAAACCGGACGGTCTGCATCTGGGCAGGATCGGAACCGTTGTCTCGGTGGAGTTTTTGCTAGTGCTGTTGGGGAGGGTTTAAACTAAAAAGACAGGGGGATGAGAATCTATGCAGGGAGACAGAGGGAAGTAAAAAGGGGGCAGAAGCAAAAGGTAGGAAGGAGAAAAGCAAGAGTGGAGGGCAGAGAAATCTCGAGCAAAAATGAAAAAGGGCCACATTACAACATAATTCTAAAAGGACAAAGAGTGTTAAAAAAACAAGCCTGAAGGCTCTGAGTCTCAATGTGAGGAGCATTCATAATAAGGTGGATGAATTGACTGCGCAGATAGCTGTTAACGGGTATAATGTAATTGGGATTACGGAGACATGGCTCCAGAGTAACCAAGGCTGGGAACTCAACATCCAGGGATATTCAATATTCAGGAAGGACAGACAGGAAGGAAAAGAAGGTGGGGTAGCATTACTGGTTAAAGAGGAGATTGACGCAATAGCAAGGAAGGACATTAGCGTGGATGATGTGGAATCTATATGGGTAGAGCTGCGAAACAGCAAAGGGCAGAAAACATTAGTGGGAGTTGTGTACAGACCACCAAACAGTAGTAAGGAGGTTGGGGATGGCATCAAAAAGGAAATTAGGGAAGAGTGCAATAAGAGTACAGCAGTTATCATGGGTGACTTTAATCTACATATTGATTGGGCTAACCAAACTGGTAGCAGTACTGTGGAGGAAGATTTCCTGGAGTATATAAGGGATGGTTTTCTAGACCAATATGTCGACGAACCAACTAGAGAGCAGGCCATCCTAGACTGGGTCTTGTGTAACGAGAGAGGATTAATTAGAAATCTGGTCATGTCTGGCCCCTTGGGGAAGAGTGAGCATAATATGGTAGAATTCTTCATTAAGATGAAGAGTGACACAATTAATTCAGAGACTAGGGTCCTGAACTTAAAGAAAGTAAACTTCGACAGTATGAGATGTGAATTGGCTAGGATAGACTGGAGAATGATACTTAAAGGATGAACAGTGGATAGGCAATGGCAGACATTTAAATATCACGGATGAACTACAACAATTGTACATCCCTGTGTGGCGTAAGAATAAAAAAAGGAAGATGGCTCAACAGTGGCTAACAAGAGAAATCAGGGAAAGTGTTAAATCCAAGGAAGAGACATATAAATTGGCCAGAAAAAGTAGCAAACCTGAGGACTGGGAGAAATTTAGAAATCAGGAGAGGAGTACTAAGGGTTTAATTCGGAGTGGGAAAATAGAGTATGAGAGTAAGCTTGCAGGGAACATAAAAACTGACTGCAAAAGCTTCTATAGATATGTGAAGAGAAAAAGATTAGTGAAGACTAATGTAGGTCCCTTGTAGTCAGAATCAGGTGCATTCATAATGGGGAACAAGGAAATGGTAGACCAATTGAACAAATACTTTGGTTCTGTCTTCACTAAGGAAGACACGAATAACCTCCTGAAAATACTCGGGGACCGAAGATCTAGTGAGAAGGGGGAACTGAGGGAAATCCTTATCAATCAGGAAATGGTGTTAGGGAAATTAAAGGTACTGAAGGCCGATAAATCTCCAGGGCCTGATAGCCTGCATCCCAGACTACTTAAATAAGTGGCCCTAGAAATAGTAGATGCATTGGCGGTCATTTTTCAGCATTCCATGGACTCTGGATCAGGTCCTATGGATTGGAGGATAGCTAATGTCACCCTACTATTTAAAAAAGGAGGAAGAGAGAACACAGGGAATTATAGATCAGTTAGCCTGACATCGGTGGTGGGGAAAATGCTGGAATCAATTATTAAAGATGTAATAGCAGCGCATCTGGAAAGCAGTGACAGGATCGGTCCAAGTCAGCATGGATTTATGAAAGGGAAATCAAGCTTGACAAATCTTGTAGAGTTTTTTGAGGATGTAACTAGTAGAGTGGATAAGGGAGAACCAGTGGATCTGATGTATTTGTGTCATGTATTCAGCCAGCATTGTAACCCATGTATAAACTGACCTAAGTTGTACACCGTGAGAACACTGAACACGAGGTGGGAGACACTCCTAACCTGGACCTTCAAGTATAAAGGGGAAGCTCCACCCACCTTCATCACTTGAGTGCTAAGGAATAAAGGACAGGTCACAGACTGACCTTCTCTCAAGCATGGGCCTCGTGTGCATTTATACTGTGTAGTAAGGATGTATCAATGGCGACAAGAAACTGGGATTTAAACCACACGAGCATGGCCACTAGCAGAACAGACGAGAGGTACTGTGTTAAGGAATGGTTGGGACAGAGATTCAACATTGTTAAAGCAGCACACAGTTCTCCAGGCAGACAAGGGCAGTCAGGCATGCCCGAACATGTAGTCGAACCCAGAGGGGGAGTTCGACAGAGACAATGGCAAGCTGAACAGCGATTCACGCCATTGCAAGGGACAATGCGGCCAGTAATGGGGCCATCAACACCTGTTAATGGTGCACTCAAGGACAATAACAGGGGCAGTCAGGAACAATCGACTGGTAAGGGACCTTTTGTTTCAAACCGCAACTCATGCTGGAGGCGTGGAGGCATACATTCAGCCAGAGTTTGCAGAGATGAGTAAAATACCTGCAGTAATTGCAGAAATGGACACGGGGAAATCGCTGGAAGCTGAAGTTCAGCGAGTTCATGTGGAGCACGTATACAGTTCATACACCAGGACGCCACCGATAATGATGAAAGTGCTCCTCAATGGCATCCCAGTATCAATGGAGTTAGACACGGGTGCCAGCCAGTCCCTGATGGGTATCAAACAGTTCAAAAAGTTATGGGCATCCAAGGCCAGGAGGCCAAAATTATCGCCGATTGACGCACAGCTACGGACTTACCAAAGCAGATCATTCCGGTGCTAGGCAGCGCCACGGTAGTCGTGACCCACAAAGATTCGGAGAACAGGTTGCCACTCTGGATTGTCCCAGGGGACGGTCCCGCACTACTGGGGAGGAGTTGGCTTGCTGTCATGAACTGGAAATGGAGCGATGTCAATGCAGTTTCCTCTGTGGAGCAAGTATTATGCTCACAGATCCTGGACAAATTTGACTCATTATTTCAACCCGGCATTGGCACTTTCATGGGGGCCAAGGTAGTGATTCACATAACCCGGACGCCAGACCAGTACACCACAAGGCCAGAGCGGTGCCTTACGTGATGCGGGAAAAGATAGAAGGCGAATTGGACCGCCTGTTGAGGGAAGGCATCATCTCGCCAGTCGAATTCAGTGACTGAGCGAGCCCGATTGTGCCGGGCTCAAGGCGGATGGGTTGGTCAGGATATGTGGCGATTACAATGCCATCATCAATCGGGTGTCACTCCAAGACCAGTACCCGCTACCGAGAGCGGAGGACCTCTTTGCGACGCTATCCGGTGGCAAACTTTTTTCAAAATTGGAGCTGACCTCAGCTTACATGACCCAGGAGCTGGCGAGTGAGTCGAAGAAGCTGACCACCATCACGACACACAAGGGGTTGTTTGAGTACTACATATGTCCGTTTGGGATTCGCTCGGCCACCGCGATCTTCCAATGAAATATGGAAAGCCTCCTCAAGTCGATTCCAGGGACGATGGTTTTTCAGGACGACATCCTCATTACGGGTTACGATACTGAAGAACACCTCCACAACCTGGAGGAGGTGCTACACAGACTGGACCGGGTAGGTCTGCGACTGAAAAAGGCGAAGTTCGTCTTCCTAGCTCCAGAGGTAGAATTCCTGGGGATGAGGGTAACAGCAGACCAAGATGGAAGCGATCCAGAGAGCACCCAGACCCCGTAACACGACGGAGCTGCGTTCGTTCCTGGGGCTCCTGAACTATTTTGGTAACTTTCTTCCCAAATTGAGCACGCTGCTAGAGCCGCTACACGTGCTCCTATGTAAAGGTCACGATTGGGTCTGGGGGGACAGCCAGGAAAGGGCTTTTAATAGAGCACGCAATTTGTTATGTTCCAACAATCTGTTAACGCTATATGACCCATGTAAGAAACTTGTGTTAACGTGCGATGCGTCGTCCTATGGTGTC
The DNA here is from genome assembly GCF_044704955.1 of Pristiophorus japonicus. Classification (NCBI taxonomy): domain Eukaryota; kingdom Metazoa; phylum Chordata; class Chondrichthyes; family Pristiophoridae; genus Pristiophorus; species Pristiophorus japonicus. The sequence continues at coordinate 130,552,169 of NC_091983.1, forward strand.
GGGTGTGTGTTGCAGCATGTCAATGCCAAGGGTCAGTTACAGCCGGTAGCTTATGCCTCCAGGAGTCTGTCCCAGGCAGAAAGGGGCTACGGGATGGTAGAAAAGGAGGCGCTCGCATGTGTATATGCGGTAAAGAAAATGCACCAGTACCTGTTTGGCAGGAAATTTGAGCTGGAGACAGATCACAAACCCCTAACGTCCCTTTTGGCCGACAACAAGGCCATAAATGCAAATGCATCGGCCTGCATACAGAGGTGGGCACTCACGTTAGCTGCCTATGACTACACAATTCGGCACAGACCGGGCACCGAAAACTGCGCCGATGCACTCAGCAGGCTCCCACTAGCCACCACTGAGGGGGCTACCAAGCATGCTGCTGAGATGGTCATGGCTGTTGAAGCTTTCGGAAGCGAAGGCTCACCCATGACAGCCCGTTAGATTAAAGTCTGGACAAATAGAGACCCGCTATTGTCTCTAGTCAAGAAATGTGTCCTGAATGGGGACTGGGCAGCCACATACAGGGCATGCCCTGAGAAATTTAAACCATTTCACAGGCGCAAGGATGAACTCTCGATTCAGGCCGATTGCCTACTGTGGGGAAACCGCGTAGTCATGCCCCAGATGGGCAGAGAGGTGTTCATCAGAGAACTCCATAATGGGCACCCGGGCATTGTCACGATGAAGGCAATTGCCAGGTCACACGTTTGGTGGCCAGGGATAGATGCAGATCTTGAACTTTGTGTTCGCAGGTGCAACACGTGTGCCCAGCTGGGCCATGCGCCCAGGGAAGCCCCCCTTAGCCCCTGGCCATGGCCCGCCAAGCCTTGATCACGCATCCATGTGGACTACGCAGGTCCTTTCATGGGGAAAATGTTTTTGGTTGTAGTAGACACCTACTCCAAATGAATCGAGTGTGACATTTTAAATTCAAGCACATCCTCTGCCACGGTAGAAAGTCTACGGGCAATGTTCGCCGCCCACGGTCTACCGGACATCTTGGTCAGCGACAATGGCCCGTGCTTCACAAGCACTGAATTCCAGGACTTCATGGCAGGCAATGGAATTAACCATGTTAGAAAGGCACCGTTCAAGCCGGCCTCAAACAGCCAGGCAGAACGAGCAGTGCAGATAATCAAACAGGAGATGCTCAGATTCCAAGGGGGTTCCCTACAAACCCGCTTATCATGCCTCCTGTTGGCCTATAAATCCCGACCACACTCGCTCACAGGGGTTCCACCCGCAGAGCTACTAATGAAAAGGACGCTCAAAACCCGATTATCCCTTATACACCCCACCATGAAAGAAATTGTCGAGAGCAGGCGCCAGTCACAATATCACTACCATGACAGGAATGCGAGGGCGCGATGTATTGATGTAAATGATCTTGTTTTTGTCCTCAACTACGCTGCAGGGCCCAAATGGCTCGCAGGCACTGTGGTTACCAAAGGGGGAAATAGGATTCTGGTAGTTAAACTTACCAATGGACAAATCTGCTGCAAACATGTGGATCAAACAAAAAGGAGGTTCAGCAACCCCATAGAAGAAGCAGAGGAAGAACAGATACGATATAGAGTTCACTCCACCACAGGTGACCGGACACTGGAACCAAAGGGAAGAGAGCCCAGTCACTGTGGGCAGTCCGGACAGGCCTGAGGCACTGCAAACAGCAGACACTCAGGCCAGCGCCCAACAACCAGAGCCCCAACTCAGGCGCTCTACAAGGGAGCGTAAACCACCAGAGAGACTCAACCTGTGATCCCAATAAGACTTTGGGGGGGAGGTGATGTCATGTATTCAACCAGCATTGTAACCCATGTATGAACTGACCTAAGTTGTACACCGTGAGAACACTGACCATGAGGTGGGAGACACTCCTAACCTGGACCTTCAGGTATAAAAGGGGAAGCTCCACCCACCTTCATCACTTGAGTGCTAAGGAATAAAGGACAGGTCACAGGCTGACCTTCTCTCAAGCATGGGCCTCATGTGCATTTATACTGTGTAGTAAGGACGTATCAATTTGGACTTTCAAAAGGCCTTTGACAAGGTCCCACACAAGAGATTAGTGTGCAAAATTAAGGCACATGGTATTGGGGTAATGTATTGATATGGATAGAGAACTGATTGGCAGACAGGAAGCAAAAAGTGGGAATAAACGGGTCCTTTTCAGAATGGCAGGCAGTGACTAGTGGGGTGCCATGGGGTTCAGTGCTGGGACCCCAGCTATTTACAATATACATTAATGATTTAGGCAAAGGAATTGAAGGTAATATCTCCAAGTTTGCAGATGACACTAAGCTGGGTGGCAGTGCGAGCTGTGAGGAGGATGCTAAGAGGCTGCAGGGGACTTGGACAGGTTCGGTGAATGGGCAAATGCATGGCAGATGCGGTATAATGTGGATAAATGTGAAGTTATCCACTTTGGTGGCAAAAACAGAAAGGGAGATTATTATCTGAATGGTGACAGATTAGTAAAAGGAGAGGTGCAAAGAGACCTGGGTGTCATAGTACATCAGTCATTGAAGGTAGGCATGCAGGTAGAGCAGGCGGTAAAGAAAGCAAATGGCATGCTGGCGTTCATAACGTGGGGATTTGAGTATAGGAGTTGGGAGGTCTTACTGCAGTTGTAGAGGGCCTTGGCAAGACTACACCTTGAATATTATATACAGTTTTGGTCTCCTAATCTGAGGAAGGACGTACTTGCTATTGAGGGAGTGCAACGAAGTTTTACCAGACTGATTACCGAGATGGCAGGACTGACATATGACGAAAGACTGGATCGGTTATGCTTATTCTCACTGGAATACTATGAGAGGAGATCTCATAGAAACTTATAAAATTCTGAGGCGACTGGACAGGTTAGATACAGGTAGCATGTTCCCGATGTTGGGGAAGTCCAGTACCAGGGGTCACAGTCTAAAGTTAAGGGGTAAGCCATATAGGACCGAGATGAGAATAAACCTTTTCACCCAGAGAGTTGTGAACTTGTGGAATTCTCTGCCACAGAAGGTTGTTGAGTGCAGTTTGTTGGACATATTCAAAAGGGAGTTCGATGTGGCCCTTACAGTTAAGAGATCAGGAGGTATGGAGAGAAAGCAGTGGTGAGATACTGAGGTTACATGATCAGCCATGAACTCATTGAATGACGATACAGGCTCGAAGGGCCGAATGGCCTGCTCCTGCACCTATTTTCTATGTTTCGATATTTCTATGTGTCATGTATGCAGGAAGTAGACTGTTAAAGGGCACCGGGTTCTACAGGTATAATGTTAATGCCAGAAGTATCCCCCCGTGGTAGACCCCCGGGTCCAGCAGGCTATCTGACCATGTAGCTTGAACTTTTGGGACAAATGTGATGCCCCTGAAAGGGTCACAGACACCCAGTGGGAGCAGACCCACTGCAGGGACATGGGTCAATGGGCAGCACAGCCACCACCAATGGTAACCTGCCCCAAATCAGTCCTACACCCTCCTGACACGAGGGCCAACACCAGGAACGAGAGGCCAGTATACTCCAGCTTTCCTGGCGGACCCTGGGATGACCAGACTTTCATCACCCAAGGAGGACAAGGAGCCCACACAGTCCTGTGGCCCTGCCCTCCATCAAACACCACCACTTACCCACTCTACAGTATATGTACCCTACCCACTGCACTGGCTCCTCCACTGAGGGATCCTACAACAGTGACACTCACATGGTCTGTGTGTGAGCAGGGGATAATGTATGAGGCCCGCCTCAAGCACAGGGATCACACCTGGCGCCCACACAACCCTCACCAACCTCCCACAGCCCACTAATGATCACCTCTCCAGGTCATAGCAATAAGGACTTGAAAAATGCTTAGTGGGGAGTGTTGTTATGTATGCATGCCAACAATGTTATGATGTACTGTAACACTGAATGTATCTTCATCCTGTATACACCTTAACTGTACAGCAGAGAGTGCTGCTGCTGGAGACCTAAGGGTCACCTGCACACTGCAGGTAACCCGGTATAAAAGGGAGCTCACCACTTGGTTTCCTCACTCTAGGAGCTGAAATAAAGGACTAAAGTCTATACAGTTTAAGTGGCATACCCCTACCTCATGGAGTCATTAATAGAGTGCCTACATACACAATACCCACTATCTGCAAAATGTTGCAAAGATGCCCTGCACTAGACTGGAACGATCCCAATGCATAAACTATCGTGTAGTGGAAACCTTCACCTCCAGGAATAGAGCTGTGGCATTTCTTGAAGATGGTTTTCGGTTAGGTTCCAAGATCCTACATAACACATGGAGCACACCTTTTGGAAATCTGAATCTCCTCAAGCACTGTTCTTCAGACAGTTGAAGGTAAGAGTTTTGTGCTCTGTAAAGTCTGGTGGCTAGGCAACTCCTAACCTTTCTCAGTTGCCTTTGATGCAATGGTCCCTTCTTTGGTCCCGTCATTCTTCCATATTAAGTTGGGCCAAATGCAGAGGAATGCCAGCAGTAATGTTTTTCCCTGTGGTACCCCAAGGGGAGTTCCCCTGTGAGATACTGTGCAAATTCTTTAAAAGTCCCTCACCTCAATTCACAGGTTCAGCCCTAAGTAATAATGAGCCTTTAGTTAAACCACTTAAGCTGAGAGCAGCAGTAAAATATCTCCTGAGATATCTCCTCTCCTTACAGTAGATCAAAATCTCATCTCTCTGTTAAAGAGGTAATTACATTTTGCACTTTTCAAATCCTCTGCAGACCTTTCTACCTTGAGAGCTGTGGCCGGCTGCTCCGTTCCAGCAGGCCCAGCAGGATGGAATTGTGGGAAATATCACAGAATCATACACACTATTATTTCGCTCTCATCTGCTCTTCTTCTTTTCTGACAGGTCTTGGCACACCATTCCCTGAGCAATGCTTGGGCAGTGACTTGGCGAAGCGTTATCCCGAGCCACTCTCCGACCACACTTGCCACTCGTGCACTCATTCTTGAGCAGGTATTCAGGCCACAATTTTTGCATGGCCAAGTTAGCCAATAGCTAAGATCAGATTACAATCAGGGGAAAACAAGTTGCATGTTCCACTACTTGTGTATTACTTTTGAAAACCCTAATGTTAACAAAACATATACGGATGTAACTCTTTTCACCATCAGCATCATTACCACATTAAAGTGATTTCTAAATGCAAGGACATTGCAAGCAACAATTTTGCATGTAAAGGTGGCAGGGCAGATTTGTCTCTGAAGCCCCAGAGGTTTTCCAGTGACCCTGTGAAATCCGCCAGGGTCAGCATTGAGTTTGGCAGTGGCCAGAAGTCCTGTCAGGCCACGTGTCTGTCAGAATTGTCACCAGATAGAAATATCTGGACTGTCTTTATTTTATCTGTGCATAGTTGTAGATTTAGTTTAGATTCAGGATTGTAGTACATTATTGTGCTAGGTCATGATGCTAACTGATTACAAAAACATTTAGAATCAATCGAAGGTTTATTTAAGGCTTCTAATTGTGACACACAGTTGCAGAATAGAATGCATTATACAGAACGGAATCTACTTGTCAAAATATTTTCTCTACTGCAGCAACCAAGGCATGGTTCAGAGTGAACATGTGTTTTTTTATTTAAGGATAATAATCAACCCAGCTATAAGGAAACTGGAATTGCTTTTATTCTCTAGTTGGTTTTAACTCATGAACTTCCATGTCCTGTTTCACATTTCCCTTATTTTCTATTTCACTTCCTCCACCTCCACTTTAAATCCTTCTCTTTCATTCTTATTAAAAGTTTGAAGGACCAGACAGGAGAATTGGAGAGGGAACTGAAAACATTGGTTGTCTGAGGCTTGTCTCAGGTAAAGGAGATTCAACTTCTGCCTAGATGGTCACTATTCAGATCTCTGTTAATCATTGGTCTTTTCCTAGTCCCACTGTTTAAGAATGTCACCTTGCAGTAATAAGTTGGTGTGTGCTAATATGTACCTTTCTAGCTATCCCTACTAACATATTTATAAAATGTTGCTTTTTTTTTTCATTATGGCTGGTGCTTTTGAAGGTCACGTCGGCCAAATGCCACTCATGACAGTGGCAATTAATTATTGGTCTTAAAATAGGGTCCCAGTTCCACAGTTCCATACATTTCAATAGTCCAGAATTTACAGTCAGTGGCAAAGCAATGGCACTCGCCATTGACCTCGAAGAAAGCTGCCCACAAAAATATAGCGATCTATGTAGCTTCGATTTCAGCTCTCCCGATTTTTGTTTGAATCTGGTGCCAAATCAAGCGAATCTCCAGCATCCAGCAACAGTGATGTCATCAAGCAGGATGAGCAGCCAATCAAATTGAAGAATTCTCACAGACAGCAAACCAGGAAGTAAAATGTACAGATTCTAATTTACTTTTTATAAATTTTACAGTGAGTGAAATAAAGATTGGAACGTATACACAGGATTAAGATAAAAGTTGCATTATCAGAAACAAACTTTTTAAAAAATTCTTGTTTTAGAAACCATATTATTCTCAATTATATTAATGGAAAGATTTGACATTCAACAAATATAAAATTAATTTTTCAGGGCTAGAATGGTTGTTCAACAATCAATACACCATTAAAAAACCAGTTACACCACTTTCAACAAGGCTTAACTTGTTTTTTGGGGGGGAGTGGGTGGGGGTTTGGGGTTTAACAGTAATATTCCAGTATAATAGTGAAAGCTTTCATCCTTCAGTGTGATTTCAATTGATTGCCGGCCCTGAGGAGTTCCACAGTGCATCTTATGGTGCAACAGGGAACGACTGACCGCAACGTCTGGATTTTTGTGTTTATCTGCGCATGCGATAAATCCTGAAGTTACTGTCAGTTTCAGAGGGGTAATGGCAGCGAACGCTGCCAGTTTATCATTCTACCCTACATAAACTAGAGGTGATCCAGAACTCAGCTGCCCATGTCCTGACTCACATCGGGTCCCGCTCACCCGTCACCCCTGTGCTCGCTGACCTACATTGGCTTCTGATTAAGCAATGCCCCGATTTCAAAATTCTCATTCTTGTTTTCAGGTCCCTCCATGGCCTCGCCCCTCCCTATCTCTGTGATCTCATCCAGCCCCACAACCCCCTGAACTGTCTGCGCTCCTCTAATTTCGCCCTCTTGAGCATCCCTGATTATAATCGTTCAACCATTGTTGGCCGTGCCTTCTGTTGCCTAGGCCCTAAGCTCTGGAATTCCCTGCCTAAACCTCTCCAACTCTCCATCTCTCTTTCCTCCTTCAAGACGCTTCTTAAAACCTAGCCGTTTGACCAAGCTTTTGGTCACCTGCCGTAATTTCTCCTTATGTGGCTCGGTGTCAAATTTTTTGTCTCATAATACTCCTGTGAAGCGCCTTGCGACATTTCACTACGTTAAAGGCGCTATATAAATACAAGTTGTTGTCATTGTTGTCATTGCTCCTGCAAAATCCAGGCCATTGCATTTACAATCTGCGTCACTCTCAATGATGATAAATATCACTTCTGGCATTGCCCTGATAATAGATTCACTCTCTTTGTGGGAAATATAGGCTATTTGATTGAACAGCAATTTGTCTCAATGGAAAACTACCCTCGAAATTATTTCGGAAGAAAAAAAAATAAAGTTCTTTTGTAAAATAAGTTGAAGTGGCATAAGAAGCTGAACAGCAGTAGGGTATGAGAAAATAGGAGCCAGCAATACAAAACAACCATCCCACCTGATTCATATCAGCTGTCTCCTTCCTGTAGTGCGCATCTTGATCAAACCAAAGTTCTATTAGAAACATAGAAACATAGAAAATAGGTGCAGGAGTAGACCATTCGGCCCTTCGAGCCTGCACCACCATTCAATATGATCATGGCTGATCATGGCTGATCATGCAACTTCAGTACCCCATTCCTGCTTTCTCTCCATACCCTTTGATCCCTTTAGCTGTAAGGGCCACATCTAACTCCCTTTTGAATATATCTAACGAACTGGCCTCAACAACTTTCTATGGTAGAAAATTCCACAGGTTCACAACTCTCTGAATGAAGAAGTTTCTCCTCATGTCGGTCCTAAATGGCTTACCCCTTATCCTTAGGTTGTGACCCCTGGTTCTGGACTTCCCCAACATCGGGAATATTCTTCCTGCATCTAACCTGTCCAATCCCATCAGAATTTTATGTGCTTCTACGAAATCCCCTCTCATTCTTCTAAATTCCAGTGAATATAAGCCTAGTTGATCCAGTCTTTCTTCATATGTCAGTCCTGCCATCCCGGGAATCAGTCTGGTGAACCTTTGCTGCACTCCCTCAATAGCAAGAATGTCCTTCCTCAGATTAGGAGACCAAAACTGTACACAATATTCAAGGTGTGGCCTCACCAAGGCCCTGTACAACTGCAGTAGGACCTCGCTTCTCCTATACTCAAATCCTCTCGCTATGAAGGCCAACATGCCATTTGCCTTCTTTACCGCCTGCTGTACCTGCATGCCAACTGTCAATGACTGATGTACCATGACACCCAGGTCCCATTGCACCTCCCCTTCCCTAATCTGTCACTATTCAGATAATATTCTACCTCCCTGTTTTTACCACCAAAGTGGATAACCTCACATTTATCTACATTATACTGCATCTGCCATGCATTTGCCCACTCACCTACCTGTCCAAGTCACCCTGAAGCCTCTTAGCATCCTCCTCACAGCTTACACAGTCACCCAGCTTAGTGTCATTTGCAAACTTAGAGATATTACCTTCAATTCCTTCGTCCAAATCATTAATGCGTATTGTAAATAGCTGGGGGCCCAGTACTGAACCTTGCGGTACCCCACTAGTCACTGCCTCCCATTCTGAAAAAGGACCCGTTTATTCCTACACTTTGTTTCCTGTCTGCCAATCAGTTCTCTATCCATGTCAATACATTACCCTCAATACCATGTGCTTTAATTTTGCACACTAATCTCTTGTGTGGGACCTTGTCAAAGGCCTTTTGAAAGTCCAAATACACCACATCCACTGGTTCTCCCTTGTCCACGCTACTAGTTACATCCTCAAAAAATTCTAGAAGATTTGCCAAGCATGATTTCCCTTTCATAAATCCATGCTGACTTGGACCGATCCTGTCACTGCTTTCCACTGCTATTATGTCTTTAAAAATTCCAACATTTTCCCCACTACCGATGTCAGGCTAACTGGTCTAACCACCACACAGTACTGCTGCCTTATTATCAAGATCCATGATGAGACCTTGGACCATATGGACCACTTTCCACATCTTGAAAGCCTACTATCAGCAAGGACAGACATCGATGACGAAGTCCAACACTACCTTCAGTGTGCCAGTACTGTGTACACAGGCATCTCAAAGCACTGGGGAAGGACCACTAATGCTGCCTCTGCAAAATCCTGCAAATTCACTGGCAGGATAGGTGCACCAACATCAGCGTTCTCTCTCAGCTCCAATGGACGGGCCACATCGTCCACATTGTTTTCATCCTTCGAGCATTTTGGTGTCATATTTGCACCAACACGCCATAAACGTGTGAAAATCTGAGTAGAAAGCAGCCAAATCACACCCCCTTCCTGGTCCTCCACTGATACTTCTGATATTGTAGGCTTCACACTTTTGATAATATCAATTTCACACTTTTGAAGTGGCTTAACAACTATTCCTTGAATTTCCACAGTCTTTGCGGTAAGTGATATGTACAACCAAGGCACAAATCAATTACGCAGCCTAAACGATCGCTGAATTTTGGGTGTAAGTGAGTTACGTTCATAACTAAAATACGCACAAATTTCCTCGAGCCTTTACAGCCATCTACAACTGGAAATATTCTGCTGTTTTATTGAAATGTTAGTGTTTTATGTTGACTTTATCCTCACTGTATTTTCTGCTTCTTTGACTGCATTTTAGGCACAAATCACATTTAAAATTGAAAAGCTTCCACAATTGAGATTCTTGAATATGCCATGCCTGATGTGCATAAACGTTGGATGAAGTGAATTGAAATTTTAATTTTCATTTGTAAAGAGAAATATAGTTGTGAGTTTGGTGCTTTCTTTAGGCACTGATTGTTTACATTACACCCATTTTAAATTCAGGCAGTTAATCTACAGGACAAGCAGGAAATTGTTCAACCTCAGTCGCCTCCAGTCCAGATTCAAAGTTGTTCCAATCTCTGTCATTGAATTATAGTATGCAGACAGCGCTTGCTTTTATGAATACACGGAGGCTGAACTCCAAACCAGCGTCGACACCTTCATTGAAGCGTACGAGAGTCTGGGCCTTACATTAAACATCCGTAAGACAAAGGTTCTTTACCAACCTGCCCCTGCCACATGGTACTGCTCCCTGATTATCAAGATCCATGACAAGACCTTGGACAATATGGATCACTTTCCATACCTTGGAAGCCTACTATCAGCAAGGACAGACATCGATGACAAAGTCCAACACAAAGTTCAGTGTGCCAGTGCTATGTACACAGGCATCTCAAAGCACTGGGGAAGGACCATCAACGCTGCCTCTGCAAAATCCTGCAAATTCACTGGCAGGATAGGTGCACCAACATCAGCGTTCCCTCTCAGCTCCAATGGACGGGCCACATCGTCCACATGCCCGATACTAGACTCCTGAAAGAAACATTCTACTTTGAGCTATGCCACGGCAAGCAAGTCCCAGCAGGGCAAAGAAAACGGTTCAAGGACACCCTCAAAACCTCCTTGAAAAAATGCAACATCCCTACTGACTCTTGGGAATCCCTGGCCCAAGACCGCTCAAAGTGGTGGAGGAGCATCTGAAAAGGTGCCGAACACTTCGAGTCTCTTCATCGGGAGCACACAGAAGCGAAGTACAAACAGCAGAAGGAGATGCAATAAATCAAGCACCCCACACACCTATCCCTCCAACTACCATCTGCCCCACCTGTGACACAGACTGTAGGTCCCGCATTGGTCTATCAGTCACCTTAGAACTAATTTTAGTGTGGAAGCAAGCGATCCTTGACTCCGGGGTACTGGCCAGGAAATAAAAAAGAAAGAGAAAGAGCATAACTTGAACATTAGACCCATTCCTGCGAGGCAGGAAACATAGAAACATAGAAACATAGAAACATAGAAAATAGGTGCAGGAGTAAGCCATTCGGCCCTTCTAGCCTGCACCGCCATTCAATAAGTTCATGGCTGAACATGCAACTTCAGTACCCCATTCCTGCTTTCTCACCATACCCCTTGATTCCCCTAGTAGTAAGGACTTCATCTAACTCCTTTTTGAATATATTTGGTGAATTGGCCTCAACTACTTTCTGTGGTAGAGAATTCCACAGGTTCATCACTCTCTGGGTGAAGAAATTCCTCCTCATCTCGGTCCTAAATGGCTTACCCCTTATCCTTACACTGTGTCCCCTGGTTCTGGACTTCCCCAACATTGGGAACATTCTTCCTGCATCTAACCTGTCTAACCCCGTCAGAATTTTAAACGTTTCTATGAGGTCCCCTCTCATTCTTCTGAACTCCAGTGAATACAAGCCCAGTTGATCCAGTCTTTCTTGATAGATCAGTCCCGCCATCCCGGGAATCAGTCTGGTAAACCTTCGCTGCACTCCCTCAATAGCAAGAATGTCCTTCCTCAGGTTAGGAGACCAAAACTGTACACAATACTCCAGGTGTGGCCTGACCAAGGCCCTGTACAAATGTAGCAACACCTCCCTGCCCCTGTACTCAAATCCCCTCGCTATGAAGGCCAACATGCCATTTGCTTTCTTAACCGCCTGCTGTACCTGCATGCCAACCTTCAATGACTGATGTACCATGACACCCAGGTCTCTTTGCACCTCCCTTTTTCCTAATCTGTCACCATTCAGATAATAGTCTGTCTCTCTGTTTTTACCACCAAAGTGGATAACCTCACATTTATCCACATTATACTTCATCTGCCATGCATTTGCCCACTCACCTAACCTATCCAAGTCGCTCTGCAGCCTCATAGCATCCTCCTCGCAGCTCACACTGCCACCCAACTTAGTGTCATCCGCAAATTTGGAGATACTACATTTAATCCCCTCGTCTAAATGATTAATGTACAGTGTAAACAGCTGGGGCCCCAACACAGAACCTTGCGGTACCCCACTAGTCACTGCCTGCCATTCTGAAAAGTCCCCATTTACTCCTACTCTTTGCTTCCTGTCTGACAACCAGTTCTCAATCCATGTCAGCACACTACCCCCAATCCCATGTGCTTTAACTTTGCACATTAATCTCTTGTGTGGGACCTTGTCGAAAGCCTTCTGAAAGTCCAAATATACCACATCAACTGGTTCTCCCTTGTCCACTCTACTGGAAACATCCTCAAAAAATTCCAGAAGATTTGTCAAGCATGATTTCCCTTTCACAAATCCATGCTGACTTGGACCGATCATATCACCTCTTTCCAAATGCACTGGTATGACATCCTTAATAATTGATTCCATCATTTTACCCACTACCGATGTCAGACTGACAGGTCTATAATTCCCTGTTATCTCTCTCCCTCCTTTTTTAAAAAGTGGGGTTACATTGGCTACCCTCCACTCCATAGGAACTGATCCCGAGTCAATGGAATGTTGGAAAATGACTGTCAATGCATCCACTATTTCCAAGGCCACCTCCTTAAGTACTCTGGGATGCAGTCCATCAGGCCCTGGGGATTTATCGGCCTTCAATCCCATCAATTTCCCCAACACAATTTCCCGACTAATAAAGATTTCCCTCAGTTCCTCCTCCTTACTAGACCCTCCGACCCCTTTTATATCCGGAAGGTTGTTTGTGTCCTCCTTCGTGAATACTGAACCAAAGTACTTGTTCAATTGGTCCGCCATTTCTTTGTTCCCCGTTATGACTTCCCCTGATTCTGACTGTAGGGGACCTACGTTTGTCTTTACTAACCTTTTTCTCTTTACATATCTATAGAAACTTTTGCAATCCGTCTTAATGTTCCCTGCAAGCTTCTTCTCGTACTCCATTTTCCCTGCCCTAATCAAACCCTTTGTCCTCCTCTGCTGAGTTCTAAATTTCTCCCAGTCCCCGGGTTCGTTGCTATTTCTGGCCAATTTGTATGCCACTTCCTTGGCTTTAATACTATCCCTGATTTCCCTTGATAGCCATGGTTGAGCCACCTTCCCTTTTTTATTTTTACGCCAGACAGGAATGCACAATTGTTGTAGTTCATCCATGCGGTCTCTAAATGTCTGCCATTGCCCATCCATAGTCAACCCCTTCAGTATCATTCGCCAATCTATCCTAGCCAATTCACGCCTCATACCTTCAAAGTTACCCTTCTTTAAGTTCTGGACCATGGTCTCTGAATTAACTGTTTCATTCTCCATCCTAATGCAGAATTCCACCATATTATGGTCACTCTTCCCCAAGGGGCCTCGCACAACGAGATTGCTAATTAATCCTCTCTCATTACACAACACCCAGTCTAAGATGGCCTCCCCCCTAGTTGGTTCCTCGATATATTGGTCTAAAAAACCATCCCTTATGCACTCCAGGAAATCCTCCTCCACCGTATTGCTTCCAGTTTGGTTCGCCCAATCTATGTGCATATTAAAGTCACCCATTATAACTGCTGCACCTTTATTGCACGCACCCCTAATGTCATGTTTGATGCCCTCCCCAACATCACTACTACTGTTTGGAGGTCTGTACACAACTCCCACTAATGTTTTTTGCCCTTTGGTGTTCTGCAGCTCTACCCATATAGATTCCACATCATCCAAGCTAATGTCCTTCCGAACTATTGCCTTAATTTCCTCCTTAACCAGCAATGCTACCCCACCTCCTTTTCCTTTTATTCTATCTTTCCTGAATGTTGAATACATTTTGGGCACATTTTTGGGTCTAATGTTCAGGTTGCACCCATGGAGGAAATTCTAGGCTCCAATATCTATGGATCACCTGCTAACATTAAGCCTGCTGCAGAGAGGGCGATTCCAGTGCTGCTGTGTCTCAGCTACGCACACAAAAAAACTCACTTCAAAGGCAAGGCTCTGTTCAAAATTGTAGATGCAGTCCTGGAGAAGAGAGATGTTTGATTTGGCTCAGGTGTTAACATTGTGAAGACCATGGTCCAGATTTAGTTGCCAAAGTAATGGTGAGTTTAATGGTGCTCGCCATTATTAATATGTAAATCATCCAGCAACTTGTGGCGAGGAAGAGATACCTTGTGAATTACAATTCTTTGCATTTAAAGTGCTTTGGAATATTCTTGAATGACATGATCAAGTGCTAGGTTTCTCTTTTCTTGAACTCTTGTTTTGACAACTTTGAGTTGACAAACTGAAGTGACAGTAATTTACCACACTGCAGCATTCCGTTCACCACAATGCTATTCGTTATATATTGTGAAAGGAAATCGTATTCTTATACTTTGCCAGTTGTGGCATACTCACCTCTGAGTCACAAGGTTGTGGGTTCATGTCCCTCTCCAGGGACCTCAGCACATAAATCTAGGCTAACACTCCTTTGCAGTGCCGAGGGAGTGCTGCACTGTCTTTCAGATGAGGTGTTAAACTGAGGCCCCATCTGCTCACTCAGGTGGACGTAAAAGATCCTGTGCAATTATTTTGAAGAAAAGCAGGGGAGTTATCCCCATTGTCCTGGTCTCAATCAACATAATAAAAACAGATTATCTGGCCATTATCATATTGCTGTTTGCGGGAGCTTGCTGTGCGCAAGTTGGCTGCCACGTTACATTACAACAATGACTACACTCCAAAAGTACTTCATTGGCTGTAAAGCGCTTTTAGATGTCTGGTGGTCATGAAAGGTGCTGTATAAATGCAAGTCTTTCATTATCAAATAAACTCAAATTACAGAATCTAAAATGTTTTTCTGCATGTTCAAGTGCAGAATTATCTGTCACTTATTATTGGAGTGTGCATTGGTCTGGGTGTTTACACCAAATCATATTCTGAGAATTGTTATTACAGTATTTATTACCTGTGGCCAAAGACATGGTACTTAAATAAAGTAATTTGTGCAACTTCCATTCAAAGGGAGTTAGAGCATTTTGTTGGTTGACAACCTTGTGGTATTGTTACACCACCTATTATATTGGGTGTGGAATGGAGACCTGTTTCATCCCATGCCTTAACAAATTTGGGTAAATTCACCAGTCCAATCCTGTACACCCAGCAAGTTGTGTCAATCAAACAGAATGTGGATTGAAGAGAGGACCTCAACACTGTAGCGCTGATTCTGAGACCCGCTCTCCCTTTGAGTACAGCTGCCAACTGGGAGTGCAGGATCACTGACTTAAACATGCAGGTTTTAGTGTGCTTTTACCATATCAGAAGTTAATATTCATTATTACACTTAAGTGATTAAAATGGATTTGCCTTTAATATTTGAAATATAATGGCTAAAGCTTATATGTTCGTAGCTTAAAGATTGACAAACCTTTGCTAATTTCTATTCTTTTCTTTGTACACATACTAAAGTCCCAATTGACAAAAGTATGAGGATAATAAATACCACATAATATTGATTTATTGTAGGTGAATCCAAATGTAAAAAAAGATATAAGAAAAATGTTCATTCAAAATTGAAATGAACAATTTGTTGTAGCTAAGATTATTCAGCCCTGTGGAGCCTGAACTGTTAGAACAGCTAGTTAAATTAAACAAGAGGCCCTTGTTGCACAACTATGTGAATTTGTTTAATTCTTTTCAAGCAAAGAAGATACATTGTAGTCTGGGTATTTACATCAAATCCTTTGCAAATATCTCTCCTTGTCTCAAGTATGTGAAGCAGTGTTTACTAAACTGATTTGAGCTGCCATGTAGGTTTTGGGTCAGGTGTGTTGCATGTGCCTGGAGCCAAATGAATTGTAAATCTTCCTTCTTATCATGCACTGACAGTGAGAGGTAACAGCTTTATCTCTAGCTAATTCTGACAATGGTTATTACAGTATTTATTACCTGTGCCTAAACAGATAGCACTTTTGTAAGGTAATTTGTTCAGCCCAGATGTAGCATTTGCAAAGAGAGTTAGAGTATTCAGCCTGGTTGACAGCTTTGTGGTAATGTAAAATGAATACACCCTTTCCGACTGGAAGCCAAGGAGCTCCTGGAGTGCAAGAGCACAAGTTACGTTATGACCTAAGTCCATGCCAATGATGGGAGCCTCACCTGCAACCAGCTCATTGGAAAATCAAAAGTACGATTAGAAAATTACTCCCCACTTTCTGTTCACAAAGTGTTCTGTACAAGACTGTAAAACTAACATTGGTAGTAAAGCTATTGTAAAGATATCATCGGGTTACTTTTAGTTTTTCGCCTGCCATCCATCGGTTTCCCTAAGCCACATTCCATGTCCTGGCTGACAGGCCAGGCAGGTGGCTTGCTCAGAAGGCCGCAGCTAAATAGGTTGATCACTAGAAGTGGAACGCAAGCTGACTTGCAGTAAATACCATCTTACCCTCCTTCCCTATGCCTGTCTCTGCTCACCGTCTCAAGCTCAGAACATCGCTGTGTTTTGGAATTGTCCCTCGAGGCAACTGGGCTCCTGTGTTTTTGGTTAATTGTTGTATGACTGAAGTCTTCATAATTCACAGAAGGGATGTTTTAAAATAATTTTATTCACATTAAAATGTATTATAAAATTTAAAATGCTCAAAATATTTCAGACCTAATCACAATCTGTAGATTGAATGTATACATCCTGCTGCCAAAGTATAAAATATATACTCATTGGGGAGAAATCCACGTCGTTTGCTAATGACTTCTCACCCGGGGCACAGGGCCACTACTGACTCCCACTTTTTGGGGGCAGAATCAGCAGAATGGGCGAAATCAACGACCATAATATCGGCCAGCGTTACTTTCCACACGGAATTAACGCCGAGATTCAATATTAACGCCCGCCCATAGTTTTTTGTCGTAAAGAGCATATTTACCCAAACTAGCGGCCATGGAGATTGCCCATCGTCAATTTCACCACCTCGCTCACATATCGCCCACAATATCGCTCGCTCAAAAAACCGCCCACAAAAAGTGGAACTAACCGGAACGAATGCCAGCGGTGTGGCTGACACACTGTTGTATGTGTGCAGCTCAGACATCAATGGTGCCCATCACCTTGGTGCCAGTTAAAGTTTACATTGATTGATGTTAAGTTGTATTTAACCCTTTCATAGTAAAGAAGCACCAGTGTGTAATGGCCCAGCTATCTGAGACAATGCGCAACAAGGTTTTGTTCAACAACAAAAATTTGTTACCAACATTGGCCTGAAATCACAAGTATCACAGCCAATAACACCCAACTCCCACCCTCATCCTACTTTTTCCACCATTGACATCAATCACATGTTCAACATGTCCAGCAACATACAATACAAAGACAAAGCAGGAGTGTCGTCTCCAGCCCCCATATATTGCAACAAATTGCATACACTTTCCTTCCCCCTTCTCCTTCTTCTCCCCACCTCTACCCCTTCCCCTCCTCGCTCCGCGGCGCCTGGCCGAGGAGCTCCTCAGACGGTGCCTCATTCGGGGGGGATGAAGGCAGATGCGGTCGTTGCATGGGTACGGGAGCGGGGGCTGCCGAGGGGACAACATTCTCTGATGCAGAAGGAGGATCTTGGTCCTTGCTCTCATCTGCCGTTCGCAGTGATGGTGCGGAAACTTGGGGTAGAGTGCCGCACTCGGGGACCACTGGGAGGCCTGTGACAGCAGTGTTCCTGGCTATCGCATCCAGGGACTCCGCCATGCATGGAATGAACTCAGTCATGCTGGCCAGTTGTCGAGATATGCCCCCAATACTTCGATGAGCTGGTCACCAATGTCTACAGTCCTCCTGGACAACTGTACCATCTCTCCGCTGTCATGTCGCACTCGTGGAACTGACCTGCCGCGTCCACGAGGCCTCCGTGGGGTCAGCACCGTCCTGGGGACAAATGGGGTGCCCTGTGGAGAGGTGCTTGGGGCCGGTACCTCCAGAATGGAGGTGGGAATGACCACTAGATGGCCTTGGGGTGGAATGGCTTCTGGAGTGTAGCGATGCAGGTTCTTGGGGTAGAGTGCCGCTCTCATCCATGGAGAACAGACCCAGCGGATTGACGGGTGAGAATCGGAGCTCCTCAGCACCAGATGTAGTAGGATCATCCGCCGACTCCTGCCCCACGCCCTCACATTCTGGCCTCTGTGATCTTGCCTGGAGCCGCGCTGCTGGCTGAGTTGCAAAACACAAATGAGGTTATTAGAGGAGAAGGGGGTGCTAGGGTGACAAGGTGAGTTCAGCGCTACACACAGCATATGCACGACAAAAGCACCACCGCTATCAAAATCATCGCAGACATCACATTTCATGACTATCAACACTTTGTGCATTGCAATGACTTTCATTAGGCCACCATTATTTCTATGACACGTTTAGAAATCATCTATCATATATGATTGTTCGGTTATAAGTGGGTGTGGCATCTATAGACTTTACATGACGCAGTAGTGTAAGCTTTACTCACATGGCAACACTTCAGGGTCTGCAGATGCATCCGTGGCTGTCCGGATGTGCTTCCCCACAAGTGCGAGCACTCGCTCCTCCATCTCTGTGAAGTCGCTGGGGACTGGTGGCTCCCCACCCGTTCGCCTCTGCATGGACCTCATCGTTGATAGCTTCTTCTGTAAAATTGTGACAGGACATCATGGCATGAGATCATTGCGTGATATCATTGCTAGGTACTGTCACAGAGACTGATACAACACATAACTGACAGATGTAATCATGATTGTTATGATTATTATCATTCTTTACCTAAAGACGTACACCGTGTCCGCAGGCTTGGATTAAAACATTCCCGGTAAAAGTGCAAGACCTCACATCTGCTGATAGTCGCTCATGACTGTTAAAATCAAATTATATAAATACATAAGTACATGTAAATCAATGTAATACTTACTCTTGCGGATCCCACAAGGTCGTTCCATCATTTGCAGCATTGATTGGATTGCGTTGGTTGCCGACGAGACCACTTCTGCTATCTCGGTCCATATCCTCTGGTAGGTCTTTGGGGTGGGCTTCCCACACCCTCCCTGTGTCAAATCACCCCAGCATAACTTGACCTGCAGGAGGGAGGCATTTGCCTCATCTGAGAACCTCCTGGCTTTTTTGCAGCCTCCAATGTACTCCTCTCCCACTTCACTGTTCTCTCCAGCGTCAGTCTCCACAGCGTGCTGTGATGCCTCCTCCTCTCTCTCCATTATAGACCAAATTCGGTCAAATATGTGGCTGGTAACACCTACTTTTTGTTTGCCTACTTGCTGTGAAGCTCTAAAGTCTCTCTCCTTCCTCCCACCCAGCCACGCCTTCAGTCCCTCTGAGCTCCCTCTCTCTCTGTCTCCTCTTCTGCACATGTCATGGTGACCTCCAGAATCGCAGGAATCGAGTGTTGCCATGCTGTTGCTAAGGACGGCCACACTTTATGGCAGAAGGTAAAAAAAATTTAATGCTGATCCCTTTGCAGATTCTTTGGGCTAGAACCTCCACTTTTTTTGCATGCTTAACGCCCACTTAATGCCCACTTTACCTCTGAAATGACATATAACGCCCATATATCGGCCATTTTGGCACAAAATGGAAACTGGCGGGTATTTTTAGCAAACTTATCGCCAAGCGTCACTTTCCGCACAGATTTAACGATGAGATTCAATAATACCGCCCGCCCACTTTTTTGTCATAAAGAGCATATTTCCCAAAACTAGGGGCCATGAGATCGCCCATTATCAATTTAACCACCTCGCACACATATCACCCACAATATTGCTCGCCCCAAAAAACGCCCCAAAAAAGTGGAACTAACCGGGACTAATCAGAGCATTATGGACGCCATGTTCTAGATCACATGTCATGTCCTTTAAAAAGCTGCTGTGCTTCAACCTCGGTGGAGTTCGGATGTACTCTGCAGGTCCTTGGAGTTGATGTGAACATCTGTAAAAACATCTTGACCACACTGTAACTGATTGGAATTGAAGAGGTGTATTTGTTGGGACATTCCTTGTTTGTGACCAATCGGTGAAAACAGAGAGCTACTGCAATATTGGCCTGTCCTTTCTCACCCTCTCTTGGTGACCAATTAAATGCAGCAGATTCGACATCACCGAAGGAATGCTCCACTGCATTATGTGCCCAATGTAAGACGTGACAGACAGATAAGGAGGACCAGACGTTACACCCACTGCAAGTACAAGGAGAAGCATTCTTACCTCGACTTGCCCGATACCACCTGCCTTTGGAGACTGCGCTTCCAGAAAGTGGTTATCACTGAGGTATGCCAGCTGATACGGGCAGACCTTCAGCCTGCTAGCACCATCAGTACTGCACTGTCCGTCAAGGTCAAAGTCACCGGGGCACTGTCGTTCTATGCCTTCGGTTCTTTTCAGGCCACAGCTGGAGACATTTGCAGACTTTCTCAGCATGCAACACATCGCTGCGTTAGGCAGGTCACTGAAGCCCTGTACGCATACAGGAAGGACTTGATCAGCTTCCCTATGAGCAGGGAGGCACAGAGTGAGAGGGCTCTAGGATTCTCCAGAATTGCAAACTTCCCCAAAGTGCAAGGAGCAATAGACTGTACGCACATCACGATGTGGGCACCTTTTCAGGATGCTGAGGTTTTCAGGAACTGCAAGGGATTCCACTCCCTGAATGTCCAACTGGTTGTCGACCACCAGCAAATTATACTGGCAGTGAATGCTTAATTTCTGGGCAGCATCCATGATGCTTACATCCTGCTTGAGAGCACTGTCTCTGACTTGTTTAATAATGAGCCATAAGGTCAATGCTGGATGCTTGGTGACAAAGGATATGGCCTCACCACCTGGCTGATGACCCCCCTGTGTGACACCCACACCGAAGCCGAGAGGTGATACAGTGAGAGTCACAGAGCAATTCGCAATATAGTGGAGAAAACCATTGGCGTACTGAGGCAGCGCTTTAGATGCCTTGACCACTCAGGAGGCGAGCTTCAATACCACCCTGAGCAGGTAGCTAAATTCGTAGTAGTGTGCTCCATGCTGCACAACTTGGCTATCAGGAGGGGACAAGAATTGGCTGATGAGTCTGACAGTCCACCTCATCAGAGAGAGGAAGAGGAGGACGAGGAGGTGGATGCTGACATCAGCCCAGACAATCAGGCTGATGCTGAAGCCATGCCTCCACCCCCCCCCCTGTAGACCGCATGAAAGGGCCCATGGTGGCATGATAGCTGCAAGAGCCTTACGTCAGGAGCTCATCAATAATCACTTTGCCTGAAAGAACGTTGATGTTATTTACAAGGCTGACACACTGCTTGGTGTGCAGATCATACATAAATGGTGGGCATCACTTTGGTGACAGTTAAAGTTTAAGTTGATTGAAGTTAAATGTCATTATACCCTTTGATGTTAAGGAATCACCAGCGTGTAATGGTGCAGCTATCTGAGCCAATGCCCTACAAGGTTTTGTTAAATAAAAACATTTAAACCGAACATTAGTCTGAAATCATCAGTATTTCTGTACAAACCAACCCTTCAACCCTTCCCCCCCCCTCGCCCCCCAGCTTCTCCTCCCCACCTCTACCCCTTCCTCTTCCCCTCCTGACTCCAAGCCGCCTAGCTGAGGAGGTCCTCAGGCGATGCTTCATTGGGGGCAGGAGTGGGTGATGGCCGAAGCACTGCTTGGACGGATACGGGAGAGGACGGTCCCAAGTTGGGAACGTGCTCTGAGCCAGAAGCAAGATGTTGCAGCTGGCTCTCATGTGTGGTTGGCAATGGGGGTGCGGCACCTTGGGGTGCAGTGGGGCGCTCCGTGACCACTGCGAGCCCTCTCCCACCAGTGTTACTGGCTACCAGCTCCAGAGCCTCCCCCATTCCTTCCATATTATATCTTATTTGTTGGACAAAAACTCAGTGCCAACTATGTTCTTGGTATTCAGTAAGCTTTTTGCTACTGGTGAATCTCCATCGTGCCTCCCACAACAGCCAGACAAGCACACACCACAGCCATACACGCTTTCAGTCCCTCTGAGCTCCCTCTCCCTCTGTCTCCTCTTCTGCGCATGTCATGATGACCCTTGACCTCCAGAATCATGGGAATCAAGCGTTGCCATGCTATTGTTAAGGATGGCCACACTTTACGGCAAAAAATTTTACACTACCGCCCATT
The DNA here is from genome assembly GCF_044704955.1 of Pristiophorus japonicus. Classification (NCBI taxonomy): domain Eukaryota; kingdom Metazoa; phylum Chordata; class Chondrichthyes; family Pristiophoridae; genus Pristiophorus; species Pristiophorus japonicus. Next base: position 130,574,302 of record NC_091983.1, read on the forward strand.
TGATATCACTTACAGTAACGCCCATTTTGAAAAATGGAAATTAGGTTTTTTGAGAATGGGCGAGAAGCCGGTGATCTGAAAATCCTTTTTTAACGCCCACGCTGGAAATTATGCCCATTTTTGGGCGATAAGCGCAAAAGTAGAGGTTCTAGCCGTTAGTGTCCTCCTCACAACTTTCTTTCCCACGCATCTTTGTATCAACAGTAAACTTGACTACATTACACTCAGTCCCTTCATCCAAGTAATTAATATAGATTGTAAATAGTTGAGTCCCCAACACTGATCCCTGTGCACCCCACTAGTTACTGCTTGCCAACCGGAAAATGACCCATTTATCCCGACTCTCTGTTTTCTGTTAGTTAGCCAATCCTCTATCCATGCTAATGTATAACCCCCAACCCTGTGAGCTCTTATCATGTGCAGTAACCTTTTATGTGGCACCTTACCGAATGCCTTCTGGAAATCCAAATACACCACATCCACAGGTTCCCCCATATCCACCCTACGCGTTATATCCTCAAAGAGCACCAGCAAATTTGTCAAACATGATTTCCCTTTGAAAAACCATGCTGATTCTGCTTGACTGCATTATGATTTTCCAAATGTCCTGCTGCTGCTTCCTTAATAATGGACTCCAGCATTTTCCCAATGACAGATGCTAGGCTAACTGGTCTATAGTTTCCTGCTTTCTGTCTCCCTCCTTTTTTAAATAGGGCGCTACATTTGCAGTTTTCCAATCCATTGCGGCCTCATCAGACTCCAAGGAATTTTGGTAGATTGCAACCAATGTATCCACGTTCTCTGCAGCCTCTTCTTTTAAGACCCTAGGATGCAGGCCATCCGGTCCCGGGGGCTTGTCCACCTTTAGTTCCATTATTTTACCGAGTATTTTTTCTTTAGTGATAGTGATTGTTTAAGTTGTCCCCTCCCTAATACCCCTTGATTATCTAATATAGGGATGTTTTTAGTGTCTTCTCCAGTAAAGATGGATACAAATTATTTGTTCAAAACCTCTGCCATCTCTCTGCTCCCCATTATTAATTCCCCAGTCTTACCCTCTATGGGACCAATGTGTACTTTAGCTATCCTCTTTCTTTTTAATTACCTGTAGAAACTCTTACTATCTGTTTTTATATTTCTTGTTAGTTTGCTTTCATAATCCATTCTCTCTCTTTTTATTATTTTATTAGTCGTCCTTTGCTGGTTTTAAAATATGTCCCAATCCTCTGGCAACTTTGTATGCCATTGTTTTCAATTTGATACCATCCTTTACTTTCTTAGTTGCCACGGATGGTTCTCCCTTCTCTTAAAGTCTTTCCTTCTCACTGGAATATATTTTTGTTGAGAGTTATGAAATATGTCCTTAAATGTCTGCCACTTCTTATCAACTGTCTTATATTTTAATCTATTTTCTCAGTCCACTTTAGCCAACTCTGCCTTCATACCTTTGTAATTGCCTTTATTTAACATCAGGACTCCTGGTTTGAGACCCAACTTTCTCACACTCCAACTGAATTTGAAATTCAACCATGCTATGATCACTCTTTCCCAGAGGATCTTTTACTATTAGATCATTAATTAATCGTGTCTCATTACACATTACCAGATCTAAGATAGCCTGCTCCCTGGTTGGTTCCACAACGTACTGTTCAAGGAAACCATCCCGGATACACTCTATGAATTCTTCCTCGAGGCTACCTTGCCCAATTTGATTTGGTCGATCAATATGAAGATGAAAATCGCTCATGATTATTGCCGTACCTGCCTTACAAGCCTCCATTATTTCTTGATATATATTCTGTCCAACAGTGTAACAACTATTAGGAGGCCTATAGACTATGCCCAACAGTGACTTCATCATCTTATTATTTCTTATCTCCACCCAAACTGATTCTACATCTTGATCTTCTGAGCCAGTATCATTTCTCACTAGTGGATTGATCTCATCCTTTATTAACAGAGCTACCCCACCTCCTTTTCATTTTTCTCCTGCTGAATTGTCAACTCTCCTAAATATTCAGTTCCTAGCATTGGTTACCTTACAACCACATCTCTGTAATGGCAATCAGATCATACCCATTTTTTCTATTTGTGCCGTCAACTCATCTATCTTGTTGGGAATGCTGCATGCATTCAGATAAAGAGCTTTTAAATTTATATTTTTACCATTTTTCCCTGCTTTGACCCCACTTTTGGATACACTCTTATTTTTATACATTCTGTCCCTTCCTGTTATACTCTGGTTATCATTTCCCCCATCATTACCCTGCACAATTGCCTTCTCCTTCCTGTTTGACTTTTTAATTTTCCGCTCATCTGAACCCACCCTCCCCCCAACTATTTAGTTTAAAGCCCTCTCTACAGCCCCAGTTATTTGATTTGCCAGGACGCTAGTCCCAGCACTGTTCAAGTGAAACCATCCCAACAGAACAGCTCGCTCTTACCCCAGTACGGGTGCTATTCATGCATTCATCTCTCTGATCTTATTTACCATATTCAAATTTGCTTGTGGCTCAGGTAGCAATCCAGAGATTAACCTTTGGGGTTCAATTTTTTAATTTAGCCCCTAGCTGCTTATACTCCCTCAGCAAAACCTCTTTCTTTGTTCTATCTATGTCATTAGTACCCATGTGGGCTATGATGACTGGATGTTCCCCCTCCCACTCCAAGTTCCTATCCAGCCCAGAGGAGATGTCCTTAACCCTGGCATCGGGCAGGCAACACAGTCTTCGGGACTCACGCTTTCAGCTGCAGAGAACAGTATCTATCCCCCTAACTATAGTGTCCCCTACCACTACAAATTTTCATTTTAATCCCCCCACTTGAATGGCCCCCTGTACCACGGTGCTGTGGTCAGTTTGCTCAACCTCACTGCAGTCCCTGCTCCTGTCCACACAGGGAGTAAGAACCTCATACCTGTTGGACAATTGCAAGGACTGAGCCTCCTCCATCACTACCTCTCGCATGGTAATCCAAATTTCATCGTTTGGACGTCGTCAATCTGCGTGCAACGCCGCGCCATAGCCCCGGGCTGAAAATTCGCCAATAACACCCATTTTACCGCCCAGAAACGCACCAGCAAAAATTAGTTGGATCCAGGGCGCACCCAGTGTTCATGGCGCCATCTTGAAAATGGAGCAGAAGTTCAGTGCATAAAAGGATTTGGAGAAGAAGGCTGCATTTTACACAGTGAAGTTTTATGTAAGTTTATAGTTCGTTTTAAAGGATATTTAAGGACATTTTTTAAAAATAGGGGCTATACTATGACAGCCATTATTCCTGGCTGCTATTTTCTGTGCAGCATCAAGTTGGAAGGAGGCATTTTGAGCGTAATCAAAGAGGTCGCAGACGTATGGGGAGGAGACCCTACCCGCAACGAATTTACAGGGAACAGCACTCATACCTGCAGCTCCTGAGCTTCCGAAAAGAGGTGGTCACAGAGATATGCCAGCTCATAAAGCCTACCTGTGACAACAGGACTGCACTGCCCGTCAAGGTGAAGGTGACTGCGGCACTCGCCTTCTATGCCTCCAGCTCCTTTCAGGCATCAGCAGGGGACATATGCTCCATCTCGCAGTATGCTACACATTGCTACATTTGCCAGGTGACTACTGCACTATACGCACACAGGATGGATTTCATAAACTTCCCAATGACCAAGGAGGCACAGAATGAGAGGACTGTAGGTTTTGAATTAATTGCTGGCTTCCCCAAGATTCAGGGTGCCATTGGCTGTACGCACATCGCCCTGCGAGCACCTTTACTCATTCCAGAGGTTTGCCAAAACCGAAAGGGACTCCACTCCATGAACGTACAGATCGTCTGCGACCATACTCAGCGCATCATGGCAGTAAATGCCCAATATCCAGGGAGCATACATGATGCAGTCATTATGCGTGAGAGTAGTGTCTCATGCCTGTTCAAGCGTCAACCACAAGGACAGAGCTGGATGCTGGGGGACAAAGATTACGGCCTCGCCACGTGGCTCATGACTCCGCTCCAGAACCCTCAGACAGAAGCCGAGCATCGCTATAATGAATGCCATGCAGCCACATGCAACATCGTCGAACAGACAATTGGAGTGCTCAAGCAGTGATTCCGATGCCTGGACCACTCTGGAGGCAGCCTGCAATATCCCCTCAGCAGGTCCCTGAGTTCATTGCAGTGTGCTGCATGCTACACAACTTGGCCATCATGAGGGAACAGGATTTGCCACTGTGGACTGCAGGACCACCTCAGGAGAGAGGGGAGGAGGAGGCAGAGGACGAGGATGATGAGGAGCCTGGCGAGGAACCCATGCCACCACCACCACCCCCACCATCCCCACAGGGGTGGCCTCATACAGTTTTCACCACTGCAAAAGCCTTACATCAGAAGTTCCTAATTGAATGCTTTGCTTGAAGAGTGAACGCCACGTTTGACCATTGCCTGGCCACTATCCCACCATGTTGATTATTCACCCTCTTATTCTGCAAATCAGACACTACACAGGAATGGTTAAGGTGAACAAAATAATTTATTAAACATTGTAAATGTAATTGAGAAACTGGAATAAAAATGATTAAACATTATTGTTAACTTTTATAACTTAACAGAATTGGGGAACTTTTAAAACTTTTATAAAATAGCAACAACAACAAAACAACAACAAAACAACAATGAAACAACAATCCCTGCACCGAACGTCTTTTACCTCCTGCCCCTCCCTCCCCTCACCCTAACGCTCCTCCCTCGCCCCTCCCTTGCGTCATGACCCTACCCAAGTTGGCAGCAAGAGTTTGTGCAGGTGGGGAGTTTGACTGGGGCAGTACACCTGTCACACTGTAATGTAGGTGTCCTAAGGCGAGCTCAGGGAGGACAGAAATCTCGCGTGGAACAGTCCTCCTGTATTGGGGGGGGAGAGACAATGGAGACGCCATGTGTGGATCCACTGGAGAAGCTCGGGGTATGGAAGGCCCAGCTTCTGAGTGGCAATCCTCAGAAGCCGGGCCTTCTCACAGGTGATGTGGGCCTGGGTGTGAACCTGGGGACTGTAGTGTCACAGATGGAGGCCATCAATTGCGCATGGACATTGACAGCCTCGCAGGTTTCGCGTCTCGCACGGACAATCTATGACTCGACCTCCGTCATGTTCGCAGATAGTGCTGCGATGTTTGCGGGAACCCTATGCAATACCTCGAGAAGCTGTTGGGTGAGCTGGACGCTCTCCCTGGACAGTCCCACCATGTCCAGTTGTGCCTCTGCCTGTCTGTCACCAACTCACTCTCCAGAGAGACGGCATACAGGATTCAACCCCCGGAGTACGTTGCTGCACGCCACGTGTATTCGGGGCCTAGGATGGCTGAAAGCCAGAGAATGTTTCTTCCTTGGACAAGGTAATGTCCAGGGCAAAAAGAGGTGCCATGCATCGGGCCCCCCCCCCCCCCGGAATAGGTTGCTCCTCTCCTTGAAGTTCCTCGTCCTCGTCCTCGTCCCCCTCCTCCACCCCCACTGGAGACTTCAATTGGAGGATATGGCACATGTGACTCCTCATCTGGAAATAGAAAACAACAGATGAGTGGTTAGCAGCAGGGGAGGGGGCAGGATGACATGAGTAAGGTCATTTGAAGGACCGCCACTACTCCATTATATGTAGTCCAGAGACACTGCATGACATTGCCCCAACCCTAGTCCACAGACAGTATATCACATTGCCCCAACCCAGCTTGGGGATTTTCAGGACTTACCCTCACTTTCGAATGGAGGCTCAGCTCCCCCACTAGCAGTTGACCCCCCCTGAGGCACTGATCAGACCAGCCACTCGATCCCCCAGGTCTGTCAGAGGCATGGTTCAGTGCAGACCACTGCCTGTCCGTCGCTGCTCCTGGCGATTGTGGGACATCTTTCCCTACAAAGATGACAATTGGAAAGGTTACCAGAGGGCCCTTCTGCTCTTGTGACACACTCAGGTAGCCATCAAAGCACTTATACCATACAGTGTGGCATTTAATACAGTCCTCTGTTTAATGGCCCAGGAAGTTGCACATGGTTCATGAGGAAGACATCGAAGTGCAGCAACATCTTTTAAGATCTCAGAAAGCAGTCTTAATAATGTGTAAAGTTCATTCATGGCAAATAAGGTGCAACACTAAGCCTACCAATACCAACATGTGTCAGATTTATAATTAAAGTAATGAAGAAGTGCATCAATAAAAATATTACTTATTCTAAGGACCCTGCTATGGTCATTGAACCTCTTGCATCACTGGGTGCGGGTCCTTCGGATATCGTCGATATAAGACACCTTCTCAGTGATGCTGGTCCAAATGCGACAAAAGACCACTGGGAGGGGTTTACTTGCACTCCTCCTGTTAAATTCTGCTCATCTCCTTTCTACAGCAGTGACAAGGGCCTCGTTGGCCTCATTGCTAAACTTTCTGGCTCACTGCCTGCTCCCATCTCCTTTCATCATGAATGCAATCCAAAAATGGCTGATTCTGCCCTGGGTGTACTGCACATGCATGGGTGCTTCCTGACAGCTGACCAGAAGCATGGGAGGAAGAAAAAATTGGCAAAAAAAATGTTCACGCATGCGCAGAAGGTCTGATTTTTATTTTCCGGGTCGCAAATTTCGGCTCCGGAGTACAAATTCAGTTGTGCAACGCCGGATTTATCGCTATCGCTATTGCTGGCGCTATCACTCTTCACCATTTGGTGAATTTTGAGAGTTCTGTCAGTAACGGTACCCCAACGGGAAAAAAACATTTCCACCACGATGATCGCCCAAAAACGGGCGAAATCACTAAAACCCAAAATTCTAGCCCCCAATGTAGTAATGTGCTATTAAAGCTAAGACAACCAGAATTGAATGCAATATTCTTAAGGTGCTGAATGAATAATAAAATGTTAAAATGATTTGTTACAACTTGGAATGAAAATCAGTGATTCCACAATCTGGCATTCGCAGAGAGGAGCAAGTGCATCTTGAGAAACAGCAGGCACATATCCCAGGACTATGTCATTCTACACAGAATATCTTGGGATGTGCGTCTACGATTAGGAACCTAAGGGCAGGAGTAGGCTATTCATCCCCTCAGGCCTGCTCAGCCATTCAATGAGATCATGACTGATTCACACTGCATGTTGAAGGGTTCCCTAAATTCTCTCCTGACTGGCCTGGCTCTGATTTGAATGTTATGTCCTCTTGTCCTGGACACCCCCACCAGCGGGAAAAAAAATTTCTATCTACCTATCGATTCTTTTCAAAATCCTAAAAACCTCAATTAAGTCACGTGTTAACCTTCTATGTTCCAGGGAATGCAAGCCTAGTTGATGTAATTTCTCCTCATAATTTAACCCCTGCAGTCTTGAATCTGTGCTGCACTTCTTCTAACGCCAATATATCTTTTCTAAGGTGTGGTGCCCAGTAATGATGACCAGATGTGGTCTAACCAAGGCTTTGTATAGCTGTAGCAAAACTTCTTCCCCTTTATATTCTAGCTGCTAGATATAAAGTTAACAGGGTTGGTAACCAGAGGGTGCAGATTTATGGTAATTGCCAAAAGAGCCAGAGGCGACATTAGGAAAATATTTTTTACGCTGCGAGTTGTTATGATCTGGAATGTATTGCCTGAAAGAGCGGTGAAAGCAGATTCAATAATAAACTTCAAAAGGGAATTGGATAACTACTTGAAGTAGAAAATTTGCAGGGCTATGGGGAAAGAGCAGGTGAGTGGGACTAATTAGATAGCTCTTTCAAAGAGCTGGACAGGCATGATGGGCCGAATGACCTCCTTCTGTGCTGTATCATCCTGTGATTCTATGATTCCATTAGATTTTTGATTTTTTTTTGCATCTACCTGACCACTATATTTTAGTGATCTCCATTGTTCCTATCATAAGAACATAAGGATTAGGAGCAGCAGTAGACCATGCGGCCCTTCGAGCCTACTCTGCCATTCAATAAGGACATGGCTGATCTTCGACCACAACTCCACTGTCCCGCCCAATCCCCATATCCCTCAATTCCTCTAGAGTCCAAAATTCTATCAATCACAGTCTTGAATATACTCAATAACTCCGCATCCACAGTCCTTTTGGGTAGAGAATTCCAAAAATTCACAACCTTTTAAGTGAAGAAATTGTTGCTCATCTCAGTCTTAAATGGCCTACCCCTTATTCTGAGATTATGCCCCTAGTTCTAGACTCTCCATCTAGGGGAAACAACCTCTCAGCATCCACCTCAAAAGCTTATGGGGGAGAAATTCGGATCATCTCGCTTAGGGGCATTAACAGTTGGGAGGCGCGAGAATTCGCGCCAGGTGCCCTTCTTGAGAAATTCGGGTTATCGTCCCAGCGAACGCCTCAGCACTGCTATGCATTTGACCGCGTAGCACTGCCACGTCCGAGGGCCCCTACCCTCCATTAAAAGGAAGAGCCCACGCTGCCAACTCTGCAGAAGAAAAAGGGACCTACCTAGACCACCATGGAGCAGGGATGCCGTGCAATCACTCAAGCAGAGTGTCGGGCTGAGCGATCGTGGCCAAGACCCTGCGAAGAAACTGCATCAGGAGTGGCAACAAAAAGGTACGTTTTTTTTTCACTCAGCCACCTCATCTTTAATTTTCATCCCAGTAGCAGCTGGCCGCCTGATACACTTCACTTGTAGCTGTCGGTGTCATCTGCTGCAGGGGGGAAAAGTGAATTTTGAGGCCGGTGTGCTAATGGGGTGATGCGCATGGTGATGATGTCATGATCTCTGGGCGCAGGAAATCAGGATGCAACGCCATAGCGCTGACATTAAACTCCCGCCCAATATGGTGAGAGTCACTAACAGCACCGCATCCGGTTGTTAACACATTTGCACCTCATTAGTGCCCCCGGGGCACCAATGGGAGGTGCAAAGGAACCCAATTTTACCCCTATATGTTTCAATGAGATCACTTCTCATTCTTCTAAACTCCAGAGATTATAGGCCCAATCTACTCAATCTCTCCTCAGAGGACAACCCTCTCATCCCAGGGATTAACCTCTTGAACCTTCGTCGCACGGTCTCTACAATAAGTATGTCCTTCCTCAGATAAGGAGACCAAAACTGTGCACAGTACACCAGGCCTCACCAAAGCTCTGTACAGTTGTAATAAGACTTCCTTACTCTTGTACTCCAACCCCATTGCAATAAAGGCAAACATGCCATTTGCTTTCCTAATTGTTTGCTGTACCTACATGCTAAAGCCCAATTTTTCACCATTTAAAAAATATTCGGATCTATCCTTTTTTGGTCCAAAATGGATAACCTCACACCTATCTGCATTGAAATCCATCTGCCACAGTTTTAGCCCACTTACTTAATCTATCCACCAGTTTAGTGTCCTGGAGGTGAAGACCAAAATCTATCCCCAGACCGAGTTACTTTTACCTCCCAGTGCATCTGTCTGAACTTGGTAGCCTCTCAGACCGAGTTTGCCAAATTTTTTCAAATTATGGGTTGCCCTGTGTTGCGAGCCTATGGTTCCTAGGAACAAAAACTTCCATTTATATAGCACCTTTGATGTAATAAATCCGTCTTTCGGATGAGACGTCAAACCGAGACCCCGTTTGCCCTCTCAGGCGGACGTAAAAGATCCCATGGCACTATTTCAAAGAAGAGCAGGGGAGTCCAGGCCAATACTTGTTCCTCAATCAACATCACTAAAAACAGATTATCTGGTCATTATCACATTGCTGTTTGTGGAGCTTGCTTGTGAGCAAATTTTCTACCACATTTCCTACACTACAACAGTGACTACACTTCAAATGTACATCATTTGCTTTAAAGCACCTTGGGATGCCCGGTGGTCATGAAAGGCAATATATAAATGTACGTTTATTTTTATTTTATAAGTCATCCCAAAGCTCTTCACAGGAGCTTACCAAAGGAAATATTGGGACAGGTTGCTCAAAGAGGTAGGTTTTATGGAGCATCTTAAAAGAGGAAAGGGAGGCAGAGAGTCGGAGAGGTTTAGGGAAGGAATTCCAGCTTATAGCCTAGGAAGCTGAAGGTACGGAAACCAATGGTGAAATGATTAAAATCGGGGATGAGCAAGAGGTCAGAATTGGAGGAGTGCAGAGATCTTGGAAGGGTCATAGTTGGAGGAGATCACAGAGATAGGGAGGGGCGAGGCCGTGGAGGGATTTGAAAACAAGAATGAGAATTTTAAATTCTAGGCTGTGCTGCATTGGGAGCCAATGTAGGTCAGCAAGCACAGGGGTGCTGGGTGAATGGTGCGAGGTAGGACACGAGCAGCCTAGATTTGGATGAACTCAAGTTTATGGAGGATGGGAGGCCAGCCAGGAGACTAATGGAATAGTCAAGTCTAAAACTATGTTGAAAACTGATGAAACTCATTTTGTGTGGAACCAGCAGAGTCAGGACACTTACCCTTGCTTGGGTAGAAGAATATTGATCCCACCAGCATGAGTTAAGAGCACTTAAACAACATCTTTGCTTGTATATTTGGAATTAATCAAACTTTGGATTAAAATAGAACACTCAGTCTGTGAAAATTACCTGCCACACATGCATTTAACTTAGGTACAAATATAACTCAAGGGGAATTGATAAAATAAGAACATAAGAAATAGGAGCAGGAGTAGACCATATGGCCCCTTGAGCCTGCTCCGCCATTTAATACGATCATGGCTGATCCGATCATGGACTCAGGTCCACTTCCCTGCATGCTCCCCATAACCTCTCAATCCCTTACCGGTTAAGAAACTGTCTATCTGTGTCTTAAATTTATTCAATGTCGCAGCTTCCAAAGCTCCATGAGGCAGAAAATTCCACAGATTAACAACCCACCGAGAGAAGAAATTCCTCCTCATCTCAGTTTTAAATGGGCGGCCCCTTATTCTAAGATTATGCCCCCTAGTTCTAGTCTCCACTATCAGTGGAAACATCCTCTCTGCATCCACCTTGTCAAGCCCCTCATAATCTTATGCATTTCAATAAGATCACCTCTCATTCTTCTGAATTCCAATGAGTACTCAATCTTTCCTCTTTGGTCAACATCCTCATCTCCGGAATCAACCCTGTGAACCTCCTCTGAACTGTTGTCAAAGCAAGTATATCCTTTCGTAAATATGGAAACCAAAACTGTACGCAGTATTTCAGGTGTGTCCTCACCAATACCCTGTATAACTGTAGCAAGACTTCTCTGCTTTTATACTCCATCCCCTTTACAATAAAGGCCAAGATTCCATTGGCCTTCTTGATCACTTGCTGTACCTGCATACTAACCTTTTGTGTTTCATGCACAAGTACCCCCAGGTCCTGCTGTACTGCAGCACTTTGCAATTTTTCTCCATTTAAATAATAACTTGCTCTTTGATTTTTTTTCTGCCAAAGTGCATGACCTCACACTTTCCAACATTATCCTCCATCTGCCAAATTTTGGCCACTCACTTAGCATGTCTATGTCCTTTTGCAGATTTTTTGTGTCCTCCTCATACATTGCTTTTCCTCCCATCTTTGTATCATCAGCAAACTTGGCTACGTTACACTCGGTCCCTTCTTCCAAGTCGTTAATATAGATTGTAAATAGTTGGGGTCCCAGCACTGATCCCTGCGGCACTCCACTAGTTACTGATTGCCAATCCGAGAATGAACCATTTATCCTGACTCTCTGTTCTCTGTTAGTTAGCCAATCCTCTATCCATGTTAATATATTCCCCCCAACCCCGTGAACTTTTATCCTGTGTAGTAACCTTTTATGTGGCACCTTGTCAAATGCCTTCTGGAAGTCCAAATACACCACATCCACTAGTTTCCCTTTATCCACCCTATTCATTACATCCTCAAAGAATTCCAGCAAATTTGTCAAACATGACTTCCCTTTCATAAATCCATGCTGACTCTGCCTGACTGAATTATGCTTTTCCAAATGTCCTGCTACGGCTTCTTTAATAATGGACTCCAACATTTTCCCAATGACAAATGTTAGGCTAACTGGTCTATAGTTCCCTGCTTTTTGTCTGCCTCCTTTTTTAAACAGGTGCGTTACATTTGCAGTTTTCCAATCTGCTGGGAGCTCCCCAGAATCCAGGAAACTTTTGTAAATTACAACCAATGCATCCACTATCCCTGCCGTTACTTCTCTTAAGACCCTAGGATGCAAGCCATCAGGTCCAGGGGATTTATCTGCCTTTAGTCCCATTATCTTACTGAGTACCATCTCCTTAGTGATTGTGATTGTGTTAAGTTCCTCCTCCCCCCCCCCCCAATTGCCCTGTTGTGATATTGTTAGTGTCCTCTACCATAAAGACTGATGCAAAATATTTGTTCAGAGTTTCTGCCATCTCCATGTTCCCCATTACTAATTCCCCGGTCTCATCCTCTAAGGGACCAACATTTACTTTAGCCACTCTTTTCCTTTTTATATACCTATAGAAACTCTTGCTATCTGTTTTTATATTTCATGCTAGGTTACTTTTATAGTCTATCTTCCCTTTCTTAATCATTTTTTTAGTCATTCTTTGCTGGCTTTTAAGAGCTTCCCAATCTCCTGTCCTCCCACTAGTTTTGGCCACTTTGTATGCCCTTGTTTTTAATTGGATACTGTCCTTTATTTCTTTAGTGAGCCACCAATGGCTATCTTTTCTTTTATACCCTTTCCTCCTCACTAGAATATATTTTTCTTGAGAGTTGTGAAATATCTCCTTAAATGTACACCACTGTTCATCAAACATCCTACACTTTAATCTGTTTTCCCAGTCCACTTTATTCAACTCTACCCTCATACCTTCATAGTCTTCTTTATTTAAGCTTAGTACGCTGGTTAGAGATCCAACTTTCTCACCCTCCATCTGAATTTGAAATTCATACCAGTAGTGAAGCTGAGCAGATCTCATTCATTTTGTATAGGTCCAGCTTTTGTGCTGACACAGTGTGAATTTAATGTGAGAGTTAGACTATGCATGGTCTGTTGAAAGAATGGACATTTTTTATTTAATTTCTTCTTATGTCTCTTATCTTTTATGTGGCACTCAATCCAAAGTAAATACCTGTGGAAGATCCTTTCAGTAATGGGTGCTTTGAAAGTTCAGCAGCCATTGGGGAATTTATTGAAACAAAAGAGAAACATAATTGAATATTATTTTAAAATAACATCTGTTTGGCAGGAAGTACTAACATTTTTGTTTGCTGCTATAACTTCCCAAGGCTCCTTGTAAACGTTTGGATGAGTTGTAGCTGTCACTACACTTGAAACTTACTTCTTTAGCTGTAAAGCGCTTTGGGACATCCCGGGGTCACGAAAGGCACTATATGAATGCAAGTCTTTCTTTCTTTAACAGTCTTTCTAACTGTAGAGGGAGCAGCAGATGGACTTCAATCACTCAGTCTGGACAGGCTCATATTTTTCCTGATTTTTATGTGCACACTGATTGGGCTGAATTTTCCGTGGTGGTAGCAGGCGCGATCGGTGGCAGGTCGGGTGGGAAAATTGTTTTTTTGACGCCACAAGACCCGCTCCATCTAATTGGGCCGGGTAATGTGCTGGGCGGTCTTAATAGGCCCCATTCAGGTAAGTTCATTGTCTACAATGGAATGGAGCCAGTGGCGGGGTCATGAACCACCATGGTCACTGAACGCACCAGACCCGCCAAGGTAAGGAAAGATCCAGCCATTGCGTCTATGGTGTTCTGACAGCTGAGGCAGCACTCCTCTTTGAATTTCCAATATTTGGAGACCTGCTGCTCAGGTGGATTGCCCCAGAAATGTCGGACAACAGTGCTATCGCATTTACAATGCAAATTTGTCATGCACCTCAGATGTTGTGTCAGGCACAGATTTGCACAATAAACAGAGCTTTCGACTGAGACACCAGAAGGAAACAGATAAATCTGGCTTTAAGATGAGCATCGAGATCGGTACACAGGAGCGAGGTCGGGACCCAGGAGCGAGGTCGGGACCCAGGGGAGAGGTCGGGGCCCAGGAGCAGGGAGGTCGGGAGCTAGGAGAGAAGTCGAGACGCAGGAGCGAGGTTGGGACCCAGGAGCAGGGAGGTCGGGAACCAGGAGTGAGTTCAGAACCCAGGAGCGAGGTCAGAACCCAGGAGCAGGGAGGTCGGGGCTCAAGAGCGAGGTCAGGACCCAGGAGCGAGGTCGGGATCCAGGAGAGAGGTCGGGACCCAGGAGCGAGGTCAAGGCCCAGGAGCGAGGTCAGGATCCAGGAGAGAGGTCGGGACCCAGGAGTGAGGTCGAGACAAAGGAGCAAGGTCGGAACCCAGGAGCGAGGTCAGGGCCCAGGAGCGAGGTCGGGACCTAGGAGCGAGGTCGGAACCCAGGAGTGAGGTCAAGGCCCAGGAGCGAGGTCAAGGCCCAGGAACGAGTTCGGGACCCAGGAGCGAGGTCAAGGCCCAGGAGCGAGGTCGGGACCCAGGAGCAAGGTCGGGACTCAGGAGCAAGGTCGGGACTCAGGAGCAAAGCCATGGCCCAGGAGCGAGGTTGGGACCCAGGAGTGATGTCGCGACCCAGGAGTGATGCCGCGACCCAGGAGAGAGGTCGGGGCCTAGGAGCAGGGAGATCGGGACCTAGGAGCAAAGTAGAGACTCAGGAGCGAGGTGGGGACCCAGGAGCAGGGAGGTCAGGAACCAGGAGCAGAGAGGTCGGGAACCAGGAGTGAGTTCAGAACCCAGGAGCGAAGTCAGAACCCAGGAGCGAAGTCGGGATTCAGGAGCAGGGAGGTCGGGACTCAGGAGCGAGGTCAAGGCCCAGGAGTGAGGTCGGGACAAAGGAGCGAGGTCGGGACCCAGGAGTGAGGTCGGGACAAAGGAGCGAGGTCGGGACCCAGGAGTGAGGTCGGGACCCAGGAGTGAGGTCGGGACAAAGGAGCGAGGTCGGGACAAAGGAGCGAGGTCGAGACAAAAGAGTGAGTTCGGGACCCAAGAGCGAGGTCAGGACCCAGGAGCAGGGAGATCAGGAGGAGCAAGGAGGTCGGGACCCAGGAGTGAGGTCGGGACCCAGGAGTGAGGTCGGGACAAAGGAGCGAGGTCGGGACAAAGGAGCGAGGTCGAGACAAAAGAGTGAGTTCGGGACCCAAGAGCGAGGTCAGGACCCAGGAGCAGGGAGATCAGGAGGAGCAAGGAGGTCGGGACCCAGGAGCGAGGTCGGGACAAAGGAGCAGCGACGTCAGGAGGAGCAGCGAGGTCGGGACCCAGGAGCAAGGTCAGGACCATCAGCGAGGTCGAGGATTAGGAGTGACGCAGCATGGATCAGCAGCGAGGTCAGGAGGCCTACACTGCATTCTATGAAACCCAGGAAGAGAGGACCTGTGGGAAGGAGGGAGAACAGTTGAAATATCTGTGTGTGTGCGTGTGTGTGTGTGTACTAGGCCCATGCAACAGAGCCTGGTCTCCAATCGTCTTGGATCCCCTTGCCATTGGACCAAGACCTTGCTCTGTCAAACCCATGTGGCCACCACACATTAAAAGAAGTGACACACAGGCATCTTCCACCCTTTAAACTGATGTTTGGGACCCAGAACATCAGGACCCTCATGGACAACCCCAACAACGACAGACCTGATAGGCCACATCATCCGCATGACCGACACTAACCTCCCAAAACAAGCGCTCTACTCAGAGCTCTGACACGGCATGCGAGTCCCAGGTGGGCAGAGGAAATGCTTCAAGGACACCCTCAAAGCCTCCTTGAAAAAATGCAACATCCCCACCGACACCTGGGCACTCCTGGCCCGAGACCATTCAAAGTGGAGGAGAAGAATCAGGGCAATCACCGAACATCTCGAGTCTCTTCGCCGGGAGCACGTGGAAGCCAAATACAAACAGCGGAAGGAGTGTGCAACAACCCAAGCACCCCACCCACCCATCCCTTCAACCACCATCTGTCCCACGTGTGACACAGACTGTAGGTCCCACATTGGTCTCATCAGTCACCTGAGAACTCGTATTAGTGTGGAAGTAAATCATCCTCGACTCCGAGGGACTGCCTAAGAAGAAGTTTGAGTGCAAAAACATGTACGTGTCTGAGAAAATACATTAATTGCAAAACAAATTCACCATTGGGATGAAATATTAAAATGTTAGTAATCAGAACAATTAGATTTAAAGCACTATGATTTTAGTAAGCTGCAAAATAAATATTTTCTCCATTGACTTACATTGTTCTCTATTGTGGGCAAACTTTAAGCACTTTGATTGTATATAAATGACACAAGTAGAATTTTTGGGACTAAATTCCAGCCTGTCTGTGGGAGAATTGCTTCGTCTTGGAACCAACAGGGTTGGCAGATCAAATGGCCTTTCCTCATTCCATGGTTTGTTATGTTCTTACAGTGATATTGTACAAACATTGACCCCGTATCTCTGTCGTAGGGTGCAAAAGAAATAGCTTAAGTGACTGATGCCATTACTTATGCCATAATTTCCTGGGACTTTCATGCTGTTCTGCCATTACCCTTGCCAAAACAGGATTAAAGTTATTTATCATAGCTCCATTCCACACTAAAATCCATGCCGAACACACATTTCCTGGATTAACACCAGTTTTCACGCCGCTGCCATTTAGACTGAAAAATAATGGCGCTGGTGACATGGCAGCGGTGTGATTTATTGCTCCAAGATCGGTTTCCTTTAACCCCGATTTCCAGTTGGCAAGAGCTTGGTTTGCTTAGTTCCCAGTAATTTATAAAAGAGTCTGATTTATTTCAGAGCACTCACTCAATACTAACTGTGATAAATTATTTTATGTTATTGACCCTGAAATTCCGATGTTCTGGGTCCGTACGAAGTTTCTATGGACCCGAGAAGGCATTGGAAAAGCCGGTTTTCAGTGCACAATGCACATGCGCTGAAAAATGGCTTTTCCGATCTGTCAAGTTTCTGGCTTGACAGATCTCGCGCATATCGGGAGCGAGGATACTTGCAGGGCAAGATTTCCGATATTTATGCATATCTTGCCCAGCAAATGTCCTCAAAAATCTTGCGCCTGAAAAAGCAGGCGTATAGCCTACTTTTACAGGCGCAAGTGTTTAAAAATACACAAAAACATTTAAAATAAAGTTATAAAAACACATTTTATTGTTAAAAACCCTCACCACTATGGTAAGTTTATTAAAAGTTCTTATAAAAATGTCAGGAAAATATATATTTTTTTATAAGAACTTTAATTTAAATGAATCTTAAATATGTAGTGTAGTTTTCTATTTTTTATTAGTGTTTTGTGTGTTTGGAGGGTTTCTCATTCATAATAATGGGAACTCCAACTTACGGATTATTATGAATGAGAAAATATTGTACCTTGATTGGCTGCCCAGAGCCATGTGACTCCAGCTCCAGGATACGGACGTCCCAACGTGCACGCGCTCCGATGCACAGTGAGTGAAGGCCTCAGAGTCGGAAGTGAGCACAGCACCTTCAGGTGAGTGTGCATTTTTTTTCCTTTTTTCAGTAGTTTGCCCACGGGAAGACCTCGATCGGAATTTCTGGGCCATTATAATTTGCTTAATAAATCAAGTGAGAGATTTATTTATAATTTCAAATATAAAAATCATAATTGGATTAGCATCAAAGTGAAAATCTTAATGGCAACAATACATCTTTAACTTGGGCTGGCAGCATAGAATCGGGTAAGGATAATGAAATCTGATGGAATCCAACTTTGACTGTCGGATCTGCTCCCAACCAACATGGTTTTAATTCCAAGGCACCTGTTGATTCTTTCATTATCCTGAACTACAGTTAAAATATATGCAGCAAGATACCGGGGCTAGGCATCAGCGGGCGACGTGTCAGAGTCACCCTGATGCCATCATAGTCATCGGAGAAAGATCGCACATGGGAATCAACCAGTGTCAATTTCAGTTTCGATACGGCCGGTGGAACTGCTCTACATTCAGGGAAAAGAGACATCCTTGGCAAGGAGCTCAGACTAGATATGTTAGAAAATGCAAATTGTGTTGTCCACTTCGCTGTTACTTCCAATCTGTCACAATGCTAAATATGTTCAACACATAGGACATTTTGTGCAAATTTGCAGCCACAAATCCCCACGAGGCTTTAATATTCATGTTGTAATATTTGGTCAATTTCAGGTTAATTTCATGTTACTTGCAAGTACTAAAAGCTGCTAAACATTGACCACTTCTGATTAGCTGATATGTTTGTTGCGGTGTATTCTAATTAGAAAACCAGGACATTTTGGAGAAAGTTAGCAACAGCAAGATTGGCAGGCACAATAGTGAAATTTACAGCATACATTGCCAATGTCACCATTGCAGGAAATTCTACCCCAATGTAAAGAACTCAATGGTAGCTTAATTTACTGAGATTCTTGTTAATGTGTCAGTGCATAAACATGCTGAAAGGAGGTAAAGTCATTGAAACCAAATGGACAGACTTAATTGAACTTTACAGAAAATAAACAGTAGTACTCCAGACAGAATAAATACACAACAGCAAATGAACATCAGATAACAGGCAACATTGCATCATTAACTAATAATTGGACACAGAAATAATTGCAGCATATAACAGCTAATTATAAATAATTTTAAACTGAATTTTACTATTTCAAAATTATCTGTATAATTTGTTTTTTTATTTTCAGAAATAAACATTAAGTTATCACTCTAAACAACACTCTTTAGTCTGGATATTGGTAATGTCCACCATGGGTATATTCCACATTATGTCATCATTTTCTGTTTGGCAGTGTCAAACAAATAGAAAAGTGTGTTTAGAAGACATCCCACAGCACTTGGATTTACTGACTGAAATCAAACTCCTGAAATATTGTTCAGATGATCCCACTAATGTGTATTTGTTTGAGATACATTGCATATTTGATAGGCATTTAAAACTTTGAATGCTTAGTCAAGCACTTTACGTTCCTCCAGCTGTGGCCCCCATGAACACTGTGTTGATTGGGGGTAGAGGTGATACCATGTTCGTCACCTCCCCAGGTTGTCTGCGAGCAGCCATCGTATCCTGAGAATTATATTGACCTGAGTTGCTGTACATGCATTGGGAAGAAGATGAAGAAATCACACTTTGCATATGTGAAGCTGTAAAAAGAAAAACATAAAGATTATAAGTTAACAGCATGTTGTGGTGTGAATCCTGGAAAGTAATTCCTTCTCAAAGCTAATTCTTTTTCGTAGAACTGTGAAAATACACACTGAAAATGTTATCAGAAAATACTTTTTGAAAAGTGGTCTACAGTTAATCTGAAATTGCTTCATTTAAATTATCTTGAATTTTTTGCACTAAATTCCCACTTAGCTGTATTATTTGATAGTGAATAATACATTATTTGGTACAGTAAATGACTGATTACCAGTAACTACATTTAATTGAAATATGACATTATTTCAACTGGATGTTATGGGTCATTATATTAATCAAGCACACTTATATGATACAAACTGCATCAAACAAGCTTTCTGGAATGAACTTCACTGAAGTGCAATAACTTGACTCATTTTGCAGTACACCAGCCACAAGATTAATGGTTCTTCATTTATATTACTGCTCTTCTGAATGGTCATGTATAATAAAAGACTGTATTTAAAGATTCAACTCACAAAATATATTTTATTAATAAAATCCAACCAGACTAAGTAATCATTTCTGCAACCCCTTTTGTTTTTATTGGTGCAGGAAATATCAGTTAAGCTTGAAAATTTGTTTACAATGGAATCTTTCGGCAAATGGCAAACATAAGGTGGTACAAAAGCAAAAAGTATAACACAGATTAGCATGTCTTTGATGTTTCTAATTGCCATTGTCTTTTTATAACAGCTAACCCTGTTAAACTGGATACTGGTTGTAATCAACAAGAAAAAAAAGTATAATATCCCTACATACATGAAATAAACTCTTGTACAGAATATTGCTTGTTTTCCTGAGACATAATTGCACTTTATACACTCACTGGTTGGCAGTTGATATAGGTAACTATGAACGTAAAGTATCTAGAGTAAATGGGTAAAATCTCTTTCGTAACATAATAACGTTAGGAAGAGGAGTCGGCCATTTGAAGAGAAACAGTTTCTGGGTTACCAGAGCAGCAGCAGAGGCATTACAATTTGACTCAGTGCATTTGGCTAAGGAGCGGAAAACTAGTCAAAATTGCTGCTTCTTACTGCTATCCTGTGACCCCTGCTGGAAATGCATTTGTGTGGATATTGGGCCAGGACAGAATCTGGCACTGCTGAGCTGTCCCTATGGTCAAATAGCCCGTCGATACTTGCTGATTAGTTTCATGAAGAATGATCACTTAGGCAAGAAACCAGAGGGCAGTCATGAAGTGATATCCAGCAAGCGTCACTACCTTCGAGAGGAAAAGAGCAGATGAGAGAAACTTGCAATTAAAACATTTAATTTGAATATTCAAGTGTTGGTTGACAGTCCTAATTCAAATATATTTGCAATTAGACTATCACCAAATATGTTGGAAGTCAACAATCAATTACAAAAATTATACTTACTTGAGCTTCCAGAGCAAAATAATTGCCTACAGATAGAAAATTGGATGTTGTCTGTAACTTATTTCAGTTGAGCGTCAGTGACTGAAATTCTTGACCTCTAAAGTCAGAATTTAGTGCTTTGGTGCATTATCAAAAGTGTTAACCGTTCTCACCTATGCTTCATGGCATAAGTTAGACTACCTATGATCATATGATAGTAGGGAAGGTAATGAGATGGGAAAACAGTAGCAAAGATATCAGAAGGACAATTTATCCAAGATAACTAATTTTGGTATCAGAAGTTGGTTAGAAAATAGGAAACATAGAAACATAGAAAATAGGTGCAGGAGTAGGCCATTCGGCCCTTCGAGCCTGCACCGCCATTCAATGAGTTCATGGCTGAACATGCAACTTCAGTACCCCATTCCTGCTTTCTCGCCATACTCCTTGATCCCCCTAGTAGTAAGGACTACATCTAACTCCTTTTTGAATATATTTAGACAATTGGCCTCAACAACTTTCTGTGGTAGAGAATTCCACAGGTTCACCACTCTCTGAAGAAGTTTCTCCTCATCTCGGTCCTAAATGGCTTACCCCTTATCCTTAGACTGTGATCCCTGGTTCTGGACTTCCCCAACATTGGGAACATTCTTCCTGCATCTAACCTGTCTAAACCCGTCAGAATTTTAAACGTTTCTATGAGATCCCCTCTCATTCTTCTGAACTCCAGTGAATACAAGCCCAGTTGATCCAGTCTTTCTTGATATGTCAGTCCCGCCATCCCGGGAATCAGTCTGGTGAACCTTCGCTGCACTCCCTCAATAGCAAGAATGTCCTACCTCAAGTTAGGAGACCAAAATTGTACACAATACTCCAGGTGTGGCCTCACCAAGGCCCTGTACAATTGTAGTAACACCTCCCTGCCCCTGTACTCAAATCCCCTTGCTATGAAGGCCAACATGCCATTTGCTTTCTTAACCGCCTGCTGTACCTGCATGCCAACCTTCAATGACTGATGTACCATGACACCCAGGTCTCGTTGCACCTCCCCTTTTCCTAATCTGTCACCATTCAGATAATAGTCTGTCTCTCTGAAGTGGATAACCTCACATTTATCCACATTATACTTCATCTGCCATGCATTTGCCCACTCACCTAACCTATCCAAGTCACTCTGCAGCCTCATAGCATCCTCCTCGCAGCTCTCACTGCCACCCAACTTAGTGTCATCCACAAATTTGGAGATACTACATTTAATCCCCTCGTCTAAATCATTAATGTACAATGTAAACAGCTGGGGCCCCAGCACAGAACCTTGCGGTACCCCATTAGTCACTGCCTGCCATTCTGAAAAGTACCCATTTACTCCTACTCTTTGCATCCTGTCTGCCAACCAGTTCTCAATCCACGTCAGCACACTACCCCCAATCCCATGTGCTTTAACTTTGCACATTAATCTCTTCTTCAGCACTGCTCTGTAGTTCCTAAAGTAATAAAAATAATTACTTACTTTGTGTCTTTCTTGTCTATTTAATAATTAAGTTTTATTTTAATAATTTTACTATTGACTAAAATGATACAAATCACCAGAATTAAAATATAGTGATATGGGAATGTTTATTTCCTAAACTCAAAGCAACAAAAACAAGAAAAGAATATTAAATAATAGCCTTCAATGCTCAGATAGTATAACCACAATCTATTTAGCAATCAAATTTTGATTGCTAAGGTTTGTTAAAAGATATGCAGGGAGCAATAATGCAATGGTGTCCATATTATTGGATGTGGAGGCTCGAGGCCATCAATTCGTCTAATAGAGTCAGCATAGCCCAATCCATTCGGTCAATGCAAGGCTCATTAGGACTATAAATAATGTCCATATTACAAGGCCTGTCCATGGTAAAACTGGAGCACCTGGCCTACAATGCAGTCATTCAGTATTTATTTGGAATAGGTGATCAATGGAATAACCTGGTAACCAATTAAAAACATTCTTCTGGATTGCCCTTACCCCCACCCCCTCCTCATTTTATCCAACTTTAACCCCATTTTTTTTTTTTTAAAACCTCAGTCCATCCTTCCTTCTACCCAATCACCGCCCCCCCACCCGCCCCAGAAAACTTGTCGGTAAGATTATTATGGGTGTGATGTACCAAATTCATCTAATTACAAAGATGAAGTAATCAAGCGGGCTTCCTATTTTATTGCTCTTCCACAACATATGACAGTTTTCTTTTGTTTGACATTAAACATTGATAAATGTCTTTATCTTTATATTGATTGTATTTGAATTATAAAGAGATGTCAAATTAATTTCCTGAAGCATATTTATTGATTTATAATTAGTCATTTTTAGAACCTTTGCATATTAAAACATAAAATTTGACAAACATGTTTTGAAAGTAAGGCTTAATAAAATTAGAATATTAACTCATACAGTTAAAAAGGCACCATCTTTACTTGCACTTTGTAAAGTGTAAATTCCACTCTTTCATGGTCTGGAGTACTGGACTATGCTTAGCAGGGGAATGGAAAGTTGGCATGGAACCTGGTTCCACCAGATTTCCAATCCTTCAGAGATTCACCAGCAAATTCAATCTGGTCTGCAGTTTGGGGACATGTCTGGAGACACTCCCAGGATACCCCAGGAATCCCAGCAGATTAGCCACTAATAAGCCCAGCAATACCTATGTCTGCAAAGAGATGGTATATGTACCATACTGAACTGCAAGTGGGCCCCACCAGCACTAAAAGTCTCTCACTTTGCTCACTGTCTGGCCAGGTAAAGTGCAAGAGTAGAATCTTTGGATGACTATATTCTAGCATTGGAGCCTAATTATGCAACTTGGAAAACCTTTGGGGCTAGAAATTCCATTGAGACCCATTTGGAGCGAGAACTTTTGAAATCTCCAAAAAGTATCACCAGACAATAATCAATTTTTGCTCCTGGGAAATTCAGCTTTAGCATTCCAAGAGGGAAGTGGAGCACTAAATTAAGCACTAACCACTTCTCTTAGGGCACTGAAGTGCATGAGCAGGGTGGTCGTGGCAGAGCGCTGAAGAATGTGCTGAGCAAAGCTATCGGCATCAGAGGCTGCTTCCCTTGCTTAAAGGGAAGGGCTAATGATAGTTTACAGCAATCTTCTACTCAGTACTGTGTTGCCAGGTGATTTGCGCAACTGCCTTTACAGTCCCCAGCACTCAGAGTGGAGAGCTTAGACATTGTATAGCAATGAAGGATCAAAAACTTTCAGCAGGCACCAGACTGGTGCAAAGAATAAAGTTTGGCCTACCTGAACACCAGTACCTTTAATTATCCCCCAAGCAACCATCCAAGTTGACAATGACTCCTCTTCCTGCTGTTGTTGACGCCCTAGAGCAGGGGGCAGGAGTGAATTTCACTTCCGGGGCAGTAATGGGGCACTGCGCACTTGATGACATCATGATCTACACTAGAGACCGAGGTGGTAAACCGGCAGGGAAGTTCGCGTGCATCAATTTGTCATGCGTGGTTGGTAACTCCTTAGCACCCTGTTACCACCCTTCCCCAGGCGCAAATGGGAAGCGCCAAGCAGCTGAATTTTGCTCCTTTGTCTTCAGTCTGAGAGGCCTATGACTTCCCGGCAGGAATGGAAGTTCCACCACACCGCAGGTCCAACGGCTGCTGGAATTTTTACCCTTGTATCTCTTATTTTGAAGATACTATTGCAAGTTAAGTATGACAATGCAGGAACACTGAATCTCAGCTATATGAGCCAGGCTCAATTGAATATCATTGCTCCAGAAAGAAAGTGCGCGGTGAGTTTCATCTGATTAATGCAAATCACCTGAGAAAAGGAAGAACATCTGTCATGAGTTTTTCTCCAAATACTCAAGTATGACTTTTGGTGGGAGTAACATTAATTGCACCTATGGAGGTTGGATTGTGCTACCGTCCTGAACGAGGAAGATTGCATGAATGCACAGATGGTTTTCAGGGCAAGAGATAAAATTAGAAATTTGAAATTGTCTAGGAGACATGACATCCTATGTTTGGAACAGTTGGAAGAGAATAAATGGTGTTATTTTTTAACGAAGAGCAATTTAATTATCAGTCAATTCATTATATTCATTCTGTTCTTTGGTATTCTACCTTCCAAATGCTATCTCTGGGGGAAAAATTTGGGGCATTTGTGCCTCCCGTTAGCGCCCCCGGTGAGCGCTAAAGGGGCGCAAATGACTTTTCGGCCAGGCACTGTGCTGCTAACAACTCCTGCTAAATTTCGTGGGCATTTAGCGGCGGCGGTAATTGGTAGCGTACTGCGCTGCAGCACTGGCAACGCCCCCACAAGCTGCGTCGGGTGATGCATAGGCCGCTCGCGGGGCAAAATTTAAAGGGAAGGTGGCGATTTGAAAAAAAAATATTCATGTTGGATCGTAGTGTCCATGCTGATGCCACGGCAACCGCTCCCTAGTGGTCCAGGTAGGGCCCCATTTCACCCCCACAGAGTCAGCAGCTTGGCCCTCCCCATTAATGAAGGGGAGGGTCCTGTCTATGCAGCAGCAATGTGTCCTACCACATAGCGCTGCGACCCTCATGGAGTCCTTCTGCCCCCACTCGTGCCCCGCTCGCGCCTCACAGAGCAAGTGGAGCACAATATTTTGCGCTCCACTTGCTCTCGGGGGGTGGTAACTCGAATATAGGTCACGGGGCGGGATTTGCACACCTGCCGCAGGAACTCCTGCCTCGCGGCTGTTCCCACCTCCAAACCGGCCGCTTCGCAATTTCACCCCCTCTGTTTATATATTTCAGATGACATTGATTACAATCTGAAATTCTGACAAATTGTGCCAATACCTTTGGCGAAAATCAGCATTTTCTCAATGAAGATTTCTTCTGTTTGCTAGCTGTAGCAGAATAAATTATAAACCCATTTATGAAGAATGATCTCTGATGCCATTGCATCATTCTCATATTTTCACGACCACAGATTCTAAAATCTAGCAGACAACTGATCATGAGTTTGCATTTTGGTGCCTCAAATGATCCAGAGGTGCACTACCATAGACTCAGCAGAAGGTTGCCACATTTTCTGGTATGTATTGTCATTCCTTGTGGGATTATAGTAGGAATTCAAACCAGAGAGATAAAAGTAAAATATCTGAAATAAATTAGTAGCTATGCTATATTTTGAGATGCAGATAAATCCTGGTTGTTTGGATAGGATTCATCTTGGTCAGTTTACCCTGGTGGTTATGTCTGAGTATTCATCCTTGGTGAACTTGTGGTGTTGTGCCAATTGCCTTTGCCACTGTTGGTGTACTGATCAGTCTAGGAGAGTGTCCATATCTGATTTCTGACAATGAGAATCTTTGGCTGCATTCAGTACAGTATAGTGTTTTGACAGTCATTTTGACAGATTTATATGTCAATAATGGGAATTTGATCATTAGGTTTGACTTTGTGAATGGAGTAATCTTGGATGTCCAAAATGATACCCGGTTCCCAAATAATATCCCCAAAATTGCTATTATTTAGTTATTAATGACTACTACTAAGGACCAATCTAATTCAAATGCACAATTCCTAAAATATAGAGATCTTGTTGGCTCCTTCTATTCACTCTGATTTCCTGTAGTTACTTATATAGTTCTTTTATCTTCTTTATAATATATTTTGCACTGAATATTTTTAGATTTAGTATAAGGCAACTAGTCATGTGAGGGTGCTTAGAACTGGATACCAACTACAGGGCAAAAATGCAAGAGCCTTTTCAAGTCACAAGCAAATTACTTTATTTATTGTCTTTACATAGATAGTTCTGAACAACTACAATTTTATTTATTTTATTTTACATGTTTAGCAATTTTAGTGACATTGGATGAGAAAGAATGCCCAATCCTAGTCTTTCTGTCTCTTTCTCAATGCCTTGCATGAGGCAGAGAATGCAAACTGCTTGGAGAAAAGTTGAGAAAATTGATGGCAACTGTTCCTTTGGATGACAACCCATTTATCCTTTTGGAGAGAGTGAGGTTGGATCACCAATCTGAGCAGATGATTTCTCTGTCCCCTTCAGCCTTGTAACCCTTGAAACTAGTTTTACATCACCGCAGATTAAGTGAGATCGATCTGAATGTTTTCTGAAGCAGCATACGATTGTCTACTGACCTGTAACAATTCAATCCAGTCTGGGTGGAGTGCTAAAACTTCAGAAAGCCAAACTGACATGACACTGCAAATTTATGATTTTTAGAATCAAGGGATAAATCACCTGGACATTATGCAAGACCAAACCCAATCAAGCAGTGATCAAAAATAATGTTGGTGGTAATGCCCTGTTCGTTCTTCTTTTCCAGATCCTCCTCTTCAAGAGGGTTTGCTTCTTGTGACTCACTCTCATTGGCTAATTCTTTGTAGCACTGAAGACATTGAAGCACTGCTTACCCTGGAGGATCCTGGTATAATGGTGACCATCTATAATGGGAGAAAAAGCACATTATCATTCATTCTCATATTTACAGTTCATAAAACAAGATTTTCTCATCATGTGCGTAATTGATCATCTGAAAGGATTCTACCTTGGATGTTTAGGCTGTGTGTATAAATCATTAGCACTAATAAAGGGTTTAAAAACTAGGGGGTTGAATTTCCAAAGGTTCTCCTGACCATCCACTGTAACTTGGGTGGAAGATCCGCAGAAACCACAGAGAAAAAATGTAAATGCTGATTACGCTGTTTCTCAGAGATGTCTGTGGGTTTTCCGCCAAAGTTAAGAATATAAGTACATAAGAAATAGGAGCAGGAATAGGCCATATGATCCCTTGAGCCTGCTCCGCCATTTAATACGATTATGGATCACTTTCCTGCCGGCTCCCCATAATCCCTTATTCCCTTATCTGTTAAGAAACTGTCTACCTCTGTCTTAAATTTATTTAATGACCCAGCTTCCACAGTGCTCTGAGGCAGCGAATTCCACAGATTTACAACCTTCTGAAAGAAGAAATTCCTCCTCATCTCAGTTTTAAATGGGTGGCCCCTTATTCTAAGATTATGCCCCCTAGTTCTAGTCTCCCCTATCAGCAGAAAGATCCTCTCTGTATCCACCGCATCAAGCCCTCGGATAATCGTATACATTTTGATGTGCTCACCTCTCATTCTTCCGAATTCCAATGAGTAGAGACCCAACCTACTCAACCTTTCCTCATAAGTCAACACCCTCATCTCCAGAATCAATCTAGTGAACCTTCTCTGAACTGTCTCCAAAGCAAGTATATCCTTTCATAAATATGGAAACCAAAACTGCACGCAGTATTCCAGGCGTGGCCTCACCAATACCTTGTATAGCTGTAGCAAGACTTCCCTGCTTTTATACTCCATCCCCTTTGCAATAAAGGCCAAGATTCCATTGGCCTTCCTGATCACTTGTTGTACGTGCATACTATCCTTTTGTGTTTCATGTACCAGGATCCCCAGGTCCTGCTGTACTGCAGCACTTTGCAATCTTTCTCCATTTAAATAATAACTTGCTCTTTGATTTTTTTCTGGCAAAGTGCATAACCTCACACTTTCCAACATTATACTCCATCTGCCAAATTTTTGCCTACTTACTTAGCCTGTCTATGTCCTTTTGCAGATTTTTTGTGTCCTCCTCACACATTGTTTTTCCCCCCATCTTAGCATCGTCAGCAAACTTGGCTACATTACACTCAGTCCCTTCTTCCAAGTCGTTAATATAGATTGTAAATAGTTGGTGTCCCAGCACTGATCCATGCAGCACCCCACTAGTTACTGATTGCCAATCCGAGAATGAACCATTTATCACGAGATTGTTTTCTGTTAGTTAGCCAATCCTCTATCCATGCCAATATATTACCCCCAACCCCGTGAACTTTTATCTTGTGCAGTAACCTTTTATGTGGCACCTTGTCAAATGCCTTCTGGAAGTCCAAATACACCACATCCACTGATTCACCTTTATCCACCCTGTTCATTACATCCTCAAAGAATTCCAGCAAATTTGTCAAACATGACTTCCCCTTCATAAACCCATGCTGAATCTCCGTCACTGAATTATGTTTTCCCAATGTCCTGCTACTGCTTCTTTGGACTCTAGTATTTTCCCAACGACAGATGTTAGGCTAACTGGCCTATAGTTTCCTGCTTTTTGTCTGCCTCCTTTTTTAAATAGGTGCGTTACATTTGCAGTTTTCCAATCTGTTGGGACCTCCCCAGAATCCAGGGAATTTTGGCAAATTATAACCAATGCATCAACTATTCCTGCCGCTATTTCTCTTAAGACCCTCGGATGCAAGCCATCAGGTCCAGGGGATTTATCTGCCTTCAGTCCCATTATCTTACTGAGTACCACCTCCTTAGTGATTGCAATTGTGTTAAGTTCCTCCCCCCCCCGATATAGCCTCTAGACTATCCACTGTTGGGATATTTTTAGTGTCCTCTACCATAAAGGCGAATGACCTGGAGAATCCTAGTGAAAATGAATGGCATGATGTAAATAGAAAATGTAGGCAAAATTGTTTAACATAAAGGTTCATAGAAATATAAAATAATCACCATGGAAAGATAGTGAATAAAATAGTATCATGATTTCAAGAAATAACTAATTATGTTTCTGGGAAAATAAATGAATGAAAGATGTAATGAAAAGGCTTAGATCAACCACAAGAGGAGTGGGCTTGCTAAGCTAAATAGCCACATCATTACATTTCTTGCATTTCTATAAATATTGATGTTTTTAAAAAAAAACTTGGAATCTAATTTTAAATGAGATTTTATTTTTGGCAAAATTTATTATTAATGCATCGTTCTAGTTACTGATTTACATTATCAAGCATTAAAAGGCATTAATTTACTATTCTCTTATATAGTCTGTCAATCTAATTGGTCAGGGTTAAGTAATGTAGATTTAATACTAGATTTAGTTTCTTGAGTTTTTGTTGCCCAATTGCTGTCAGGGTCAGAAGGTTCAGACATCATTTCTTGGAAGTTTTAATGGTGGTCATTGATGTTTTTCCTGAGTAAATTAAACAAGTTGGGGAACATTTGTAACAATGTAAATTGTACAGGGCTGGTGGTCTTGATGGCATAAATGGGCTCTTCTCATTCCATACCTGTAATCTTATTAGCCAGAATATTTTAATTGCCATGTCGGCTAAACCGTATTTAAAAGTACAAAACTGAATCGAATCTCAAAATGTGTGTATATTTTGGTTGAATACATTAACAGAGAGAACTTACCCATCAATTTGGTCCGAAACATGTTATAAGTCTTCTTCTTCCTCCTCCTAAACCATAGATCATCGCTTGAAGGATCAGCTGAGAGTTTTATTCATCACCCAGGTGGATCATTCGGATGGGAGTAAACTAGCTCATTGTGCCTTCAAGAACTAGTTGATCATGAGTTTGCTTATGGAAATAATTTCTGGAAGTCCTCCTATGAGCTTTTGACGTTTTCTACATTAAAGGCGCTATATGAAAGCCAGTTGTTGTTGAGACATGGTAGCAGCATTTAGCTGGGCTGCTATATTTTCCAAGTTCTTCTTTTTCTCCGTCAGGAATAAGATACCAAAAATAAGTTTAGTTGCTATTGCTCAACAGTTTTTGTATTAGGATGTCCACTTCAGAATCCAGGAAATGTCTGTGCGCTGCATCCAGTTTATATTATGCTCGTTTTAGAAACACAGAAACATAGAAAATAGTTGCAGGATCTCTTCGAGCCTGCAACGCCATTCAATGAGATCATGGCTGAACAAGCAACTTCAGTACCCCATGCAACTTCTACCATTTTAAGCACCATTCAAAAAAGAGTGGCAGAAGATTAATTTCAAAATGTCTCTTATGTTTAAATAATTTCCACAAGAACAGGTCCTGAATGGCCCAGAACAATGATGGTTAATGAATAAAAACATAACTCCTTTTGGTCTAAGGTTGGCTGCCCCTGCAGATCATCAGTGTAAATAGATTCCTTGCCTTGGTTTTCTTTGCCTTGGGACATTTTTTAAGTTAAAGGCACTATATAAATAGACACTATTGCTGTTGTTGGTATGTCAGTTCTTAAACCGAGAAGATTCTATTGATTACAGTATGTGGGGATTCCTTTAAGTGCAAAAGTACTATGATAGGGTATATTTGGCGAGAAAAATTTGGCACTACACTATCAAATGATTCTCCCTTCCACAAAGAGAAACAAATCTTAGTTGATTCTTAATAGCCTGTTGCATTAATACATTTCAATATAAAAAGAAAATAAAGTGATCTTATTTTTGTTCCACCTCCTGTCTCGATGCTCATTAGGCAGAGTGCACTATATCTGATCTGACATAAGCATGCATGTATTTGCATTTTCAGGTCATTTAAATTGTCCTGATGTATGTCACGGTTACGTAGGCCTGCCCATTTTCAGGGCCTTGTGCCCGGAAACGGGAGTGGAAATCCTGCTGCTGTTGCAGACTTTTCAGACCTGCTCTGCCAACATTGGAACTTTCTGGCTACAGTTCCTGCTGGCCCTTTAGAAGGAACACACCCAACTTCTGGCTGGGCCATAAGTTCTTCCCCAGGCCTCGCTCAGATCCTCTAATCTGAGCAGGGCTGGACACACAGCCTAAAACCTATTTCTGCTGTTTGCCCATACACAAGTACTCTGTCTCCTCTCTGTGCCTCCCACCTCATTTTCCTACCTCATTGTCAGATAGGCACCTCAGAAGAAACCTCAAAATTCCAGGGCAATGCAAAAGAAATGGAGATTGTCATGGGTCCCCACCACTTCTGCCCAGGAACTAAACAAGCCCCAGGCACAAAGCTGAGGAAAATCTTCCCCCATGTTTAGGAGATGGGTCACAGGCAATTATTCTATTTCTTTCAGGCACCCACATTAAAAATGAATCCACATTGTAACACAATTGAAATCTTTGAAATGTGGAGCTCCAGTTCCTGGCATTCACAAGTCTAAAGTGCAGTTTGTGTGCGAGACCGCAAAGCATCACAATAAGTTTAATATGTTGAGCCCTACTATTCTTTCACAGCTACTGAATGGTTACATGGATGTTTTGGCCTCAAGTTTCCATGGGATCAGAGGTACATTTCTGATGTAAATCAGCTTAGAGTAGAGCTTTGCAATCAAGCCGAACCTGGATATACTGGGTCGCAGCCCAGGCTGCTAACTTCTGATCGGGCTTGGTTAGGTAGAACCTCCGTGCGCTACAAACATGGTCGATGACAGCAAGGGGGTGGGCAGGGTCAGAGAGAGGGACCCCCCCACACCAGGAATCTCCTCAACCCCAAGCCCTCTACTACCTAGTGATCTGGATGTCAAGATGAAGGCAGAATACATGTTCTTTGAGTGGCACAGGTGGAGCTCACCTGGGAATCCAGGCCTTCACCACTCATTGAACATCAGCAAAATGAGTACTTTTGGCCGTCCTATAAAAGGAAATGTTGCTGCGGTGATACAAAAAAGTTTTCCTGTCTTGCTTTTCGCAAACCGGTTACCCTGGCATGTGTCCAAGAAGTACTCAATAGTGGAACAGGTGTCTTCTGCTTCAACATAAATTAGGTGACCCTGCCCTGACACCAGATATTCTAGCATGGGCAGGAAAGGAAGTGATCAGAGCCTGCTCCATTGCACATAGAACCATAGAAAAATTGTGACACAGAAGAAACATAGAAAATAGGTGCAGGAGCAGGCCATTCAGCCCTTCGAGCCTGCACTGTCATTCAATATGATCATGTCTGATCATGCAACCTCAGTACCCCACCCCTACCTTCTCTCCATACCCCTGATCCCTTTAGATGTAAGGGCCACATCTAACTCCCTTTTGAATATGTCCAACGAACTGGACTCAACAATTTTCTGTGGCAGAGAATTCTACAGGTTCACAATGCTCTGGGTAAAAATGTTTCTCATCTCGGTCCTATATGGCTTGCCCCTTAACTTTAGACTGTGACCCCTGGTTCTGGACTTCCCCAACATCGGGAACATTCTACCTGCATCTAACCTGTCCAATCCCGTCAGAATTTTATAAGTTTTTATGAGATCCCCTCTCATCCTTCTAAATTCCAGTGAGTATAAGCCTAGCCGATCCAGTCTTTTCTCATATGTCAGTCCTGCCATACCGGGAATCAGTCCAGAGAACCTTCGCTGCACTCCTTCAATAGCAAGCACATCCTTCCTCAGATTAGGAGACCAAAACTGCACACAATACTCAAGGTGTAGTCTCGCCAAGGCCCTGTACAACTGCATAAGACCTCCCTGCTCCTATACTCAAATCCCCCCGCTAGGAAGGCCAGCATGCCATTTGCTTTCTTTACTGCCTGCTGTACCTGCATGCCTACTTCAATGACTGATGTACCATGACACCCAGGTCTCTTTGCACCTACCCTTTTACTAATCTGTCACCATTCAAATAATAATCTGCCTTCCTGTTTTTACTCCCAAAGTGGATAACCTCACATTTATCCACATTATACTGCATCTGCCATGCATTTGCCCATTCACCTAACCTGTCCAAGTTCCCCTGCAGCCTCTTAGCATCCTCCTCGCAACTCACACCGCCACCCAGCTTAGTGTCATCTGCAAACTTGGAGATATTATCTTCAATTCCTTCATCTAAATCATTAATGTATATTGTAAATAGCTGGGGTCCCAGCACTGAACCCTGCGGCACCCCACTAGTCACTGCCTGCCATTCTGAAAAGAACCCGTTTATTCCCACTCTTTGCTTTCTGTCTGCCAACCAGTTCTCTATCCATGTTATACATTACCCCCAATACCATGTGCCTTAATTTTGCACACTAATCTCTTGTGTGGGACCTTGTCAAAAGCCTTTTGAAAGTCCAAATATGCCACATCCACTGGTTCTCCCTTGTCCACTCTACTAGTTACATCCTCAAAAAACTCTGGAAGATTTATCAAGCACGATTTCCTTTTGATAAATCCATGCTGACTTGGACTGATCCTGTCACTGCTTTCCAGATGCGCTGCTATTACATCTTTAATAATTGATTCCAGCATTTTCCCCACCACTAATGTTAGGCTAACCGTTCTATAATTCCCTGTTTTCTCTCTCCCTCCTTTTTTAATCCAATCCATAGGAACTGATCCAGAGTCCATGGAATGTTGGAAAATGACCAATCGGCCCATCGTGTCCATGCTGTGCAAGCAGAGCAAGTGTGTGTTTTTATTATTTATGCATTTAATAAGGTTGGTTAAACATGACAGTCTTTATAGAAATCCATACTAACTGAGATGTCCCAGCCTACGATTTACAGAAGTGGGCCCCAAGCGGGGAGGGGGAGGAGTCCAGTTTAGGTATGCAGCTTGGACTCCTGAAGAAAAGTAATTTTAAAAAGATATATTTTGATAAGTCACCTTACACAGGGGAGCAAGAAGATTTGGTTTAGGGCTGGGGGAGGTCTGAGCATGTCTCCTGCCTTCCGTGGTGAGCAGGCTCTGGATTTTCCAATTGGCTTAGCCTTAGAGGACACTGATGGGCACAACCCTACTGTAACTATCAGGTTTGCAGTCCATGGTTTTTTGGTGCCGATATCTATATACAGATCTTTATAAATGCTTATTGTGAACATAAATATAGAAATGGTTTAATGTATGATCCTTATTTCATTAACTCACCTACAGGAGCTCGACAGACTAATGGGGATGAATCTGCATAGAATGATCCTGCCTGTTTCCTTCCGTTGTCATCCAGAATGTTGAGTGGATCATGGATGTCATTATAACCAGCTACTGAGCGAATGCTGCTAACACTACTAATAACAGATACGTGTTGGTCAATCATAGACCCCAGTCTGTGAGATTCTGGGTAGTTATTGTTGCCATAGTATCCTGCAATAAAAAAAAACAGACGTATGAATAAACATTGGCCCCAATGGTCCACGATATTTTGGGAAATTTAGGGTGCTGTTAAGGATGGGGTCAAACTCGATGCGGGACCCAGTAATGTCAGATCTCTGCTGCCTTTCCAGCATTGAAATTTCTGGCAGATGTGTTGTCGAGCCTTTCTTCCACCTACCTCATTTCAGTGCAGACATCATTAAAAAGAGGCAAGACTGGCAGGATAACATCATCTGCCCAAACTGCCGCCAGTCCTGCTTCAGTTGCTCCAATGCAATGTAAGCTTCATGGTTACCTCCCGATAGAAGTGTGGCCAATAATAATTTTACAGGCAGTTGTCCTTTGGCAGCCAATTGCCGGCACCAGCTAATAAAATGTATTAAAACCTTCTGCTGGCACACCAGGCTCTTCCTCCCTCGTCAGTGGGTGCCCCAAATTGTGCTGCAAAATGATGCTGGCTTTGACCCAATTTAAGCAGTGGTTCAAGAAATGAGGTGGAAATGAGATTCACCTGGGGACCAGGCCTGGATCACGGTCTGAATCCCCAAAGGAGTGACATATTTTTGACAGATATTTTGGCCTCTGTACAAAGGGTACCAAGGGGGAGCAATCTGCCACACCTCGCGCCTCCCCTCCCCGCCACGACCCCCGCCCCCCCCTTGGAATTCAAAGAAGGAAACGTCGTCCTGACCCCAAAGTCTGCCAGGGTCAGTAGTAGAGGTTTCCAGTGGGCATATCCTGGCACTTTGGGGGATTTTCAGCCCCATAAGATTAAAGATGCAATATCCCAAAAGATATTTGGCATTTTTAAATCATATTGTTAACCAAAAAAAATGTACCATTCAACTAGATACATATTTTTAGTTAAGGGCTACTTGTTTATTGCTCCACAATTTATCCAAACTAACCCATCATTCAGTCTGTAATCACTTTTTTAAAGTACTGTAACATCAAAAATATAACAATTAAAAATATAATTTGAGTGTTGCAGCGGTGCTGAATTTTAGAAGACTAACGCTCAGCAATGCTCACTGTTGTGGAATGGAAGGCTGTAGGTTTGTAACCTACTGCACTCAGTTCTCATTTTGAGCTGTGCCACAGAAGGAGGGCAGGTAGGGGGGAAACTGAATAGGGGTTGGAGAAATATGGCATTATTTTGCCATCATGTTGCTCATGTCAGGGGTTCAAAGTTGGCATTGGTGAAGATATGGATGCAGGCTATGACCTGGCCTCTTAGCAGCAAAGGTCTGGAACTCAGGAAGGGCCTAAAAGTATCAGGAAGACAACTGAAGGTATGTACCCTCTATTGGAGGGCAAAGCAGTAAAAATGTTGGGTGGGATTTTCCATTAGAGTTACTCCAGGGAATGAGGAAGCTGGAAGAAATCGAGAAAAAAACCTTGACCAATTTTTTTTTAGTTATTTCCAATAAAGGACACTCACTTTCAGTTTTCTTCTTGGAATTACAGCCTGTAGTGACAGTTCCTGCCAATTATGGAGCAACGGGCAAGAAACAATCAGGATCTTGGTCTCAACTAAAAATATGTATCTAGTTGCATTTCAATTTTTTTTAAATGAACAGGTGCTTTAAAACTACCAAACTCCAGCAGACGGGGCAAGAAATCATTCAGGGATCTGCTTCATTTCCTCTCTGCATATCCACCACTTCCAGGATTTCCCACCAGAAATAACAGGGAACATGGAATCCATCTTAATATCAATCAAATTAGATGCAAATGACAGGAATACATCACACAATATATTTTCTGTGATTTGCATCTTATAAACTATCAAGCCTCTTGTGATTTTTTGGTTTTTTGCCTTCCGTTTTGCTCAACCTTTGCAAAGGGGAATGGAAACAGCAACTTGCAGTAGTCATTTTCATATGAAATCACCATCAAACACTGTGTTACCAAGTGCTTACTGAGAAAAGCTGCAAGTAATTTGGACTTGGTGAGTCATTTTCTGATTTCACGCTTCCAGAGAGAAGATTAATGGTTGAAAAGCTGCACACTGTACAAGCCATAATTTTCAGTAGGTGTTCAGTTGGGCAAGTCTCCCCATCAGCAGCACAAAGTCAGAAAATTACACTTTTAGTATTTTCTGTTTTTTTTTTATAAACAGACTGACCAGTTCATATATATTGTGTATGTTTGGTTCTTCTACTAGATCAGCATCTTTCTATATCATTCACCTATAAATAAATCTGACTTAATAGCCTTAGTGCATGCAAAATGATCTGGTGCTGTGTTATTTTCCACCTTCAGAGCTGACGTAAGGATGTGATGGACATTTGTAGTGTTCGCCAGTAAATAATTTACCACAGTTAAGGTTAATTGTTAAATCTTCCCACATTAATAGAAAGGTAACGGTGAATAAAGATGTAGGTTTTGGTTCTTATGAGATTCATTGCTATGGAAACTGCAGCCTAGCAGGAAAATGTTGCTGAAGAGCCTGAACTATTGTCTTTTCTCTTTTAGATGCAGACAGACATGATTTGTATTTCTAGTATTTTCTGCTCCTATTTTACATGTTCTGTATTACCGGATACCAGCTCACAATGGTGATGACTCTAATTTTACTGCTTAGCTAGCTCCAGATGACTCAGTTAATGGGATTGATTAACAAAGGGATACAAGTCAATCGATAGATTTATCTGAATTCCCTGTACTTCCCCCGTACTTGGACCAGTATTGGCAGGGGTTTCACTACAGGAAGGCTAAACTTACCTTAACTGCCATCAGAAATGTGTCTCTTATGCTGAGGAAGTCATGATCACAATCTGTCTTACAAGCTAGAGGAAATGGCCACCACCAAACAAAAATTGCACTGGGCAGATATATTTAAATGATTGTCTTGTCTACCATTGAGGCATTTAAAAAGAATTGGACTGCAACAAATTTAAAGCTAGTAGAAAACTTTACAACCTCTCCCAGCAGCAAAAGGTGACAAATGTGCTGAATATGAATCCAAATTTTTACTTCTGTTTCTCTTAATCCTTAGCCAATCCTTCAGATAAAGATTAAAAATGTTGCATTGCCCAATAATTTCAGCTCTACAGGGTTTGATTTTCAGTTTGGAGAATTGAGTTCTAATCCACTCTTGACTGAAAGTGGAATATGACTTCCCTTACACATATTTACAACCACAGATGTTCTCTGAAGGAAAGCAGCACTCTACATGAATAGATGCTTATCTGTTGATACTTACCATTGGAGCCGGTGGAAGGAAATGATGATCCTTGACATGCAACCGAATTCCCCAAAAAGTTAAAGGTGCCTGCATTCAGCAACTGCATGTTGTGTGCTTCCGGTGGATTTGAAGATGACCCAAAGTTAGATGGAGGTCTGGAGTTATAGGGTGACACGGCACAGCTACTGCTGAAGTAGTTTCTTGAAACAGGTTGATCATTGAAAGAAGTGAAACGACTGGGATCCGCTCTGTGGTGGTAGACTGCGGAAGAGGCATGTGTCGGATTCCTGAACAAGGTTTGATAGTTGGAGCTAGTATCATAGTAGTTTTGATTGGGCTGGGACAATGTCTGGTAGAGGGAGTCTGGGTATGAGTGACAGTGCGTGTGGACAGATAATGCTGTGCTGCCATTCTGAGACCTGACAGTCATTGGTCCTTGGTTGATTACACTTCCTCTGTTGCCCAAAGCAGGAGACAGAGGTGGGGTGATCACATGACCGTTATTGTGAGAAAGTTCCATAGGATCTGTAACAAAGGACAAAAACAGTATTTATAGAAAATATAGCTTTCATGACCAAGCACAGTGGACTGCATATTTGTGACTTAAGCATTTGTCCTTGAATTTCCCTTTGTCTGGTACACCTGCCAATTCTGATGCAAACTCGGCCATACATGTAGCAATATATGTTTCCATGTTCATTTTCTTTCCCATTAGTTGGTGCACAAAAAAAGTCAATGGTATGCTAACATTAGAAAGAGATGTATAAGCATCTCATCTCTTTAGTGAACATGTTATCCTCCTACATAGGATGAAAAAACCCAGAATCTTTAAAATAAAACAGTTGAATGCTGCAATGGGAGAAATTAGGGTCATTCTGGATGGATGAACTAAGATAGATAAGTAGCCTTTCTCATCAGTAATTATTTTATGATCTTGTGATTCTTAGTGAATTTAAAGGATGAGTATAGTGGTCAAATGAAAATAAATTATTTATGTTCATTACTTGAATGATTTGGCAAATTCTGATATAAAAAAAACATGAAAAAAGTTTGTAATTTTCAAGTGGATTTTAGAAAGAATTTTGATACAACCAGAAAGTGAATAAAGGATAGTCTCATTTGGGGTTGGTCTTATAATCACAGCTTTCAGACTAAGTTGGACACTGGTGTTTTTCCACAGATATAGCCCCTCTGCATAGCTTCTTAACAACTGGGGAAATGAGCAGAAAATTCAAAGGTGAGCACAAGGATCTTGCACTTGACCTGAGCCTATTGTAATTTCCTTTAATATAAGCGGTATGTTGTTGCCTTTCTGGTTTGTCACACTTGCATTATTTGGAACCTTTATTGTTTCTCCAGACCTACTCTAGTTTAGTAACATACTATTATTCATCGGAATATGCATCAGTTTACTATCAATGAAATTAGGAAAATTCTTTTCACTCAAAAATGGTAAGAATCACTATTTTCTAATATTTTTAGAGCTCAATAATTACCACAATGACAAGTACATCTAATTTAGAAACACTCAAGTTGTAGTCCTAGTTATGTAGAGATACAAGGAATCAATATGAAAAACAAAGGAAACATTATGTTGTTTAAATATCTTACACAAAGGTTTGTTCTGTAAAAATTCTAATTATGGCAGATAACCAGGATGGCAATTGAGATGTTCTTAATGGAAGTTACCCTGCATTCTTTAATGGAAGAAATATCTTACAATCAGAAAGTTATTTTTGCACATGCCATACCCAAAACCTTACTCAGACAGGTATTAAATGGCTACAGTGTCAGTAAATTGAGGCAGAGCATAGTGTTATCATAAGAACTGATAACTGGTGATTACTGTAAAAATAATTGCTTTTCACCCCAAGGAAAGGTTTGTAAGTGGATATAGGAAATTTGTTCTAAGGTTGTAAATGTAATCGTGAATATTGCTTGCATCATGTCTGTCAAACTAAATCTGCCACTCAGTCTGCCATGTGTAAGCTGTTGAGCAGATTACACTTCAGGGTGTGGTAATATTATGTATAAAGTACATTTTAGTCAATGTACAGCAGTTTTACTAGACTTAATATATTTGTCAATGCTAACCACGTGAAGAATTTGTATAAGCCGTGTTTTTGCAAGACCCAGCCAGCACTATGGAGACTTGCAGGTGTGAGTCTGAATAATATCTCCCATGACCAACTTGTGGGGCATCTGCTTTTCCATTCGGCGATTTGGGAGCAAATAATAAGGCTGCATTATCAGCATATGCTGTTGTAGTTAGCGAAGCTGTCATCCTATAATCCCATGTGCCTGCATTGTTCCCATATCCTTTTATTCTTTTTTCCTTCAACTACCTATCTAACCTATTCTTAAATGTTGACGTGATTTCTGATTCAATCACTAACTCTGGTAATTCATTCCACAGCCTCACTGCCTCTGTGTAATAAAGTGTCTGCTGCCCTCTGTCCTAATTCTGCTACATTTAATCTTATATCCACGTCCCTTTGTTCTAGGCCCCCCCAAGAGGGCTCATCTCGATTCAGGAGCTCATTATAATGACACAGATTCCTGTTTGATCCTTGGCCAACACTACATTACTAGATATTGTGTGTTTAAAATCACACTCTGGTTCATAAGGAGTGAGGTTTACTTACAAGAATGGTCTTTGGTGCTGAGCATAATAAAAAAATATCCATTGATGTCCTAAAACATAACATAATTCCATTTAACTTGCCAGTAAAGAATATTAGTAGTGTCTCTATGAAATAAACTGAAGTCATAATTTCTGTCTTTGAAGGGGAAGATGGAAAGAGATGTTGAAAGAGAGAAAATCCTGAATGGCATTTATTCCTTAATCAAGAGAATTTGAGGCCAGGATCCAATCAGCCATGATCTTATTGAATGGCGGAGCAGGGTCGAGGGGTCAAATGGCCTACTCCTGCTCCTATTTCTTATGTTCTTATATCTATTTCTTAAGTTCTTATAAGAGAAATAATGGAAGTAATCTTTGCATGGAGTCAGACAAGATAGTGATCCTTGCCCGACATAAACTGAATTTAATAATGTAGTAAATGGAGGAAATGATTTGTACGCAAAGAATTAGAAAAAAATCATTACTGAGCCGAACCCAATCAGGACGTCGCTCCCGTCAGCCCAGTAGCGAGTAAGATCAGTCAGAGAAACCGTCTTCATCCTGATAGAGTAGTTAATGAGTATGGCCTGTAGTTTAGTTACTTTCAGTACTTACTGGTCTAGTTTGGGTCCAGAATTAATTTATTGATCTAAGTTTTCTAAGTGAAAAGGTAAGAAAGAATTTGGGCATTAGAGCAGCTTTCCTTGATAACATGGGGGCCGATTTTCAGCACCTCAATGCCCGCTGCCACCGACTGCTGACCACTGCCGCTGACATTCCTCCTGACCCACTTTTTGGGTGGCCTGGAGTGGGTGGGAGGGGAGAGCCGCCGGGAACCGCCTGCTGACGTCAGCGGACGGCCGAGTGGCACAACTGACCTCCCGCCCGCCGAGCTCCCATATTCCTGTGGGCGGGAGTCGGCGGGACTCAGCAGCAGAACGGGGTGGACTGCTGGCTGGAGGCTGGTCTGTCCCCAACGGTGAGTATGAAGAACCTGAAAAAAAGGTAAGTGAACGTTTTAATACTTTTTTTCAACAGCGACTTACCTGTAATGGGGTCCCTGAAGATCTTCGGATACTTGTTTTATTTTTTTGCTGTTGTTTTTTTTTCAGATCTTCGACCTTCCGTGGGCCCGACTCCATCCTCGGCGGCACTTGGGCAGCAAGCGCCTCTGCCACCAAGAATGCAACCTCCCGCCCGCTGCCACCCAGATTGGCGGCATACATCTTCCATTTGCCGCCCGCCGATCTTCGAAGGACCTTCTTCCTGAATATCCCACCCAAAGTAGCATCTGGTACCTCGGCGGCCATCGGTGGCACTTTGGGTGGCACTTGGGCAGGCGGAGGTCTTGCTGAAAATTGGCCCCTTGGTTTTTTTTTAGAACCATAGAAGTGTGTTTTCAAAATAATAAAAACAGAAATTGCTGGAAATATACAGCGGATCTATAGGCATCTGTAAAGAAATGATGCAGGCTACTCTTTACAGATAATTATGGTCTTGCGTTACAATTATATTATGTGTTTTTATTTCAGATTTCTACATTGGAAGTTTTTGCTCCTTTTTATTTGCACATGTTTTAAAGGGGTTATTTTGTGTGGGTCATTTGGAAGTAACCACAGAAATGGATTTGAATGCAGATCACAGGGTCAGTTATAAAGAAGTTTAACATAATCACCCTGCAGTGTTGAAAAAATTACAGGGCTACTTTCTTACCTGTCATTGGAAGAGTGTCATTTTCAGTATCTGCGAATGGAGTCACACTGGTAGCCAAGCTGTGGTGGCTTGCTGATAGAGGTGTATATGGCTGGTCTGCCAGAGATTCATTTTTTACCATAGCATCAGTAGAGAGCAATGAACTTTTATTGCGGTTTGCAAGAAAACAGGAGCTTGGGGATGCTGTGAATGTTGCTTTACTAGCATCTGTAAAGGCAAGCAGAAAAACACTTCATAATGGCATGAATCAGCAGGGACCATTTAATCACACTGCAGAGCTGTTATCATGAAAACTGTTTACTTATGACAGTTGTGGAAAAGAGAAAACAGAGAAAATATCATGAATTAGCACAAAAATAATGGAAAGTTTTAGAATGCTTTAGTACAGTTCTAGATAAAATTTAGAATCGACTTAACTATAAGATTGAGTTTTCTTACTATGTGTGACACTGTAATTATAGCACAGTATATCTTGTACTTCTGTTGGATATAAGGTAATTTGAGTATAATTATATTTCATCCAATAATCTAACTGCCTTCGGGTTATTTTGTGCGAAAGCTCTGCCCACTCTCCTCACGGAGGGCAGAATTTTGCCGGCGCTCAGAGGGCGGGTTTGGAAGTGGGTCCGCTGTCAAAATCAGAAAAGTAAAAGTGGAGGGCAGAGAAACCTAAGGCAAAAATCAAAAAGGGCCACGTTGTAGCAAAATTCTAAAAGGGCAAAGTATGTTAAAAAGACAAGCCTAAAGGCTCTGTGCCTCAATGCAAGGAGTATTCGTAATAAGGTGGACGAATTAACTGCACAGGCAGCAATTAATGAATATGATATAATTGGCATCACGCAGACATGGCTCCAGGGTGAAAAAGGCTGGAAACTCAAAATCCAGGGGTATTCAACATTCAGGAAGGATAGACAGAAAGGAAAAGGAGGTGGGGTGGCATTGCTGATTAAAGAGGAAATTAACGCAATAGTAAGAAAGGACATTAGCTTGGATGAGGTGGAATCTGTATGGGTGGAGCTGCGGAATACCAAATGGTAGAAAACGCTAGTGGGATTTGTGTACAGACTGCCAAACAGTAGTAGTGAGGTTGGGGACAGCATCAAACAAGAAATTAGGGATGCGTACAATAAAGGTGCAGCAGTCATCATGGGCGACTTTAATCTACATATTGATTGTGCTAAACAAATTGATAGCAATACGGTGGAGGAAGATTTCCTGGAGTGTATTAGGGATGGTTTTCTAGACCAATATGTCGAGGAACCAACTAGAGGGTTGGCCATCCTAGACTGGGTGATGTGTAATGAGAAAGGACTAATTAGCAATTTGTTGTGCGAGGCGCCTTGTGGAAGGGTGACCATAATATGGTAGAATTCTTTATTAAGATGGAGAGTGACAGTGTTAATTCAGAGACTAGGGTCCTGAACTTAAGGAAAGGTAACTTTGATGGTATGAGATGTGAATTGGCTAGAATAGACTGGCAAATGATACTTAAAGGGTTGACGGTGGATAGGCAATGGCAAACATTTAAAGATCACATGGATGAACTTCAATAATTGTACATCCCTGTTTGGAGTAAAAATAAAACGGGGAAGGTGGCTCAACCGTGGCTAACAAAGGAAATTAAGGATCGTGTTAATTCCAAGGAAGAGGCATATGAATTGGCCAGAAAAAGCAGCAAGCCTGAGGACTGGGAGACATTTAGAATTCAGCAAAGGAGGACTAAGGGTTTAATTAGGAGGGGGGAGAATAGAGTACGAGAGGAAGCTTGCCGGGAACATAAAAACTGACTGCAAAAGCTTCTATAGATATGTGAAGAGGAAGAGATTAGTGAAGACAAATGTAGGTCCCTTGCAGTCAGATTCAGGTGAATTTATAATGGGGAACAAAAAAATGGCAGACCAATTGAACAAATACTTTGGTTCTGTCTTCACGAAGGAAGACACAAATAATCTTCTGGAAGTACTAGGGGACCGAGGGTCTATTTAGAAGGAGGAAATGAAGGATATTCTTATTAGGCAGGAAATTGTGTCAGGGAAATTGATGGGATTGAAGGCCGATAAATCCATAGGGCCTGATGGTCTGCATCCCAGAGTACTTAAGGAAGTGGCGCTAGAAATAGTGGATGCATTGG
Source organism: Pristiophorus japonicus (assembly GCF_044704955.1). Classification (NCBI taxonomy): domain Eukaryota; kingdom Metazoa; phylum Chordata; class Chondrichthyes; family Pristiophoridae; genus Pristiophorus; species Pristiophorus japonicus. Next base: position 130,618,252 of record NC_091983.1, read on the forward strand.
TGATCATTTTCCAACAGTCTATCGACTCTGGAGCAGCTCCTATGGACTGGAGGGTAACTAATGTAACACCACTTTTTAAAAAAGGAGGGAGAGAAAATGGGTAATTATAGATCGGTTAGCCTGACATCAGTAGCGGGGAAAATGTTGGAATCAATTATTAATGATGAAATAACAGCGCATTTGGAAAGCAGTGACAGGATCGGTCCAAGTCAGCATGGATTTATGAAAGGGAAATCATGCTTGACAAATCTTCTGGAATTTTTTGAGGATGTAACTAGTAGAGTGCACAAGGGAGAACCAGTGGATGTGGTGTATTTGGACTTTCAAAAGGCTTTTGACAAGGTTCCACACAAGAGATTGGTGTGCAAAATTAAAGCACATGGTATTGGAGATAATGTACTGACGTGGATAGAGAACTGGTTGGCAGACAGGAAGCAGAGACTCGGGATAAACGGATCCTTTTCAGAATGGCAGGCAGTGACTAGTGGGGTGCCACAAGGTTCAGTGCTGGGACCCCAGCTATTTACAATATACATTAATGATTTGGATGAAGGAATTGAGTGTAATATCTCCAAGTTTGCAAATGACACTAAACTGGGTGGCGGTGTGAGCTGTGAGGAGGACACTAAAAGGATGCAGAGTGACTTGGACAGGTTAGGTGAATGGGCAAATGCAGTATAATGTGGATAAATGTGAGGTTACCCACTTTGGGGGCAAAAACAAGAAGGCAGATTATATCTGAATGGTGGCAGATTAGGAAAAGGGGAGGTGTAACGAGACCTGGGTGTCATGGTACATCAGTCATTGAAAGTTGGCATGCAGGTACAGCAGGCGGTGAAGAAGGCAAATGGTATGTTGGCTTTCATAGCTAGGGGATTTGAGTATAGGAGCAGGGAGGTCTTACTGCAGTTGTACAGGGCCTAGGTGAGGCCTTACCTGGAATATTGTGTTCAGTTTTGGTCTCCTAATCTGAGGAAGGATGTTCTTGCTATTGAGGAGTGCAGCGAAGGTTCACCAGACTGATTCCCGGGATGGCTGGACTGACAGGCTTGAAGGGCCGAATGGCCTACTTCTGTATCTATTTTCTATGTTTCTATGTTTCTAAGAGATTGACAGTGGGATGGTATCCCGCTCTGAACCTGTCTCCGTGTCAGTTTCCCAAGTGCCGGGTCTGCCTATGCTTTACAGATCCAGCACAAAGCGACGGGTGAGCCAATTGAAATAGTTAAGAGGGTATTTATAGATAGTATTTTACCCTCTACTAACTATTTTTCCAACTTTTTCATGAGGTTCACATCGCTCTCGGATCACGTCAGGTAAGTAGGTCGGGTTTTCAACATTGCTTTGAACATTTTACAGCTGCAAAAGTGGTATAAAAGCTATCATTTCACAGCTGTTCACTTTCCAATCTTAGAAGCTGGAGCTTTCAGGATTTGGAAGACACTTTTCAGCTTTATGCATTTTGGAAGTGTTTGGAATAAACTATTCACTGTCATCATCATCATCATTATAGGTAGTCCCTCGGAATCGAGGAAGGCTTGCTCCTACTCTAAAAATGAGTTCTTAGGCGACTGAACACTGTCACCTCCTTGGAACAACATATCTCACCATTGACAGATTGCTTCTATCATCTCTTGCTGCCATATCTAACTCCAAAATGGGGATGATTTATGCTCTCACCTTGATCCTCAGAATCATACCATGATCAGCCCCAACACCAACACCACCAGGTACACCAGCAGCACCAACCTTCTTCGTAATCAACTGATGCTGAACAGGACACAGTGCTGCACAGGATGCATTGGTTGTAATCTACCAAAATTCCCTGGATTCTGGAGAGGTCCCAGCGGATTGGAAAACTGCAAATGTAACGCCCCTAATTAAAAAAGGAGGCAGATAGAAAGCAGAAAACTATAGCCCAGTTAGCCTAACATCTGTCGTTGGGAAAATGCTGGAGTCCATTATTAAGGAAGCAGTAGCAGGACATTTGGAAAAGCATGTTTCAATCAAGCAGAGTCAACATGGTTTTAGGAAAGGGAAATCATGTGTGACAAATTTGCCGGAATTCTTTGAGGATGTAACGAGCAGGGTGGATAAGGGGGAAATCAGTGGATTTCCAGAAGGTATTCGATAAGGTGCCACATAAAAGGTTACTGCACAAGATAAAAGTTTACGGAATGGGGGTAATATATTCGCATGGATTAGAGGATTGGCTAACTAACAGAAAACAGAGAGTTAGGATAAATGGGTCATTTTACGGTTGGCAAACAGTAACTAGTGTGGTGCCACAGGGAATGGTGCTGGGGCCTCAACTATTTACAATCTATATTAATAACTTGGATGAAGCGACCGAGTGTAATGTAGCCAAGTTTGCTGATGATACAAAGATGGGTGGGAAAGAAAATTGTGAGGAGGACACAAATAATCTGCAAAGGGATATAGACAGGCTAAGTGAGTGGGTAAAAATTTGGCAGATGGGAGTATAATGTGGGAAAATGTGAGGTTATCCACTTTGGCAGAAAGAATAGAAAAGCAAATTATAATTTAAATGGAGAAAAATTGCAAAGTGCTGCAGAACAGTGGGACCTGGGAGTCCTTGTGCACGAAACACAAAAAGTTAGTATGCAGGTAAAGCAAGTAATCAGGAAGGCAAATGGAATATTGGCCTCTATTGCAATGGAGATGGAGTATAAAAGCAGAGAAGTTCTGCTACAACTGTACAGGATATTGGTGAGGCCACACCTGGAGTACTGCGTACAGTTTTGGTCTTCATATTTAAGGAACGATATACTTGCATTGGAGGCTGTTCAGAGAAGGTTCACTGGGTTGATTCCGGAGATGAGGGGGTTGACTTATGAAGATAGGTTGATTAGGTTGGGCCTATACTCATTGGAGTTCAGAAGAATGAGAGGTGATCTTATCGAAATATATAAGATTATGAGGGGGCTCGACAAGGTGAATGCAGAGAGGATATTTCCACTCATAGGGGAAACTAAAACTAGGGGTCATAGTCTCAGCATAAGGAGCTGCCCATTTAAAACTGAGATGAGGAGGAATTTCTTCTCTGAGGGTTGTAAATCTGTGGAATTCACTGCCCCAGAGAGCTGTGAAGGCTGGGTCATTGAATATATTTAAGGCGGAGATACACAGATTTTTGAGCGATAAGGGAATAAACGGCTATGGCGAGTGGGCAGGGAAGTGGAGCTGAGTCTATGATCAGATCAGCCATGATCTTATTAAATAGTGGAGCAGGCTTGAGTGGCCAAATGGCCTACCCCTGCTCATATTTCTTATGTTCTTATGACACAGGCATCAGCACCTGACAATATTGGTGCCCAGGAGGCCAGGGATGGCCTCACAGTGACCACATTTACTTCACTTGACACTGTACACCCTGGCTGCCACATGTTGTGCAAGTTTTGCACCATCTCACACCAACACCATAAAGCATCCCTGCAATGCCCAAGCCATTCTTTTCACACTCATTACCATTACATGGGAGGAGGAGGGGGGGGTGGGAAGGGTGGGGGGCAGTAGCTGCCTTTATGTCTCACCAGTCACTACAACTCATTAAGCCACTTCCAAAGGTGCACAAAAATCTCTCCGAGGAGGCAAAGTTTTCAAAATAAAGATTTCAATGTTTGACAACACATCAGCAGAAACTTTACATGAACATTGGCTAAGACACCAATGCCTACTCATGTGTGTTGTTAGTTGGTATGATTGCACTAGGATGAGGACGGGTATGAGGGATGGCAAGTGAGATGGGGATGTGATAATGTAGATAGAGAGAGAGGGATGGGTGGAGGTGCAAGGTAAATTGGTGTGAGTAAGGATGTACAGGAGTAGGGTAAGGAAGAGAGATGGGGATGTGATGAGTGGCACAGCAGGATGAGGTTGAGTATGGCTTTGCAATAACATTTCATGACCTACTGAGATCTTTGAAAGGTTTGCGCCATTGCAGCTGGTCCTCCTGATGACATCCCTGCTTGTCCTCTCCTGTGCAATGTGCAACAAGGCTGCGTTAATCTCCTGGGGAGGTCTCTTCCGCCCATTGGAAGGAAACAGAAATTCCCTGCATGCTCGGACTCCTCCATAAGCATTAGGAGGGATTCATGGGAAAGCCTGGGTACAGCCATGCACCTTTGTGCAGTGCTGTCAGTGTTAGAGCACCTCAATGCTGAAGATCACTGACAGCACAACTGTCAAAATGAATGTGGGTACAGTCCCTTTAAGGAACCCAGCTGATGATGCTTAATCAAATAGTGTCATCAGATCCGCTTCTTTTTAATTGGCCGGGAAACTCAGAGGGCGGGCTTAACAAGCCCGGGCAATATCAGGGCAATATCACTTCAACAGAGCGCGATGGAACCGGGAGCAGGGTCGCAGTCCGCCATCTACTCCGGCTGCACTTAACACACCTCTGTCAGCAACATTGTGGCGCGATAGTGGGTACCCACTGTACAGCTAATGTGGAATTTCTGAGAATTGTGAAAAAAGCTTGAAAAGGTATTACCCAGAGGTCAGGTATGGGTAAATACCATTGCTGAATCCCCCACCATCGACATCCTGGGGGTCACCATTGACCAGAAACCTAACTGGATCGGTCACATAAAAACTGTGGCAATAAGAGCGGGTCAGAGGCTGGGTATTCTGCGACGACTTACCTCCTGACTCCCTAAATCCTTTCCACCATCTACAAGGCACAAGTCAGGAGTGTGATGGAATATTCCCCACTTGCTTGAATGGGTACAGCTCCCAACAACACACAAGAAGCTTATGGAGGGTGTCATCAGAGAAGCTGGGGGCCAGCCCTCTGCCTTTATGCAGTCATTGTCTGTGATTGCAGAACTCGAATGCTGTAGTTCACTGACAGCACTATGTTAGATTAAATGTCAAATCTAATTTGGCCATGGTCCCTTTAAAGATCCCGGCTGAAAACGCATCATGAATGACATCACCAGATCTACGCTATTTAATTGGGCTGGTAACGTGCTGTGTTGCTTTAATAGGCCCTATTAACATAAGTTTGTTTGCAGCAGTGGGATGGAGCTAGCAGCAGGGCCGCTACCCGTCATGCCCACTACCCACACCGGGCCTGCCGAGGTAGGCAAAATTCCAGCTATAATCTCATTATCGTTACATTTAGAAAACAAAAGTTGCAATTTTTTTACTAATATTTGTTGGTTGGTGTTCCAATGAGGGAAGCTTTGATTTCATTTAAATTGTGTTATTGCAATCCTCCTTTTCATCATCGTAGGCAGTCCCTCGAATGAGGATGACTTTCTTCCATATATGAGTTCACAGATGTTTCAAAGGAGGACCCAATGTTCCAGTCCTGAACTCCAATTGAAAGGGTGGAAGATGTCGGTCAGCCACCACATGGGCTTGACAGAGGTAGGCCTTTATCCAGTGGCAAGGGTTAACCAGGACAACTGGAGACCTGCTCTACTTCACAGACCTAGTGCGCACACATATCGCAGTTTGGGCGGGCCCGTGCTGCCCCTGGGCTCTTCTGGGCCCTGTACCATCATTCGCCGCACCTCCGCCACAATCTCTCGCTACTCCTCCGCCATAAACATTTGCTGTACCTCTGCCACAATCCCTCACTGCTCCTCCGCCACAAAAACACTCGCCGCACCTCCACCACGATCTCCCGCCACACCTCCGCACCAAACATTCGGCAAACCTCCATCACGATCACTCACCAAATCTCAGCCACGATCCCTCATCACTCGTCCGCCCTGATCACTCGTCGCAAGTCCGCCACGACCTTCCCATTCCTCTGCTTTACCAGGACCCCAATGATGCTCCTGCCCCGCTCCAAACGGTGACCTGGGTCCAAATGATGTCACCCAGATAATGGACTATTCACTTTACCATTACTTTTTACTTTTGTTGTCAGATTGTGTTTGCTATTTCTGAACAGTGGTTTGCTCTCTTCGATGAAACATGTCATAAATTTATAAAAGATAAATCAGGATTCTTCCTGTCAAAATTTTATGACATTGAGCTGCAAAGGACTAAAATTAAAAATTTCTATAATTGTTTGCAGCACCCATATCCTGGTGTCAATTTTTGCTAATATATTATCAGTTTCTGATTCTCTATTTGTATTTGTGATTGAGAACCATAAAATTAATTTTATCAAAGAGAAATGAAGCTGCGCCTGGCAACCATATGGAAAATGCCAGAGACTCCTGCATTCCTATTCTCCTGGAAACATCAGACATGGAAGCTGTCAACAATTTATTGTGGAAAAGCTGCACAGCTTCACAATTTATCATGGTTGGTTAAATATCCAAGTACAAAATGTCCAATAAAAGCATTAAATATTCCAAAACAAGCCTGATTTATTTTTGTACAGTTACTTTTTCTTGCAGAACTACTTTGTATATTTTCTCCCAAATAAACTTCCTCAGCAAAATATCTGGAGTATGAGAAGCATGGAATTAAAAACTAATCATCTTACTTTCAATAGATGTTGGCACTAGCCTTTCACATCTGGGACTGTTTTTGAATTCAGTCCAGAAAAAGAGGGATACATAAGAACATAAGAACATAAGAATTAGGAACAGGAGTAGGCCATCTAGCCCCTCGAGCCTGCTCTGCCATTCAACAAGATCATGGCTGATCTAGCCATGGACTCAGCTCCACTTACCCGCCCGCTCCCCAGAACCCTTAATTCCCTTATTGGTTAAAAATCTATCTATCTGTGATTTGAATACATTCAATGAGCTAGCCTCAACTGTTTCCTTGGGCAGAGAATTCCACAGATTCACAACGCTCTGGGAGAAGAAATTCCTTCTCAACTCGGTTTTAAATTGGCTCCCCCGTATTTTGAGGCTGTGCCCCCTAATTCTAGTCTTCCCGACCAGTGGAAACAATCTCTCTGCCTCTATTTTGTCTGTCCCTTTCATTATTTTAAATGTTTCTAAAAGATCACCCCTCATCCTTCTGAACTCCAACGAGTAAAGACCCAGTCTACTCAATCTATCATCATAAGGTAACCCCCTCATCTCCAGAATCAGCCTAGTGAATCGTCTCTGTACCCCCTCCAAAGCTAGTATATCCTTCCTTAAGTAAGGTGACCAAAACTGCACGCAGTACTCCAGGTGCGGCCTCACCAATACCCTATACAGTTGCAGAAGGACCTCCCTGCTTTTGTACTCCATCCCTCTCGCAATGAAGGCCAACATTCCATTCGCCTTCCTGATTACCTGCTGCACCTGCAAACTAACTTTTTGGGATTCATGCACAAGGACCCCCAGGTCCCTCTGCACTGCAGCATGTTGTAATTTCTCCCCATTCAAATAATATTCCCTTTTACTGATTTTTTTCCCCCAAGGTGGATGACCTCACACTTTCCGACATTGTATTCCATCTGCCAAACCTTAGCCCATTCGCTTAACCTATCTAAATCTCTTTGCAGCCTCTGTGTCCTCTACACAACCCGCTTTCCCACTAATCTTTGTGTCATCTGCAAATTTTGTTACACTACACTCTGTCCCCCTCTTCCAGGTCATCTATATATATTGTAAACAGTTGTGGTCCCAGCACCGATCCTGTGGCACACCACTAACCACCGATTTCCAACCCGAAAAGGACCCAGTTATCCCGACTCTCTGCTTTCTGTTAACCAGCCAATTCTCGATCCATGCTAATACATTTCCACTGACTCCGCGTACCTTTATCTTCTGCAGTAACCTTTTGTGTGGCACCTTATCGAATGCCTTTTGGAAATCTAAATACACCACATCCATCAGTACACCTCTATCCACCATGCTCGTTACATCCTCAAAGAATTCCAGTAAATTAGTTAAACATGATTTCCCCTTCATGAATTCATGCTGCGTCTGCTTGATTGCACTATTCCTATCTAGATGTCCCGCTATTTCTTCCTTAATGATAGTTTCAAGCATTTTCCCCACTACAGATGTTAAACTAACCGGCCTATAGTTACCTGCCTTTTGTCTGCCCCCTTTTTTTTTTTAACCAGAGGCGTTACATTAGCTGCTTTCCAATCCGATGGTACCTCCCCAGAGTCCAGAGAATTTTGGTAGATTATAACGAATGCATCTGCTATAACTTCCGCCATCTCTTTTAATACCCTGGGATGCATTTCATCAGGACCAGGGGACTTGTCTACCTTGAGTCCCATTAGCCTGTCCAGCACTACCCCACTAGTGATAGTGATTGTCTCAAGGTCCTCCCTTCCCACATTCCTGTGACCAGCAATTTCTGGCATGGTTTCTGTGTCTTCCACTGTGAAGACCGAAGCAAAATAATTGTTTAAGGTCTCAGCCATTTCCACATTTCCCATTATTAAATCCCCCTTCTCATCTTCTAAGGGACCAACATTTACTTTAGTCACTCTTTTCCGTTTTATATATCTGTAAAAGCTTTTACTATCCGTTTTTATGTTTTGCGCAAGTTTACCTTCGTAATCTATCTTTCCTTTCTTTATTGCTTTCTTAATCATTCTTTGCTGTCGTTTAAAATGTTCCCAATCTTCTATTTTCCCACTAACCTTGGCCACCTTATACGCATTGGTTTTTAATTTGATACTCTCCTTTATTTCCTTGGTTATCCACGGCTGGTTATCCCTTCTCTTACCGCCCTTCTTTTTCACTGGAATATATTTTTGTTGAGCACTGTGAAAGAGCTCCTTAAAAGTCCTCCATTGTTCCTTAATTGTGCCATCGTTTAGTCTGTGTTTCCAGTCTACTTTAGCCAACTCTGCCCTCATCCCACTGTAGTCCCCTTTGTTTAAGCATAGTACGCTCGTTTGAGACACTACTTCCTCACCCTCAATCTGTATTACAAATTCAACCATACTGTGATCACTCATTCCGAGAGGATCTTTTACTCGGAGATCGTTTATTATTCCTGTCTCATTACACAGGACCAGATCTAAGATAGCTTGCTCCCTTGTAGGTTCTGTAACATACTGTTCTAAGAAACAATCCCGTATGCATTCTATGAATTCCTCCTCCAGGCTACCCCGTGCTATTTGATTTGACCAATCGCTATGTAGGTTAAAATCCCCCATGATTACTGCCGTTCCTTTTTCACATGCCTCCATTATTCCCTTGATTATTTCCCGCCCCATCATGAAGTTATTATTTGGGGGCATATAAACTACGCCCACCAGTGACTTTTTCCCCTTACTATCTCTAATCTCCACCCACAATGATTCAACATTTTGTTCATTCGAGCCAATATTGTCTCTCACAACTGCCCTGATATCATCCTTTATTAACAGAGCTACCCCACCTCCTTTCCTTTCTTGTCTATCTTTCCGAATCGTCAGATACCCCTGTACGTTTAATTCCCAGTCTTGGCCACCCTGCAACCACGTTTCTGTAATGGCCACCAAATCATACCCATTTGTAATGATTTGTGCCGTCAACTCATTTACTTTATTTCGAATGCTGCGTGCGTTCAGGGAGAGTATTTTAATACTAGTTTTTAAACCATGATTTTTAGTTTTGACCCCTCCTGCAGTGGCCCTTTTTGGTTTTTGCCTTGGATTTCTCTGCCCTCCACTTTTACTCATCTCCTTTCTGTCTTTTGCTTTTGTCTCCTTTTTGTTTCCCTCTGTCTCCCTGCATTGGTTCCCATCCCGCTGCCATATTAGTTTAACTCCTCCCCAACAGCACGAGCAAACACTCCCCCTAGGACATTGGTTCCGGTCCTGCCTAGGTGCAGACCGTCCGCTTTGTACTGGTCCTACATCCCCCAGAACCAGTTCCAATGTCCCAGGAATTTGAATCCCTCCCTGCTGCACCACTGCTCAAGCAACGTATTCATCTGTGCTATCCTGCGATTCCTACTCTGACTAGCACGTGGCACTGGTAGCAATCCTGAGATTACTACTTTTGAGGTCCTACGTTTTAATTTAGCTCCTAGCTCCTTAAATTCGTCTCGTAGGACCTCATCCCTTTTTTTACCTATATCGTTGGTACCAATGTGCACCACGACAACTGGCTGTTCACCCTCCATTTTCAGAATGTCCTGCAACTGCTCCGAGACATCCTTGACCCTTGCACCAGGGAGGCAACATACCATCTCGGTTGCGGCCCCAGAAACGCCTATCTATTCCCCTTACAATCGAATCCCCTATCACTATCACTCTCCCACTCTTTTTCCTGCCCTTCTGTGCAGCAGAGCCAGCCACGGTGCCATGCACTTGGCTGCTGCTGCCATCCCCTGATGAGTCATCCCCCTCAACAGTACTCAAAACAGTGTATCTGTTTTGCAGGGGGATGACTGCAGGGGACCCCTGCACTACCTTCCTTGCACTGCTCTTCCTGCTGGTCTTCCATTCCCGAGCTGGCTGTGGACCCTTCACCTGCGGTAAGACCAACTCACTAAACATGCTATTCACGTCATTCTCAGCATCGTGGATGCTCCAGAGTGAATCCACCCTCAGCTCCAACTCCGCAACGCGATCTGTCAGGAGCTGGAGGTGGATATACTTCCCGCACACGTAGTTGTCAGGGACACCGGAAGTGTCCCTGAGTTCCCACATGGATGAAGCATTTATTTATTATTTTGAGTCCTTTCTTCAATTCTTACTCTAGATTTGAATTTTTTTATCAGTTTCATTAATAATAAAGTATGAGAGTGTGAGAGAACATTAATCAATTGCTACTATAATTTAAATCATGAGTTAGTGTTTCAACAACTACTATAGCTCGCTCCCACAAGGAGTAGTTGAGGCGAACAGTATAGATGTATTTAAGGGGAAGCTAGATAAACACATGAAGGAGAAAGAAATCGTAGGTTATGCCGATAGGATTGAATGAAGAGGGGTAGTGTATAGCTCCACCTAGTGGACTACTGTAGTAATGCAGCCATTTCTGTTTACAACAAGAGTAAAAGAAATGGAGCCATCTTGAAGTCCTGTGTGTTTGTGAGATCGTAAGAATATATCACAGATTGGAGGAGGCTTGTGTGGAGTATAAATATTGGCATGAGCCTGTTGGCCGAATGGCCTGTTTTTGTGCTGTACATTCTATGTAATAGCACCTTTAACATAGTAAAATCTTCCCAGGCGCTTCACAGGAGTGAAATTAGACCAAAAAATGTCTACATGAGGAAACATGTTTTGCATTCAAACTAAAGACATTGTGCATGTTAGAAGGGCTCATTGCCATGGTAACTACGTAGCTTGGTTAGGCAACCTCATCAATTGCCTAAGGAAGAAGTGTGCAACCGTCTCTCTGGAGGCAAGAATGCTGGAAGTTTAGTAGCATGTATAAATCAGAGTACATGGCTCACTGTTTGTGATGATAATTAATAAAAAATATTCTATCTGGTAATATCATTTTTGGAATTCACTACATTTTTAAGGTGCTGCTGGCTTTATTAAACAAACAAGCAATTGAAAAATGCTGCTCTAGAATAAAAATCTGTTTCCAAGTATATCAACAATAATTTTACATGCTTTGATTTTGTGTATTGACTGATATATGGTCCAAGGTACAGGGAATTGATCGATTATAACTGCAGGTCTTCTTTTCATTCTTCAATGTGATTGGCAATTGTATGTGCCTTCTCATTCGGTCGCCTGTATATTTATCTTTTTGTTACTATTTCTTAATCCTAGCAGCATTTTACGTGTGTTAAAACATTAACATTGATGTTGGATACTATGTTATTCTTTCAAACATAAACATGAGACAATCGGGGACTGGAGAGCCAATGCTGTCATATTACATATGTGGCCATGTACAGCATGCATCTCACCTGTCAAAAAGGTCACCAGCAGCCACTGACGTCTGGTGAGACCAGATGTACCAGACCACTGAAAGACAGAACTCGGCCTACCTGGTGGTCTAGGCTAACAGTGTGGCCTGGACACCTCAAAAAATATATTTTAAAAAATTATTTGAAAGCGGTCTCCTTAAGAGAGATTGCTGGGGGTAGTTCTAAGTTTATTCCAGGGGGACCTGGCACCCCACCCACCCGAACCAATAAGTTGCACTACAGTTTCCAGCTTCTGGCTAAAGTGGCTGTATTAGCATGGCCATTTGCCACTGGCATTAAAATAAACAGACCTCCTACTGACCCTACAAACTTTAGTGGGATCAGCGGTGGAGGCCTCAGGTGGTACATCCCAGTAAGTCATTGATTTAAGTGACAGTGATGCGTTGCTAACTTTTTTTTTTACAGAATTTGGTTACATAATAATGATTGGAGCAACTCAGGCAATGTCTAGTAGGATATCCAAGGGATAATTTTCTGAATTCGTGCTCCTACCAAGTGAGGCACCCAACTCACACTCAAAGTTGAAAAATTAACCCATTGGTGATCTCATCATGCTGAGCCATTTACTGACCTGACCTTCTTTACACTACAAGTAGTAAGAGCATCCACCAGAGTCAGATCAGGTATAGAGTTCAGTTTCTGAGTAGGCTGTCTGGAACATTAACTGAATACTATGGGGCCGAAATTGTCCACCGCTGGAAATGGGGCACACCTACCGTGTTTCTGTTGTTTTTACCGGCGCGGTGGATCCAGTGGCTTCTTGAACGAAATTTTGCTCTTTGGCTTTTTTTTTCAGCGGACCAGAAGTTGGTCATAATGAGGACGTATGTATGGCGGTGAGCAGAAGTTCACGCACTAGAGGGGCGGAAGTTGGGGGCGGATGTCGTATCCGCCGCTATCAGTCATCAGCGTAGCGCTGATGATGTCATCACAGTGCCGTGTCACCACGGCTCTCCCCTGATTGGCGCAATTCTTTAAGTTTGGTCCACTGGGCCACCAGGGAGGGTTTCGGCTGGGCCAGGCTGCCTGTTGGTGGCCTGGCCGAACCCAGGGCATAATTGTCGGTCCGACGTGGCAGTCGGCCGACAAACAAAAAACATGGCTGCAGCGGCAGTAGGTCCTCCCCTTTAATGGCAGCTGCACCGCCATTTTAGGACAGCAAGCTCAGTGCACCGACAGAAAAAGCTGCTGGTGGCACTGAGCGGCAGGAGCAAGATTTTTTCCAGCGGAATTTTGCCATTGGGTGGGAACATCAGCGGCGCACACTCTGATGACACACTTAGGACAGATCGGCAGTAGTGGAGCAGTAGCGGGGGGAGCAGGTCACTGCGGGAGCGGAATTTTCAAAATGGCAGCCATTACTCAAAAAATCAGCAGCTATTATACTCCACAGCTTGGCCGCAGATTTCCGGCAGTAACAGGCCTTAAGAGAAGGGGAAATTTCGGCCCCTATAAGTCTTGAGTTTTTTTTTTAAAACAGAATTTTTCCCCATTCTTACTTCTGAGTCTTATGGTGTGGAAGCATTAGTTATTATTACATTCAATAATTAAAAATCAGAACTCAAGCAATGATGCCATCCTGAACTGCCTCTATCATTCCTCATTGCAATAGATTTGATAAAACAAGGCAACCCTAATTGCTGTATTTCTTAGTAAGAAAAAAGCAGTGCTGGAATATTTCAGGTTTGTAATGAAGAAATTATTTGGCTGCTTTATTTAAAGTACCTGCATTTTTCATATATTTGTCCAGGAGATTCTGTAGCTCCTGCTCCTTGTCATTGTTGAACTGTGTCTCCATGGCTAATAGAATGTATTCATCAAGCAGCATTCGAATTAGATGAAAGGAACCTAGGAGGAGAGGGAGTGAAGGAAAGTTATCTCAGTGACCATCTGCTCACTTTAAGAATCAAGGAAAATAAAAATCATTGTTTGACTGCAAATGACCTCCTTCTATCTCAAACAAGGCATCATTTTTTAAATTCTGACCCTAATCTGGTGTAAGGTTCACCTACCTCTTGCTTTGTTTACTGCCCCCACAGACTGTTTGACAACTAATTACATGAAAAGAAAACACTGATGAAAGTAGGGCAAACCTCAGCAACAAAGAAGGTACATATTTATACTACCTGTATTTGTGTGGTACTTTCTGTCTTAAATATTTTATACCCTCTTTTTAAACTGACATTAGTTACCTGTTTTGATGAAGGGTCTACACTGGAATTAAAAACCCTTCTACAGCTGTTGAATTACAAACTGTACTTTGTACTGATGTGCACAAGCATGACGCCTTTGTGAGTTGCATAGCTGATCTCTCCAATTTTAACTCCCCAAACTGGGGTCAGAAACTAATTGTGTTGAATCATCGAGATAAAATGCATATCTTACTCTTCAATGATGGCTTTGCTTGATGTTCGCCAATTCTCCTGAGCAACCACTGGTCAGAAATGGAACCAGAAACTACCCTGAATGGCTCAGTGTGCAGACTATCAAAGTCTTTGTTTTGACCTTCAGTCGGCACTGATTGAGCTGATCCCAGACAGACCAGCAATTGGGCTCTACAATGGCATCAGGATGAGAAAGGGGACAAGTAAGTCAGGATTCTTGCTCCCGAGTAGTATTCATTGACCTCCACCTCCCGCTCCCCCCCTCCACCCCAAACTATCCGATGGAATCTACGCATGGATGGATATTAAGTGAGAACAGGATTGGACTTGACTATGATGGCCCCATTGTTAAATGATCTGCACAATTCTCCTTTTTCAAACTTACACATTTTATTAGTTTCAAAATTCCTGAGTTATAAAAACATCATAAAAATATCATAAATATTGGCACTGAAATTCCGATGTCCCGGGTCCAAACGAAGTTCCTATGGACCCGAGAAGGCATCGGAAAAGCCGGTTTTCAGCACGCAATGTGCATGCGCTGAAAACCGGCTTTTCCGATCTGTCAAGTTTCTGGCTTGACAGATCTCGCGCATATCGGGAGCAAGGACACTTGCAGGGCAAGATTTCCGATATTTACGCATATCTTGCCCAGCAAATGTCCTCAAAAATCTTGCGCCTGAAAAAGCAGGCGTATAGCCTACTTTTACAGGCGCAAGTGTTTATTTAAAAAAATGTTGTGCATTTTTAAAGTTATAAAAACAAATGTTATTGTTAAAACCCCTCCCCACTATAGGAAGTTTATTTTAAGGCATCTTTAAAAAAAGTCGAGAAAATATATATTTTTTTAAGAAGAACTTTAATTTAAATGATTCTTAAATATGCAGTGTATTTTTCTATTTTTTATTAATGTTTTGTGTGTTGGAGGGGGTTGGAGTTCTCATTCATAATAATGGGAACTCCAACTTACGAAGTGTAGGAGTGAAGGCCTCAGGTTCGGAAGTTCGAACGGGCACAGCAGGAACAAGTAGGTGCGCATCTTTTTTAACTTTTTCAGTCGATTGCCCGCGGGAAGACCTCGATCTGAATGTCAGGCCCAATGATAGTAAAATACACTTGTAATACTGGACAATAAAGATGCATAATCTTACTGAGTACTGTTTAATATACCAAACATGGGGTTTTAGAGGTAAAGCAAAATTAAAACACTTTAAACAACCCAGTTATACTATGTATTTGGCATTGGTTCAAAATAGTTTCAGCTTTTGATTGATTAAAGCTGTGTATTAAAGCTTAGGAGGGAAGTTGGCCAGAACAAGCTCAAGCAACTAAATTGAGATCAACTTGAGGAGATGAAGGGTGATTGCGTGATGGCATTCCCAGCAGAGAGCTGTATTCACTAGGAACTCATCATGGGAAATCATGAGTACTCAGCCTGTAATTTCCCCAAAATGCACTGTCTGCAAGCATCGGTCCTTGCTGCTACTGCCAATTTGTGAAATTATCTTTCTAGTCTCACACCAATCTGAATTTACCAAGTGCAGTATAACTGCAACTAAAAGCAAAGGGGACATAATTGCCCCGTAACCCAATTGGGGGCGGTAACCTTCCAGGGCTGTTATTTTAGTGCCCCCCGGAGGCGCTAACGGGGCTATAAAAGGGGCAATTTCACCTCCACAGTTTAAAAAGTTACCATGAATGTTCAAGAGCCTTTGAACTTCAAAGAACAAATTACATAGAATGTACAGCACAGAATTTAGCCCAACTATGCCAGTATTTACATTATACACGAGCCTCCTCACATCCTACTTCATCTAACACTATCAAGATTAACTGCTTTACTAATATTAGAGGTTTAACCAGCATTTGTATGTGGTGAATAGAGCTCTGTGAGAACTTAGTCAGGAATATATTTCAATGATGTCAGTTCCATGTTGCTCCAACAATACAATGAAAGAAGAATTAAATACACTACAGGGACTGAAATTCCTCCTGCTGATAATGGCCTGGAAATTGCATCCGAAGGCTTGGCGCCTGTGTACTCCTCCGAACCAAAAGAAAAGTACAGACTTACCCGCTGTCTCAGGAGCTTCAGACTGTTCCAGTCCTGGGCCTCCAGGCGACACCTGTCCCTGGGTGCAGGCAGTTCGCAAGCATCCCTGGGATCATGTGGGCCAGGCCAACCAATCAAAAAGGGAGATTACTATGATGCTCATGAGGATTCCATTTACATATGGAATCCCCATAAGCTTAATAGGGATCCCCTAAAAAAATACATTTTCACAACACTGAAATAAAAATAAATTATCACAGTTTCAAAATTAATTAAACCACCCTTTAAGTAAATATTTAAAATAAAAATTTAATGTTTTTAAAAATAAATGTAATCATTTTAAATCAGGCCAAAATTTACCGAAACTAATTTAAAATGTTATTGTTACGTATGTAAACCTGTAATTACCATGTCTAACCACCAGAGGGCTTATCCTGTAGAGTCCCAAGGGATCCCACAATCCCTTGGAAGCACCTGTATATAAGGAGGCCTCACAGGCTGGAGAGACACTCTGAGATCTGTAATAAAGGACTACGGTCACACCTTACTTTGAACTTGCAGTATCTGGTCTGACTCTTTATTCAAGACATAACAACTGGCGACGAGATACAAATGACGAACCACACCGCAACAATGCGAAGAACCGTGGGCATCCTGGAGAAATTTTTGGAGGGAGATGATTGGGAAACCTTCGTGGAGCGACTCAACCAATACTTCGTGGCCAGCGAGCTGGAAGGAGAAGCAAATGCTGCCAAACGAAGGGCGATCCTCCTCACCGTTTGCGGGGCACCAACGTATGGCCTCAATGAAAAATCAGCTCGCTCCAGCGAAACCCACAGACAAGTCGTACGGTGAGTTGTGCACACTGGTCCGGGAGCATCTAAACCTGAAGGAAAGTGCTCTGATGGCGAGGTATTGGTTCTACACGTACAAGAGGTCTGAAGGCCAGGAAGGGGCGACGTCGCCGAGCTAAGGCGCCTTGCAGGACATTGAAAATTTGAAGGACATTTGGAATACATGCTCAGGGACTTCTTTGTACTTGGCATTGGCCATGAAGTAATACTTTGCAAACTTTTGACTGTAGAGACCCCAACCTTGAGTGAAGCCATAGCGATAGCCCAGGCATTTATCGCCACCAGTGACAATACCAAACAAATTTCTCAGCACATGAGTGCTACTGCAAGTACTGTGAACAAAGTAACGTCATTTTCAATCGAAATGTACAGGGTAGGCCTTACACGCCTGCAGCTGCACATCCGCAGATGACTCAGAGTCCACCATCAAGGGTGGTGAATACAAGGCCATTAACACCTTGTTGATGCTGCGGGGTTAATCATCGTTTCCATTCATGCCGCTTCAAAGGATACGTCTGCAAAGGCTGTGGAAAAATGGGACACCTTCAACATATGTGCAGGCGAGTTGCAAACCTTGCAAACCACCGTGTTGCAGAGGAGGACAGATCCACGGTGGATCACGACGAACCAGAACCTCAGACCGAGGAGGCAGAAGTAAATGAGGTGCACACATTTGCCACAAAGTATCCCCCGATAATGCTGAAGGTTGAATTAAATGGACTCCCAGTGTCCATGGAGCTGGACATGGGTGCAAGCCAGTCCATAATGAGCAAAAAGACTTTCGATAAATTGTGGTGCAGCAAGGCCTCAAGGCCAGTCCTGACTGCCATTCGGACTAAACTGAGAAAGTACACAAAGGAACTGATTCCTGTAATCAGCAGTGCTACCATAAAGGTCCCCTACAATGGAGTGGTGCACGAGTTACCACTCTGGGTGGTACCGGGCGATGGCCCCACGCTGTTCAGCAGGAGCTGGAACTGGGACGACATCCGAGTGCTTTCGTCCATCAACAACACCTCATTTGCCCAGGTCCTAAACAAGTTCCCCTTTGACGTTCAAACCAGGCAGCGGGAAGTTCCAAGGAGCAAAAGTGCAGATCCATTTGATTCCGGGGCGACCCATCCATCACAAGGCGAGAGTGGTGTCTTACATGAGGAGAGAGAGGGTGGAGATCGAACTGGACAGGCTGCAACGAGAAGGCATCATTTCTCCGATCGAATTCAAAGAGTGGGCCAGTCCAATTGTTCAAGTCCTCAAGGGGGACGGCACCGCCAGAATCTGTGATAATTATAAAGTAACTATCAATCGTTTCTCACTGCAGGATCAATACCCACTACCCAAGGCAGATGACCTATCTGTGATGCTGGCAGGAGGGAAAACGTTCATGAAGCTGGATTTGACCTCGGCCTATATGACGCAGGAGCTTGAGGAATCATCGAAAGGCCTCACCTGCATTAACACTCACAAAGGTGTCTTAATTTACAACAGATGCCCGTTTGGGATTCGTTCGGCCACGGCGATGTTGCAGAGGAACATGGAAAGCTTGCTGAAGTCAGTCCCGCTCACCGTGGTCTTCCAGGACGACAACTTGGTTACAGGTCGGGACACTGTCGAGCACCTGCAGAACCTGGAGGAGGTTCTTAGTCGGCTTAATCATGTGAAGCTCAGGTTAAAATGCTTGAAGTGCGTTTTCCTGGCACCTGAAATGGAGTTCCTGGGGAGAAGAATTGCGGCGGACGGCATCAGGCCCACCGATTTGAATACGGAGGCAATCAAGAATGCACTGAGACCACAGAACGTGACGGAGCTGCGGTTGTTTATAGGACTCCTGAACTATTTTGGTAACTAATTACCGGGTCTTAGAACATTGTTAGAACCCCTGCACTCTTTACTGCGTAAAGGAGATGAATGGATATGGGGTAAAAGCCAAGAAAATGCCTTTGAGAAAGCTAGGAAGCTGTTATGTTCAAACAAATTGCTTGTGTTGTACGATCCATGTAAACATTTGGTACTCGAATGTGATGCGTCGTCGTATGGGGTTTGTGTGTGTATTGCAACAAGCTAATGAATTTGGGAAATTGCAACCGGTTGCTTATGCATCCAGAAGTCTGTCTAAGGCCGAGAGGGCCTACAGTATTGATCGAAAAAGAAGCATTAGCGTGTGTTTATGGGGTAAAGAAAATGCATCAATATCTGTTCGGGCTCAAATTTGAATTGGAAACTGATCATAAGCCGCTTATATCCCTCTTTTCTGAAAGCAAGGGGATAAATACAAATGCATCGGCCCACATCCAGAGATGGGCGCTCACGTTGTGCGCATACAACTACGCCATCCGTCACTGACCAGGCACAGAAAATAGTGCCGATGCTCTCAGTAGGCTGCCATTGTCCACCACATGGGTGGAGATGGCACAGCCCGCAGATTTAGTCATGGTAATGGAAGCATTCGAGAGTGAGCAATCACCTGTTACCACCCGACAGATTAGAACCTGGATGAGCCAGGACCCCTTACTGTCCTTTAAAAAACTGTGTGCTCCACGGGAGTTGGTCCAGTGTCCCGTTAGAGATGCAGGAGGAAATAAAGCCGTACCAGCGGCGCAAAGATGAAATGTCTATACAGGCAGACTGCCTCCTATGGGGTAATCAGGTAGTGCTGCCAAAAAAGGGCAGGGACACTTTCATAAGTGATCTCCACAGCACCCACCCAGGCATCGTAATGATGAAAGCGATAGCCAGATCCCACGTGTGGTGGCCCGGTATCGATGCAGATTTAAAGGTCCTGCGTTCACAAATGTAATACATGTTCACAGTTAAGTAATGCACCCAGGGACACGCCACTAAGTTTATGGTCCTGGCCCTCCAAACCGTGGTCCAGGGTACATGTCAACTATGCAGGCCCATTCTTGGGAATAATATTCTTAGTGGTTGTAGATGCGTACTCCAAATGGATTAAATACGTGATAATGTCAGCAAACATGTCCGCTGCCACCATTGAAAGCCTACGGGCCAGGTTTGCCACGCACAGCCTGCCTGATGTCCTTGTAAGTGACAATGAGCCGTGCTTTACCAGTGCCGAGTTCAAAGAGTTCATGACCTGCAATGGGATCAAACATGTCACATCTGCCCCGTTTAAACCAGCGTCCAACGGTCAGGCAGAATGAGCAGTTCAAACAATCAAACAGAGCTTGAAAAGGGTATCTGAAGGCTCACTGCAGACTTTCTTATCCCGAGTCCTGCTTAGTTACCGCAGAACACCCCACTCGCTCACTATGGTCCCTCCCGCTGAACTGCTCATGAAAAGGGTACTTAAGACAAGGCTCTCGTTAGTCCACCCCGGTCTACACGAACAGGTAGAGAGCAGGTGGAGTCCATTGTGGGTTGTTCTGGATAATCCATAAATCTGAGTTTGGTTTGGTCCAAGTGTTTCCTGCAGGTGAGTCGATTTGAGAGTTTGACCACAAACACCCTACTCCCCTCTTTAGCCAAAACAATGCCAAGAAGCCATTTGGGACCTTGTCCATAGTTCAACACAAACACAGGATCATTTATCTCAATTTCGCGTGACACATTTGTGCTATTAGGCGGCTTCAACAGAATACATATCATGATTGCACAAATGTGTCACGCGAAATTGAGATAAATGATCCTGTATTTGTGTTGAACTATGGACCAAATGGCTTCCTGGCACTGTTTTGGCCAAAGAGGGGAGTAGGGTGTTTGTGGTCAAACTCTCAAATGGACTCACCTGCAGGAAACACTTGGACCAAACCAAACTCAGATTTATGGACTATCCAGAATAACCCACAATAGACTCCACCTTTTTCGACCCTCCAACATACACACACACACACACACACACACACGTGGCAACCGTCCCAGCAGTTGACCACGAAGCAGAACCCATCACCTGCAGCAGCCCAGCAGGACTCACCACCCAGGGCAGCCCAGCAAGGCCAGCTGCACAGCAGCCCAGCGAGGGCCCAATAAACGACTCACCGAAACCAGCATTTGCACCGAGACGATCAACCAGGGAAAGGAAGGCCCCAGATCGACTCACATTGTAAATAGTTACACTATTGACTTTGGGGGCGGGGCAGGGAGGGGGGGTGTGGGCGATGGGGGGGGGGGGAAGAGAGTGTTATGTATGTAAACCTGTAAATACCATGTCTAATCACCAGAGGGCTTATCCCCTGGAGTCCCAAGGAATCCACAATCCCTTGGGAGCACCTGTATATAAGGAGGCCTCACAGGCTGGAGAGGCACTCTGAGATCTGTAATAAAGGACTACAGTCACACCTTACTTTGAGCTTGCAGTATCTGGTCTGACTCTTTATTTCAAGACATAACAGTTATTTTAATCATTTAAAAAATGTTATTTATTTTAATCCTTACGCTAGTAAAAGAAATCCTGCTTTTACCAAGCATGAGGATTTTGTAGGCATTCGCTGGGGTGTTAACTCTGCAATGTGAATTTGTAATGGGTGCGGTGGATCGGTCCAAGTGAAACTTGACAGATGGCAAGTTGCGGGTTTTTGCGCATG
Source organism: Pristiophorus japonicus (assembly GCF_044704955.1). Lineage (NCBI taxonomy): Eukaryota > Metazoa > Chordata > Chondrichthyes > Pristiophoridae > Pristiophorus > Pristiophorus japonicus. Next base: position 130,639,859 of record NC_091983.1, read on the forward strand.
CACAGCCCAAGCAGAAACCCAGAACATGTGGTGCCATTTTGAAGGCTTCTGACAGCGTGTGCATATGCTTTCAGACGCACCATAAAATCTGGCCCATTATTACAAGACAGTCGCCACAAGTACAAAACAGTAAATCTCATTTTGTGTTCATGCTGAATTTATCGCCAATATTATCAACAGGGAGAATCTTGCTCGTCAGATTTTTACTTTTGTTGTAATAAGATTGACTTTCAGTCCAGTAATGTAACTTTTCACACCCAACCATAGTGATTATTAAAATGTTCTGGATTTATGTTCATCACCCACCAATAAAGCTGATGATCGTGTTAGTCAATCTTACCTGTAAGGTTTATAAAAGGCCAGGCATTAATAAGTCTGGTTGAGGGGGAAGAAATTACCAAACTGTGTTAAAAGATAGGGGTGGTCCCTCAAATTGGCACTTCCAGCAACCCATGTCATTCAAAAGGAATATATTGTGGGCAATTCCAGAGACACAGCCCATGATGTTTGATCCCTGTACGCCTGTGATCCCCAAGGTGTGCTTTCCGTGAGCACTGTCAAGACCATCAGCAGGCCAGGGCCATTGGAGGGAGCAGCGTGTGGTGGCCCGGCCCGGAAATCTGTGCGGTCTCGGCCTGCAAAACCATCAGCAGGCCGGGGCCATTGGAGGGAGCAGCGTGCAGCAACTTGGCCCGGAAATCGGCACAGTCACAGCCTGCAAGACCATCAGCAGGCAGGGGCCATTGGAGGGAGCAGCGTGCAGCGGCATACCACTGCAGGGAGCAGCGTGTGCTGCTGCAGGAGGGCGACGGCTACAAAGCCAGATCGCTGATTGCAGTACGGGCAGGCACAGCAGGAGGGGCGAAGGAGCGGCAAGAGTCCATAGAGGGAAGTGACCGGGGCCCAGGAAAGACATGAGTCTGGGGCCCAGAAGAGGCGAGGGCCCTGGGGCAATACGGGCCAGCCCACATTGCGACATGTGCGTGTGGTTGGTCTGTGCAGCAGAGCTGGTCTCCAGTTTGTCTTGGGTAATCCTTGCCACTGGACCAAGACCTAGCTCTGTCAAGCCTGTGAGGTGGCTGGTGTGCAACGGCCACCACACGTTAAAAAATCCAAGCACAGGCATCTTCCACCCTTCATGATGTAGTTCGAGATCTGGAATATTAGATATGTGAACTCATCCCTTTTTGGCGTGGAAGCAAATCATCCTCGCTTCGAGGGACTGCCTATAATGTGTTCCTGCCTGGGAGTGCAATCACACCCATAGCTCCTAAATAAAAGAGGAAAAATTCGGGGCATTTGCGTTTCGTGTTAGTGCCCCCAAAATGACTTTTTGCCAGTGCGCAGCACCGCTATCCGTGAAATTCCACGGGGGTTTAGCAAAGGCCCAAACTGGTAGCACCCCGCTGCACTGTGCCAGTCATGATGATGACGACATCACCGTGCGCAGCGATCCATTTTCTACCTGGAGCAAAAATTCAATAGTGGCCCCTGAAGCTGCCTCAGGCAATGCCCGCGACAGCTTCACGTAGGTTGCTCATTGGCCGAAAATTAAAGGGGAGTTGCAGCAGGAAAGAAACCAAATGGTTTAGCGGTTTGTCGATCACGGGGTCCATGCCGCAATCTTGCAGCCCAGCACTCTGCTTGTGTGCCACGGCACCATGCTCCCTGGTGGTCCAGCGATGGCCCCGTTTCCCACATGCAGAGTCGGCAGCTTGGCCTTCCCACCGCATGGTGCTGCTAATTTCGCGTGGCTTTGTGCCCCACTCTCGCCCCCAAGAGGAAGTGCAGCACAATATTGGGGGGCGGTAACTCAATTATAGGTCAAGGGGCAGGACTTGCTCAACTGGCGCAGGAACTCCCGCCTCACGGCTGTTACCGCCCCCAAACAGGGCACTACCAAATTTCACCCCCAAAGAGTCAGAAGCTCACTATCCAAAGTTGTGCAGTTTTATCCTAATATTACATGCAAGCACCCACCCACATTGGACTGTATTAAAAATGAAAACGTGAATGCTTACCAAAGCTTGAAGCATTGTTGAGAGTGAGGTTATGCATGACTCGGGCTCCAAAAAAACTCCATCTCAAAAGAAAATCTTGGGCTCTCTTCTTAAGGGACCTTCCATTTTGTTTACTTGGCTTAAAAATAAAAGTACATTAAAAGTCACAATATTAGATAAAAACAAAAAATATTGCAAGAAAGTATTTTAAAATTTTAATTCTTATACAAACTTACCTTGATGACTCTCTGTTCTACTACTGTGTCCAACCATTCAATAAATGATTCCACAGTAGCATTTTTCTTCAACAGGTCCTTCAGTTCTTGAAACACTGTAATAGAGTCATCTAGCATGTAAAAAAGGAAAATATGAGATTGCTCTAACTTTTTGAAAACTCAAGAGCAGTCAGTTTCAAATGGTAACAGAAGATCAAAAACATAAGCGGGCTGCTGATTAAATACAAGCTGGTTACTACTGAAACATAAGTAGTTCTATTTTATGGGCCCGATCTTGCTGGACCAGGATATTTCATGGTATACGCCTTTAATTCGACTTTTTCCTGCATCCTTCAGCTCAAAATGTTTTTACGACAAAACCTGCTGGAAGAGTGAGCTGATAACGGCAATGTCAGGGCAACGGGGCATCTGGGAGATTTAAGGATTGAGAAACAGACAGACGATTGTTGGAGAAGGACGGTGAATTAGAGTCAGATCAGGTACAGAACAAGAAATAAAAAGAGGGAAAGAAAGATTGAATTAAGAAAGAAATAGAAAAAGACAGAAAAGTAAGGAAAATAACTTCATTTAAAATTTTACATTTTTAAAATCTCTAACATATTGACAACATGCAAGAATGAGATCGAACAGTTTAAATTGTTCCCTTTCTGGGCCGAAAAGGTTGATTGGCATTGCATTAGCAATTATCATCTCATTAGTACTTATAAATTCGAGCCCTTACTTTCTGCGGCGAGTTTAATAGGCAATTAATGTCGGGGAGTAGCGGCGAGGCCAATAAAAGGCCCAACGGCAGCGAGGAGCAGCGGCGGTCGGGGAGGAGCGGCGAGGCCAATAAAAGGCCCAACGGCAGCGAGGAGCAGCGGCGGTCGGGGAGGAGCGGCGAGGCCTATAAAAGGCCCAGCGGCAGCAAGGAGCAGCGCAGTCGGGGAGGAGCGGCGAGGCCTATAAAAGGCCCAGCGGCAGCAAGGAGCAGCGCAGTCAGGGAGGAGCGGCGAGGCCTATAAAAGGCCCAGCGGCAGCGAGGAGCAGCGCAGTCGGGGAGGAGCGGCGAGGCCTATAAAAGGCCCAGCGGCAACAAGGAGCAGCGGCGGTCGGGGAGGAGCGGCGAGGCCTATAAAAGGCCCAGCGGCAACAAGGAGCAGCGGCGGTCGGGGAGGAGCGGCGAGGCCTATAAAAGGCCCAGCGGCAGCGAGGAGCAGCGGCGGTCGGGGAGGAGCGGCGAGGCCTATAAAAGGCCCAGCGGCAACAAGGAGCAGCGGCGGTCGGGGAGGAGCGGCGAGGCCTATAAAAGGCCCAGCGGCAGCGAGGAGCAGCGCAGTCGGGGAGGAGCGGCGAGGCCTATAAAAGGCCCAGCGGCAACAAGGAGCAGCGGCGGTCGGGGAGGAGCGGCGAGGCCTATAAAAGGCCCAATGGCAGCGAGGAGCAGCGGCGGTCGGGGAGGAGCGGCGAAGCCTATAAAAGGCCCAGTGGCAGCGAGGAGCAGCGGCGGTCGGGGAGGAGCGGCGAGGCCTATAAAAGGCCCAATGGCAGCGAGGAGCAGCGGCAGTCAGGGAGGAGCGGCGAGGCCTATAAAAGGCCCAGTGGCAGCGAGGAGCAGCGGCGGTCGGGGAGGAGCCAGCTACTGCAGCAAGGTCAAAAGTAAGAAAAAAGTAAAAAGTAAATCGAACTGTGACATCACAGCCAAGAGGGTAAGTGATTGGCTGGTTGATTGGTGAGTAGTTTTCCTTTTCCTTATCTTTTTTCTTTTTCTTAGCAGTAAGAAACCTTGTCACTGTTGCCAAATTAAGTAATTTAAGGGTTAAGTCATGGCAGGAGTGCCCAGACCCGTGTCATGCTCCTCCTGTGCTATGTGCAAAATCAGGGACGGTTCCAGTGTCCCTGACTATTATGTGTGCGGGAAGTGTATCCAGCTGCAGCTCCTGATAGACTGCATTGCGGCACTGGAGCTGCGCATGGAATCACTCTGGAGCAGTCGCGATGCTGAGGATGTCATGAATAGCACGTTTAGTGAGTTGGTCACACTGCAGTTAAAGGTTACAAAGGCAGATAGGGGATGGGTGACCATCAGGCAGGGCAGTGGAAGGAAGATAGTGCAAGGGTCCCCTGCGGTCATTTCCCTCCAAAACAGATATACCATTTTAGGTACTGTTGGGGGAGATGGCCCATTAGGGGAAGGCAGCAGCAGCCATGTTCATGGCACCAGGGTGGCTCTGCTGCACAGGAGGGCAGGAAAAAGAGTGGGAGAGCTATGGTGGTAGGGCATTCTATTGTAAGGGGAATAGATCGGCATTTCTGCGGTCACAAATGAGACTCCAGGATAGTATGTTGCCTCCCATTGTGCAAGGGTCAAGGATGTTTCAGAGCGGCTGCAGGGCATTCTGGAGGGGGAGGGTGAACAGCCAGTTATCATGGTGCATGTAGGTACCAACCATATAGGTAAAAAGCAGGATGAGGTCCTACAAGCTGAATTTAGGGAGCGAGGAGTTAAATTAAAAAGTAGAACCTCAAAAGGTAATAATATCAGGATTGCTACAAGTGCCATGTGCTAGTCAGAGTACAAATAGTAGGATACTTAAGATGCAGAAGGGAGGGATTCAAATTCCTGAGACATTGGAACCGGTTCTAGGGGAGGTGGGACCAGTATAAACCGGACGGTCTGCACCTGGGCAGGACCGGAACCAATGTCCGAGGGGGAGTGTTTGCTAGTGCTGTTGGGGAGGAGTTAAACTAATAGGGCAGGGGGATGGGAACCTATGCAGGGAGACAGAGTAAGTAAAAAGGGGTCAGAAGCAAAAGGTATAAAGGAGAAAAGTAAAAGAGGAGGGTAGAAAAATTAAAGGCAAAAATCGAAAAGGACCACATTACAACATAATTCTAAAAGGACAAAGAGTGTTAAAAAAAACAAGCCTGAAGGCTCTGTGTCTCAATGCGAGGAACATTCGTAATAAGGTGGATGAATTAACTGCACAGATAGCTGTTAATGGATATAATGTAATTGGGATTACGTAGACATGGCTCCAGGGTGACCAAGGCTGGGAACTCAACATCCAAGGGTATTCAATATTCAGGAAAGATAGACTGAAAGGAAAAGGAGGTGGAGTAGCGTTGCTGGTTAAAGAGGAGATTAACACAATAGTAAGGAAGGACATTAGAGTGGATGAGGTGGAATCTGTATGGGTAGAGCTGTGGAACACCAAAGGGCAGAAAACGCTAGTGGGAGTTGTGTACAGACCACCAAACAGTCATAGTGAGGTTGGGGATGGCATCAAACAGGAAATTAGGGATGTGTGCAATAAAGGGTACAGCAGTTATCATGGGTGACTTTAATAGAAATATAGAAAATAGGTGCAGGAGTAGGCCATTCGGCCTTTCGAGCCTGCACCACCATTCAATATGATCATGGCTGATCATGCAACTTCAATACCCCATTCCTGCTTTCTCTCCATACCCCTTGATCCCTTTAGCCGTAACGGTCACATTTAACTCCCTTTTGAATATATCTAACGAACTGGCCTCAACAACTTTCTGTGGTAGAGAATTCCACAGGTTCACAATTCTCTGAGTGAAGAAGTTTCTCCTCATCTCGGTCCTAAATGGCTTACCCCTTATCGATCGACTGTGGCCCCTGCTTCTGGACTTCCCCAACATTGGGAACATTCTTCCTGCATCTAACCTGTCCAATCCCGTCAGAATTGTATACGTTTCTATGAGATCCTCTCTCATTTTTCTTAACTCCAATGAATAGAAGCCTAGTCGATCCAAACTTTCTTCACATGTCAGTCCTGCCATCCCGGAATCAGTCTGGTGAACCTTCGCTGCACTCCCTCAAAAGCAAGAATGTCCTCCCTCAGATTAGGAGACGAAAACTGTACACAATATTCAAGGTGTGGCCTCACCAAATCCCTGTACAACTGCAGTAAGACCTCCCTGCGCCTATACTCAAATCCGCTCGCTATGAAGGCCAACATGCCATTTGCCTTCTTCACCGTCTGCTGTACTTGCATGCCAACTTTCAATGACTGATGTACCATGACACCCAGACATCATTGCACCAGCCCTTTTCCTAATCTGTCGCCATTCAGATAATATTCTGCCTTCCTGTTTTTGGCACCAAAGTGGATAACCTTACATTTATCTACATTATACTGCATCTGCCATGCATTTGCCCACTCACCTAACCCGTCCAAGTCACCCTGCAGCCTCTTGTCATCCTCCTCAGAGCTCACACTGCCACCCAGCTTTTAGTGTCATCTGCAAACTTGGAGATATTACATTCAATTCCTGCGTCTAAATCATTAATGTATATTGTAAATAGCTGGGGTCCCAACACTGAACCTTGCGGTATCCCACTAGTCACTGCCTGCCATTCTGAAAAGGACCCGTTTATTCCTTCTCTTTGCTTCCTGTCTGCCAACCCATTCTCTATCCATGTCAGTACATTACCCCCCCCCAATACCATGTGCTTTAATTTTGCACGTTAATCTCTTGTGTTGGACCTTGTCAAAAGCCTTTTGAAAGTCCAAAAACACCACATTCACTGGTTCTCCCTTGTCCACTAGTTACATCCTCAAAAAATTCTAGAAGACTTGTCAAGCATGATTTCTCTTTCGTAAATCCATGCTGACTTGGGTCGATCCTGTCACTGCTTTCCAAATACGCTGCTATTACATCTTTAATAATTGATTCTAACATTTTCCCCACTACCGATGTCACGCTAACTGATCTATAATTCCGTGTTTTCTCTCTCCCTCCTTTCTTAAAAAGTGGGGTTATATTAGCTACCCTCCAATCCGTAGGAACTAATCCAGAGTCTATAGAATGTTGGAAAATGACCACCAATGCATCCACTATTACTAGGGCCACTTCCTTAAGTACTCTGGGATGCAGACTATCAGGCCCTGGGATTTATCGACCTTCAATCCCATCAATTTCCCCAACACCATTTCCTGATGAATAAGGATTTCCTTCAGTTCCTCCTCCTCGCTAGACCCTCGGTCCCGTATTATTTTCGGGAGGTTATTCGTGTCTTCCTTGTGAAGCCAGAACCCAAGTATTTGTTCAATTGGTCTGCCAGTTCCTTGTTCCCCATTATAAATTCACCTGATTCTGACTGCACGGTACCTACATTAGTCTTCACTAATCTTTTTCTCTTCACATATCTATAGAAGCTTTTGCAGGCAGTTTTTATATTCCCTGCAAGCTTACTCTCGTACTCTATTTCCCCCCTCCTAATTAAACACTTTGTCCTCCTCTGCTGGATTCTAAATTTCTCCCAGTCCTCAGGTTTGCTGCTTTTTCTGGCCAATTTATATGCCTCTTCCTTGGATTTAACACTATCCCTAATTTCCATTGTTAGCCACGGTTGAGCCGCCGCCTTCTTTTTGTTTTTACGCCAAACAGGGATGTAAAATTGTTGCATTTCATCCATGTGATCTTTAAATGTCTGTCATTGCCTATCCACCATCAACCCTTTACGTATCATTTGCCAGTCTATCCTAGCCAATTTACGTCTCATACCATTGAAGTTACCTTTCTTTAAGTTCAGGACCCTAGTCTCTGAATTAATTGTGTCACTCTCCCTCTTAATGCAGAATTCTACCATGTTATGGTCACTCTTCCGCAAGAGGCCTCGCACAACCAGATTGCTTATTAATCCTCTTTCGTTACAGAAGACCCAGTCGAGGATGACCTGCTCTCAAGTTGGTTCCTCGACATATTGGTCCAGAAAACCATCCCTTATAAACTCCAGGAGATCCTCCTCCACAGTACTGCTACCAGTTTGGTTAGCCCAGTCTACATAACTGCTGTACCTTTATTGCATGCATCCCCAATTTCCTATTTGATGCCATCTCCGATCTCACTACTACTGTTTGGTGGTCTGTACATAACTTCCACTAATGTTTTCTGCCCTTTGGTGGTTTGCAGCTCTACCATATAGATTCCATATCACCCAAGCTAATGTCCTTCCTTACTATTGTGTTAATCTCCTCTTTAACCAGTAACACTACCCCACCTCCTTTTCCTTCCCGTCTATCCTTCCTGAATATTGAATACCCCTGGATGTTGAGTTCCCAGCCTTGGTTATCCGGGAGCTATGTCTCCGTAATCCCAAGTACATCATATCTGTTAACAGCTATCTGTGCAGTTAATTCATCCACCTTATTACGAATGTTCCTCGCATTGAGACACAGAGCCTTCAGGCTTGTTTTTTTTTAAACAGTCTTTGTCCTTTTAGAATTATGTTATAATGTGGTCCTTTTTAATTTTTGCCCTTGTTATCTCTGCCCTACAGTCTTGTTTTTCTCCTTCCTACCTTTTGCTTCTGCCCCATTTTTACTTCCCTCTGTCTTCCTGCGTAGATTCCCATCCTCCTGCCATATCAGTTTAAACCCTCCCCAACAGCACTAGCAAACACTCTGCCTACAACTTGGTTCCAGTCCTGCCCAGGTGTAGACCGTCCGGTTTGTACTGGTCACACCTCCCCCAGAACCGGTTCCAATGTCCCAGGAATTTGAATCCCTCCCCGTTGCACCACTCCTTAAGCCATGTATTCATCTGCTGTTCCTACTCTGATTAGCACGTGGCACTGGTAGCATTCCTGAGATTACTACCTTTGAGGTCCTACTTTTAATTTATCTCAGAGCTCCCTAAATTCAGCTTGCAGGACCTCATCCCATTTTTTACCTATATCGTTAGTACTTATATGCACCATGAGAGCTAGCTGTTCACCCTCCCCCTCCATAATTCACTGCAGCTCCGAGAGATCCTTGACCCTTGCACGAGGGAGGCAACATACCATCCTGGAGTCTCGATTATGGTCGCAGAAATATCTATCTATTCCCCTTACAATAGATTTCCCTACCACTATAGCTCTCTCACTCTTTTTCCTGTGCTCCTGTGCAGCAGAGCCACCCACGGTGCCATGAATTTTGCTGCTGCTGCCTTCCCCTGATGAGCCATCTCCGCCAACAGTAACCAAAATGGTGTATCTGTTTTGCAGGGAGGTGATGACAGGGGACCCCTGCACTACCTTCCTTCCCCTTCTCTTCCTGCTGGTCACCCATTCCCTATCTGCCCGTGTAACCATTACCTACATATCTCCTAATAATTTACATATAGATTGGGCTAAACAAACTGATAACAATACGATGGAGGAGGATTTCCTGGAGTGTATAAGGGATGGTTTTCTAGACCAATAGGTCAACGAACCAACTAGAGAGCTGGCCATCCTAGATTGGGCGTTGTGTAATGTGAGAGGGTTAATTAGCAATCTTGTGTGCGCGGCCCCTTGGGGAAGAGTTACCATAATATGGTAGAATTCTTCATTAAGATGGAGAGTGACAGAGTTAATTCAGAGACTAGAGTCCTGAACTTAAAGAAAGGTAACTTTGACAGTATGAGATGTGATTTGGCTAGGATAGACTGGCGAATGATACTTAAAGGATTGCCGGTGGATAGGCAATGGCAGACATTTAAAGATCACATGGATGAACTATAACAATTTTACATCCCTGTCTGGCGTGAAAACAAAATGGGAAAGGTGGCTCAACCGTGACTTACGAGGGAAATTAGGGATAGTGTTAAACCCAAGGAAGAGGCATATAAATTGGCCAAAAAAAGCAGCAAACCTCAGGACAGGGAGAAATTTAGAATTCAGCAGAGGAGGACCAGGGTTTAATTAGGAGGGGAAAATAGGAGTGAGTATAAGCTTGCAGAGAACATAAAAACTGTGCAAAAGCTTCTATAGATACGTGAAGAGAAAAAGATTAGTGAAGATAAATGTAGGTCACTTACAGTCAGAATCAGGTGAATTTATAATGGGGAACAAAGAAATGGCAGACCAATTGAACAAATACTTTGGTTCTGTCTTGACTAAGGAAGACACAAATAATCTTCTGGAAATACTACGGGACTGAGGGTCTAGCGAGAAGGAGGAACTAAAGGAAATTCTTATTGGTCAGCAAATTGTGTTAGGAAAATTGATGGGATTGAAGGCCGATAAATCCCCAGGGCCTGATAGTCTGCATCCCAGAGTATTTAAGGAAGTGGCCTTAGAAATAGTAGATGCATTGGTGGTCATTTTCCAACATTCTATAGACTCTGGATCAGTTCCTATGGACTGTAGGGTAGCTAATGTAACCCCACTTTTTAAAAAAAGGAGGGAGAGAGAAAACAGGTAATTATAGACCAATCAGCCTGACATCAGTGGTGTGGAAAATGTTGGAATCAATTATTAAAGATGTAATAGCAGCATATTTGGAAAGCAGTGACAGGATCGGTCCAAGATAGCATGGATTTATGAAAGGGAAATCATGCTTGACAAAACTTCTAGAATTTTTTGATGATGTAACTAGTGGAGTGGACAAGGGGGAGCCAGTGGATGTGATGTATTTAGACTTTCAGAAGGCTTTTGACAAGGTCCCACACTAGACATTAGTGTGCAAAATTAAAGCACATGGTATTGGGGGTAATGTACTGACATGGAAAGAGAACAGGTTGGCAGACAGGAAGCAAAGAGTAGCAATAAACGGGTCCTTTTCAGAATGGCAGGCAGTGACTAGTGGGGTTCTGCAAGGTTCAGTGCTGGGACCCCAGCTATTTACAATATATATTAATGATTTAGATGAAGGAATTGAATGTTATATCTCCAAATTTGCAGATGACACTAAGCTGGATGGCAGTGTGAGCTGTGAGGAGGATGGTAAAAGGCTGCAGGGTGACTTGGACAGGTTAAGTGAGTGGGCAAATACATGGCAAATGCAGTATAATGTAGATAAATGTGAGATTATCCACTTTGATGGTAAAAACAAGGTGGCAGATTATCTGAATGGTGACAGATTAGTAAAAGGGGAGGTGCAATGAAATTGGAGTGTCATGGTACATCAGTCATTAAAAGTTGGAATACAGGTACAACAGGCAGTGAAGACGGCAAATAGCATCTTGGCCTTCATAGCGAGAGGATTTGAGTATAGGAGAAGCGAGGTCTTACTGCAGTTGTACAGGGCCTTGGTGAGGCCACGCCTTGAATATTGTGTACAGTTTTGGTCTCCTAATCTGAGGAAGGACATTCTTGCTATTGAGGAAGTGCAGCAAAAGTTCACCAGATTGATTCCCGGGATGACAGGACTGACATATGAAGAAAGATTGGATCAACAAGGCTTATATTCAATGGAATTTAGAAGAATGAGAGGAGATCTCATCGAAACATATAAGATTCTGACGGGATTGGACAGGTTAGATGCAGGAAGAATGTTCCCGATGTTGGGGAAGTCCAGAACCAGGAGTCACAGTCTAAGCAAAAGGGGTCAGCCATTTAGGACCGAGATGAGGAGAAACTTCTTCACTCAGAGAATTTTGAGCATGTGGAATTCTCTACCATAGAAAGTTGTTGAGGTCAGTTCGTTAGATATATTCAAAAGGGAGTTAGATGTGACCCTTAAGGGATCAAGGGGTATGTAGAGAAAGCAGGAATGGGATACTGAAGTGCATGATCAGCCATGATCATATTGAATGGTGGTGCAAGCTCGAAGGGCCGAATGACCTACTCCTGCACCTATTTTCTACGTTTCTATATTTCTAAAATCCAGTAAATTCTTAAAAAATAACAGGGAGGCCAAGGGCAAGATGCTGTTTATGCAAAACAAAAGGTGGAGTGACATAAATCGACCAACAAGTTGTGGAGCAAAAGCAAAATACTGCAGATGCTGGAAATCTGAAATAAAAACAGAAAATGCTGGAAATACCTGCTGAGTAGTTCCAGCATTATCTGTTTTTATATCAAGTTCTGGATATACGTAACTCATAGCATATCTCTTAATCCCCTGAACTTTCTCGCCAATTTGCGCATTAATAAGAGTGAGTTATTCACAAGCCGTCATTTTTCCAGCAAGATTCGGCTCGATATGTACATTAGTACCTTTTGCCACCAGCGCCTTGTTATTATCTTTGTAGCGGATTGTCACGTTGACCACTGCCACCTCCTGCATATGGTGAATATTATAGCGGACTTCCACAGTCTCCCATCCTGTGTTGTGAACCTGGATTCTATATGTGACGTCCACCCGTATTTGGACACGTGATCTTTCAATCTGTTCAAGATTATATTATGCCGTTTTGTTCTTGCATTTCTGACCGCTGGGCATCATCCTGATATATGCGCCAATATTTTGTTGGCCGCCAAGCACCTTCTACATACTTTTACCACGTTACTGCGGTCATATGAAATGGTGCATCTGTTTGGGTACAGATTATACCTCAGTCGTAGCCCCTTAATCGATTGTATATATTGTACATATTGATTCAAGCTCACAAGATCCAGCCCAATATGGCCAATAGGCATAGTGATAATACCAATGTGATACCAGTTGTTCCACAGGACTATTTTTGACTATCACAATCTCCATTTCATTTCCGGGTTTGTGTCATTCTTCTCCAGAATCAAATTTTATTCAAAAGTCTCAATTAAACTGCAAACAACAACCATGCTAACAAAATGAGCTAGAAATTATTGTTAATAACATTATAGGATTGATATTAACTCCTCCCATTCTGCAGGAAAAGAGCTGGTGTAGTAGTTAAAATGGATCAACTCCATTTCCCTCTCCGTTCCCGCTGGTCTGCGATCTTAATGATGCTGATGTTAATGGCCCCCCTCATAAATAAATGCAAATTGTACATGGGACCCGAATGGAATGTGAAACCCGCTCTTGAGTGGGAAGCCCCATGGAATGTGAAAGCCACCTCTGAGCGGGATGCCCCCCATGGGATGCCCCCTGAGCAGCATGCCCCCCGAGGTTACACTGCCAGTTGGAGCTGTCGAGAAGCCCGCAAGGCCTTCGAAGGTAAGTTTAAAAAATCTCTCCTTAGTGCAGTGGCTTCACAAGGAAAGTCTGGGCTCTGCTTCCCCCGGGCTCTCCACCACCTACTCAGCCACAAGACCCTTGCAACCACCACCCCCCACCCGCGCACCCCCCACCCGCGCACCCCCACACCCCCCCTACCCCAACCCCTCCCCCTGCACCATGGACTTACCTTTCTTCAGTCTTCTCTTGATGTCGGTGAATGTCCTCCGTGCCAGCCAACTACTTCTTTACACCATCAGGAGTGGGAAATTATCACCCTAAATTGGGCCTTTTTGCACCTGTTTTCCGCCTGGCTAATGCGTGCAACAAGATCCATTTTCATTCCCCCACAGTCTAGAAATCCATACCTACTCCCTTCTACCTTGTCACCTCCCTCCTTTTTCAAAAGCTTCCTGAAAAACGTTGTCTTCAACGCTGCCATTGATCCTCGCCATAATCCTTTCCATTTTAGACCTTCCTCCTCTTTTTCAGCATCCACTGTTTCTATTCCTCTTTCCTGCACATACTACTACCTATTTGTGAGAATGCTTATCTGTGTGGAGCAGGGGTTCTTTGGGGCAGTGATCTCAGGTGTGGATCAGTGATATAATCAATAAACAGTTGAGCCACTGGCCAATGAAAAGCAATGATGTTGGAAATGCAAACTACTGAAAATAAATAATTGCTTCAAAGCCCGCTTTAAAGGTGCATATGTACAGCTTAATTATCGGCTGACTCTTTAGGTGATGCTCTCATGGTTTCTCTGATGTGTGTACTTATCTATTTTGCCGCATTATCTGCTGTAACCTGTAACTGCTAATTAAAATTGATTATTGTAGCATGACCAAGTATCATGTACTTACAATCAGAATACAGTTCAAAGTCCTGATCTGTTCCACCTGATACCGTGAGAAGGGCCTGTGAACTAATGCTGTTTAGATCCACCTTTTCAATGTCAGCCACCATGGAATTCACAACAGTCTGGTCAAATAATGCAGGCCTGGCAATCTGTACAGGGCAATACACAAACACATTTAACAGAGCTGACAATGGGTACCACGTGAAAAACACTCACATATTCTGTGTTGAAGATGTGGCACAACACCTGCCTGTGCGAGATGTAAAAATGAAGTTTGTCGTTTTAGAGAAGACACAAATCTCTGTGCAATGGGCAGCTTCTTTTCAGACAGAGCATCTGGGAGGTTTTCCAGTGATGAAGATATCCAGTGCTCCCAATGCTTAGCAAAATTTCTGATGTCTGCCAGCAAACTGATAAAGAAAAAAAATGAATTGGTAAGTTGTAAATGTTGTCCTAAATCTTTTGGAGAAAGTTTCCTTTGGCTCTTAGAGCACATCAACATATTTTTAAAACTGCATGAACTAACTAATTACATATTTTAAAAGGTTATAATACCCTTTTTAAAAAAATTTTCTCATGAAATCCTGTTTGTTTTCTCAGGTTATGAAAGCAGCAACTTCCCAGTGGCTCGAGCACAGGAGTCTCTTTGCAGTGGTGCATGTAATAGCCATTCCAGTCAGAAGTTACACTGAATGCAATATAATCCTTTTTCGCAACCAGAAGATCTGCACCAAACTGTGCCAAACATGATTTTAATGCTCAAGAGACTGTGATTTTAAGTTGTAAGTATCTATTATTATGCAAATCAAATGCATACACAAACTCTTCATTCCTGTAAGTGTCCAAGTACTTCAGTCACAAAACTGGCATTTACAAGTTCAAGCATCCCTCTGTCCATTTAGCTAGCAAAATCACATTTGGCAAATTGCACTGCACTCCTGATTGTACTTCATGGAACAGCAGCCTGTTGACTCACATGGGCTCCTTGGATCTGCCAAATGTGCAGGAGTGCTTGCCTGTCTTATATTGGCCTTACCACATTGTCATCACCACAGTCAGCAGATGTGCCCACCTCCAAAGTGGTGCATGTTTGCAAATGATCGAATAATGAGAGCAGGAGCTGCTGTTTGAGAAATCCGACCATTTACACCAGAAGTATGACTTAAGCTTGTAGAAAAGAGGAATAACTTAACTGCCTGACTTGTCAAACCAGAAAGTGGTTAAGTTCACATTCTTTGAAAATGAAAAAAACCTTGAAATATCAGCTTTAATTATCATAAAGTGATTAGAAAAATATTTTTTCAACCAAGAAAACTTTCAGTAAATTGCATTCCAGGAGCTTCAGGCACTCAACCCCTTCTGTTATGGAACCTTTACCATGAAGTAAACTATGGGGTTTCCCAAAAATATACTTATGATGGAGGCAGAACAGAAGCAGGAGGAAGAGGAAATGACAGAGTTAAAGCTATATCAGAGAAGAATAAGAACAACGAGGAGTTTCCATTCCACCAGCGTTTACAGACTACATCACTGCCTCGAGTGTGGTATCAGAAGCCAAGTAATAATTCAGTAAGGAGTGATAAGCAGAAGTGTGTCCCATTGCAAATTGACTTTCAAACAATTCTCAAACACAGAAAGCCATCAAAAACAGTTAAACTTCAGAACATTGGACTTAATATCATAAAGTAGTTTTATGGTGCACATATAGGGCTGGATTTTGCCAGGACTCAGAGGGTGGGTTCAAAGGTGAGTCCGCTGGCAAAATCTGAAAGACTGACAGCAGGGCCGCATCCAGTTCTGAACCTGCCTCTGTGTAAGTTACCGAAGGGCCAGGTCTGGCTGTGTTTGCAGACCTGGCATTAAGCAGCTGGTGAGCCAATTGATAGTAAAGAGGGTCTTTAAAGGTAGTTCAACAGCATTTTACCACCTACTAACCATTTTTCCAACTTTTTCACAAGGTTCCCGTTGCTCGGGGTTCAAGTCAGGTAAGTACATTGGGTATTCAGTGACACTCATTTACTTTCAATATTTGACAGCTGCAAAAGTGGTATAAAAGCTACCATTTCACAGCTGTTCATTTTCTAATGTTAGATGCTGGAGCCTTCAAGATTTGGAATACACTTTTCAGCTTTATGGATTTTGGAAGTGTTTGGAGTAAACTCTCTATTCACGGTCACCCCCTTGGAACATCATATCTCACCATTGACAGATGGTACCCTTGAAAAAAATCCCAACAACACCACTGCATTGTAACAACATCTCTGCAATCACCTGATGCTGCACAGGACACAGGGCATCAGCACCTCACCAAATTGCTGCCTGAGATGTCAGGGATGGCCTCACCATGGTCAGATTTACTTCACTTGATGCTGTACACATCCTGGCTGCCACATGGTACGCCAGGTTAGCACCACCCCACACCAATACTATAAAGCATCCCTGCAATGCCCAAGCCATTCTTATCACAATCATCACCATTGTGGTGGGTACCATTATGGCTCACCATTCATTATAACTCACAAAGCCACTTCCAAAAGTGCACACAAATCTGTCCAAGAAGGCAAAGTGTTGAAAATAAAGATTTCAATGTTTAACAACACATTAACAGAAATTTGACATGAACATTGGCTAAAAGACCCAAGTACCTACCCTTGTGTGTTATTAGTTGGTATGATTGGAAAGTGATGAGGGTGAGTGTGAGGGTTAGCTAGTGAGATGAGGATGTGATAACGTAGAGAGAGAGAGAGGGATGGGTGGAGGTGCAAGGTAAGTTGATGTGAGTAAGGATGTGCAGGAGTAGGATAGGAAAGGCAGAGTAATAGGGATGTGATGAGTGGCACAGCAGGATGAGGTTGAATGTGGCTTTGCAGTAATGTTTCGTGATCTACTGAGATCATTGAAAGATTTGCGCCAGTGCAGCCTGGTCCTCCTGACGACATCCCTGCTTATGCCCTCCTATACAATGTACAACCAGGCTGCTTTGGTGTCCTGGGGAGGTTTCTTCCACCCATTGGAAGGGAAGATAATCTTATATGGAGCAAGTGATGGGAGAACTTTGGGAAGCAATGCACCTTTGTGATGTGCTTGTCAGTGTTTGCAGCACCTCAATGCTGCAGAACACTGACAGCAGAACTGTCAAATGAATGTGGGCATAGTCCGTTTAAGGAAACCGGCTGATGACACGTCATCAAATGATGTCATCAGACCAGTTTCCTTTTAATTGGCTGGAAACCTTGCAGGACGGGCTTAACAAGCCCAATCAGGAGAAAGTCATGGGGGAAACTGGCATGGAGAAAGCAGCAGTATTGGATTCTGCACTGGACGTCGCCCGCCTCTCTCCCAACCCGGTAGGAATAATCGATGCAATACATTTTACAGAAAGTGCTTATTACCATTTTGCCTACCCATGGTGCCTCTCTGTGTGGCTCTTATACCTATTCTTGTGCTCTACCAAAGGACCAGGGATAACAGTGATGCTTGCCTATGCTGAAAATCTCTATGGGTCTCTTTGGAATGTGGTGGCTCTCATCTCAGGGCTTCTGAGTAACAGGATGGCTCTTCTGTAAGCTGTACCACCACCGCAGTTATGTGAACAAACTGGTCCTGTATCATACCACTTACATAAGCAGAGCATATGAAAGGGCAAGTTGAAAAGATAACATAAGCAGCATCATGAGAGAGGATGGCATCATGAAGCTGAATGCTTGCCACGCTACTTGTGCTGGGTCCAGGATCTGAGTGCTCATTGCTCAGCAGGGAGATATATCTGATGGCACTGAAAGGTGGTGCCCCAAAAGCTCTCAGAAGCCAGTTGCCATAATTCTCTTCAAATGATCCCCTAGTGCCTGAAGACCAGTGGTCAACCATCCATGTTGGACTACTCTGGAAGCCTCTCTGTTAGAAGTGGCGGTAGCAGCTGTTCCTAGTCCCACCACTCGCTTCAGATAGCACTGCATTGTGTCAAATCATTCTCATATATTGGCACTAAGGATAGCATTGGATTCTGCCATCTATCTCAAACAACCTCAGTACCTCCATGTGAGTGTGATACTCATCCAGCATCCTTGTTTTTAGAAACTCACCATCTGGAAAATGACTTGTGCTAACCCTCCATTGGAGTTCCAGTACTGAACATCACTGTATCATCAATACTATTATGATTGTACATTAAATGGAGTGGAGTAGCTGAGCTAAGGTAGAGCTGTGAATATTGTCCTTCAATCTGTATCAAGTATAGAAAACAGACTGGCTCAGGCAAAATTAAAAATTGCAGCCATTTGTGAAGAAACTGGGATACACAAAAACTCTGAAAGTTACATTTTAAATGATCTCTCATCCATTTTTCTGTAGATAATTGAAAGTGCTGCTGTAACTATAAACTTAAGCCTTCTTTGTTTGTACATATACATTGTGATGTTGTGACTAAAATCTTCATTCTGACAGTTATAAAGCAATGTAACAGTCTTTTTCCACTCAGAGAAAACTAAATCTAGGGGACATAGTCTCAGAATAAGGCGCTGCCCATTTAAAACTAGATGAGGAGGAATTTCTTCTCTCAGAGGGTTGTAAATCTGTGGAATTCGCTGCCTCAGAGAGCTGTGGAAGCTGGGTCATTGAATACATTTAAGGCGGAGATAGACAGATTTTTGAACGATAAGGGAATAAAGGGTTATGAGGAATGGGCAGGATAGTGGAGCTGAATCCATGATCAGATCAGCCATGATCTTATTAAATAGCGGAGCAGGCTCGAGGGGCCAGGTGGCCTGCTCCTATTTATTATGTTCGTATGTACTTACGTTCTTATGTTCTTCACACTGCCTAATTGTAGCCACAGAGTATGATAAATAAGACATTTCTTTTAAAAAATCTGTTTAAAAGATTACTTTCCAAAGTGTACATCCAGCAAAAATAGGTCTATAAAAAGATGATTCATACATCACTTAACATTGTGGCGAAAGATATTCTGATGGTAGTTGCATTGAAATTCACAAAGGAGTTTTAGTAATGAGCAAATAAAACATTTTAGTGAATTCGCTTCAGACTGTAAGGGGTCCAAATTGCCCCTTTCCTTAAGGCCTATTAACATCAGAAAGCGGTGGCCACGCTGCAGAGTGCAATGGCCACTGACTTTTAATGTAATGACCGCCATTATCAAAATTACGCTCCCGTGTTATCACAGTGGTGACCTGCTCTCCCCCGCTCCCACCGCTCCGCTACTGCTGATACATGTTAAGTGCATCATCACATTGCACACCACCAATCTACCTGCCCCACCCCGCCACCGGCAAAATTCCATCGTGAAAATCTTCAACCAGCCCGGCGGTGCCAAAACATTATTTTTCGCAGTGGTCCAGTGAGGCTTAAAGGGGAGGACCTACTGCCACTGCCGTCATGTCTTTTTTTTCGACCGACTGCCAGGTCGACAATTATACCAACAAGAAGCCTGGCACCTCCTCTTGTGTGCCAGGCCGCTGACCTGGCTGAAACCTTCCCTGGTGGCCCAGTGGACCGAAGTTTAAAGATCATGCAGGCGCTGCCCTTTAAATGGTGACGCGGCACCGTGATGGCGTCATCGCGGTGGCCACTCCGCACCGCCCCCAACTTCCACCCCTCTGATGTTGCCACCATCGCATAACTGCCCCCATTAAGAGCGACTTCTGGATCCAAGTAAAAAAAACAAGAGGCGACCTCAATCACCGCGGTGGTAAAAACACTCAAAACGGTTTGCATGCACCCCGTTTCGGGTAGAGGATAATTTTGGTCCCTAAATTTGTGATATAATTATATTGTCCACATTAGCTATCACAAAATAAAAGGGGGTGACTTATCAAAAAGTACTTTTAGATTTATTTTCGCTTCCAGCATGTATTCTTACCTCTCTGGCATTTCTTGCATTGTTGCTGGAATCAGCACATCTGTCAGCACCTTGGGAAAAATATTAAAGAATATAACCTTTTTATTTTACTCAAAGCAGGTGAATAAGAGATAACCAAAGTGAAATAAATGTCTCCCAATTCTATGAATGCATAGCTAACAAGTGATAAGTTAAAAATTTCAAACCCTTGGAGCTAGATTCTGGAGGGCCCTGTATTTCTACCATGCTGACAAATCCCCTGGACCTGATGGCCTACATCCTAGGGTTCTAAAAGAGGTGGCTGCAGAGATAGTGGATGCATTGGTTTTGATCTTCCAAAATTCCCTAGATTCTAGATTGGTCCCAGCGGATTGAAAGGTAGCAAATGTTACCCCACTATTCAAGAAAGAAGGGAGAGAGAAATCAAGGAACGACAGGCCAGTTAGCCTGACATCAGTCGTCAGGAAAATGCTGAGATCCATCATTAAGCAAGTGGTAACAGGGCACTAAGAAATCATAATATGATTAGGCAGAGTCAAGATTTTAAAAAAGGGAAATCATGTTTAAAAAATGTATTACAGTTTTTTAAGGATGTAACTGACAGGATAAAGGGGACCATGGATGTTGTATATATGGATTTCCAAAGGATATTCGATAAGGTGACACATAAAAGATTACTATGAAAGGTAAGGAGTCACGGAATTGGAGGTAATGTATCAGCATGGACAGCGGATTGGTTAACGAACAGAAAATAGAAAGTAGGGATAAACGGGTCATCTTTGGGTTGACAGGCGTAACTAATGGGGTGCCGCAAGGATCTATATTAATGACATAGATGAAGGGACTGAGTGCAATGTATCCAAGATTGCTGACGATACAAAGCTATGTGGGAAAGTAAGCTGTGAGGAGGACACAAAGGGATATAGACAGATTAAATGAGTGGGTAATAAGGTGGCAGATGGAGTATAATGTGGGGAAATGTGAGGTTATTCACTTTGGTAGAAAGAATAGAAAAACAGAATATTTTTTAAATGTTGAGAAACTATTAAATGTTGGTGTTCAGAGAGATTTAGTTGTCCTCGTACAAGAAACACAGAAAGTTAGCATGTAGTACAGCAAGCAATTAGGAAGGCAAATGGTATGTTGGCCTTTATTGCAAGGGGGTTAGAGCACAAGAGTAAGGACGTTTTACTACAATTATACAGGGCTTTGGTGAGACCACACCTGGAGTACTGTGCACAGTTTTGGTCTCCTTATCCATGAAAGGACTTACATGCCTTAGAGGCAGTGCAATGAAGATTCACTAGATTGATCCTTGGGATGAGAGGGTTGTCCTATGAGGAGAGATTGAGTAGATTGGCCTCATACTCTCTGGAAGAATGAGAGGTGATCTCATTGAAACATACAAGATTCTGAGGGGGATTGACAGGGTAATTGCGGAGAGGTTGTTTCCCCTGACTCAAGAGACTACAACTAGGGGGCATAGTCTCAGGATGAGGGGATAGCAATTTAAGACTGAGATGAGGAGGAATTTCTTCACTCAGAGGATTGTGAATCTTTGTAATTCTCTATCCAAAAGGGCTATGGATGTTGAGTCGTTGAGTATCTACAACAACAACTTGTATTTATATAGCACCTTTAACGTAGTAAAGCATCCCAAGGTGCTTCACAAGAGTATTACAGGTGAGCATCTGCAATCCGGAGTTCCGAAATTCGGACTGTTCCGGAATCCGGACACCGGGCAGATCCATGGTGGGGTCATCCAGAATCCGGAAAATGTTCCGAAATCCAAATATTTTTTTAAACCGATTACCGCTGCAAGTTGGGCCTAGGGAGGGGGATAAACACTCCAAAATAATTTCAAAAAACAAAAAACAAAAATTCACAAAACATTCACAAAACTCTTAGCTACTAAATGGCTGAAAAAGAATTTAAAAATAAAAATTTTAACTTACCATTTTTGCACGTCTTCAATGCAGGTTTTTTCCAGCTACCGACTCCTGGCCCGGAACCCCCGATGCCGAACCCGTAACCATCAACCTCCCCGCCCCCCACCCGCCTCACTCCACCACCAAACCCCCCGCCAGGCCCTGCCATTGGACTCCCCAGGCCCCGCCGTCCGCCAGACAACCCAGGCCCCACTGGACTCCCCAGGCTCCGCCGTCCACCGGACACCCTAGGCCTCGCCGCCCGCCGGACTCCCCAGGCCCCGCCGCCCGCCGGACTTCCCAGGCCCCGCCGGACTCCCCAGGCCCCGCCGCCTGCCGGACTCTCCAGGCCTCGCCGCCCGCCGGACTCCCCAGGCCCCGCCAGACTCCCCAGGAACCGCCGCCCGCCAGACTCCCCAGGCCCCGCCGCCTGCCAGACACCCCAGGCCCCGCCAGACTCCCCAGGACCCGCCACCCGCCGGACTCCCCAGGCCCCACCATCCACCGGACACCCTAGGCCTCGCCGCCCGCTGGACTCCCTAGGCCGCTGCCCCCCACCCCCACTTACCTCGGCCCAAGTGTCTTCAGATTCAGGACATCAGAAAGACGTTCTGAAATCCGGAAATACCCGAACCTCGGCCTGGCGTTTCCAGATTCAGGACGTTGGAAAGATGTTCTGAAATCCAGAAGTACCCGAAATCCAGAATGGCCTC
The DNA here is from genome assembly GCF_044704955.1 of Pristiophorus japonicus. Taxonomy (NCBI): domain Eukaryota; kingdom Metazoa; phylum Chordata; class Chondrichthyes; family Pristiophoridae; genus Pristiophorus; species Pristiophorus japonicus. The sequence continues at coordinate 130,662,290 of NC_091983.1, forward strand.
GGTCCCAAGGTTTCCGGATTTCGGACGCTCCACCTGTATCGGACACCAAGACACATTTGGAGAAATTAGGGCAAGACGGGATGACAGGTTGTATGTTGGCAGCCCAACCGAACCAGCGGCCGCCATTGTTGGACCGACTGCAAATCCAACCGACAAAAAAAGATGGTGGCCATGGCGCAAGGCCATCCCCTTTAAGGGCGGCCGGGGCACGCCAGCCACAACAGCCTTGCGCACCACAAAGCTGTTGTTGGCATCGCCTCTCGGCAACTTCGCATCCTGTGGGGCAATTTCCCCCCACCCCCGGGGCACAAAAGGGTCAGCGTAGGGCGATAAGGGGTTGGCGCGCACGGCGATGACATCATCGGTGTGTGTGCCCCCACCCGCGGCGAAAAGTACAGGGCGCGGCGCAAACCCATTTCTTCCGCAGAATTCCATGGAAAATCCGGGGGCGGCGGGGGGCGGGGAGAGGGGTGTCACTCTGGCCATCGCGCCCAGGCGTTAAAACATTAGAGCCCCATTAGCACCTCCCGGAGGCCATAACAGGCCTTTCCCAAAGGGGCAATTTCGCCCGCTTAATTTACTAAGAAACTGATTAGTGCACACCAATGAAACTAGTAAATGGTTCAGTATGATTTTTTTAAAGTAATTTTCAGTTATTTAAAATCAGGTTACGTGGTGGACTAGACACTCTTATTAAAAATGCTTATTTTTTGTGATAAAACCATTTTCAGATGTAATAATAAAACTGCACCAGGTTACCATTCTTAAATACATCAATGAATATTTTTTAATGCAAGGAAGAAAAAACAATGATTATGCAAATGGTTTAGGCAGAAAATTGAACCATAACTTAACCTCAGAAAAACAGTGCAATTTCAAGCTCAATTTGCATCCAAATTGCCGATTGCACCCAAAGCGGAAACTCCACCCTTAAGAATGGATAGCCAGAAATCTGTATTCCAACATCATCTTGTGCCACAAGGGCATTAATTGGGTCACACTTATGGCATGTCACACATTTTATTTATTTATGATCTATTTATTCAGTACTCACTTTGTAGAGTATGGAGTCACATACACAAAATATATCAATGATGACAGAATTCTCCAGCAATGGAAGAAGATGGTCAGGCATCCCTTGCCAAAAGTGTAATAGAAAGTTCTGAATCTGAAAACCAAGTCCAACAAAATGCACTTCTTATACCTATTAGATTCAGGTTGTTTTTAATTTTTCTTAGGCATGCGTAAAGAAACATTTTTTTATAATCTCACCTCCTCAAAGTTTCCATTGATTGCATTATCCAGAATGCATTGGCAATGAGTTTTGTACATCATAATTAGTGTATCTACCTGCGTTGAAAAAAAAGTGCTATAATATATTAGGATGGCTGTCTGTAATTCTCACTAACAATTTATATTCATCCAATGATTAAGCTCTGTGGCTTCACAAATCTGACAGAGCAAAATACACCTGGGCTTAGCCATTTCCAGGATTTTCTAGCATATCATATGAACTTCCATCTTCTCGTTACAAAGCAACTGTTGTCAGTGAGGCAGTGTCAGAAGCAGAGACACCCTATGCCCCATCCCATGGAAGTGTGCCTGTAGAGGCTTGATGTTGGTCAAACATTGAATCAGGCAATGACCCATAAATTGCTGGAGAAATAATGGCGAGTTCAAGGCACCCGCTATTATATGTAAAAAAAACTTAGCAACTTGTGGCGAAGAGAGCACACCAGCTGCCCTTCTCAGGACACTGCCCAAAGTGGTGGCAGTAGGAGCACCAATGTAAATGAAGCTGTAAATGAGCCGATGCCATTTTCAAACCACTAATAACCTGAGTCTAAAAACTCATGAGAAGAGTTAAGCTTCCAAATTGTAGAAGATTTAATGGGGTAGATTTTAAATCTACCACTTGAGTATTAAACTGACATTGTGGATTGTGCATTTTTGAAACTGTCCAATTTTCTTTTCCATCAACAAGTTGAAAATCTATCGCAATATTTCTTGAGGATGTGTATCTAGGGTTCATTTTCTGAGTCCTCAACCATGGTAAGGTACCTGGTTGCCAGAGTGTGTTGGAAAATCGTGGGTGCACTCTTTGCGATTTTCCACTACATGTTCACAGCAAGCCCCACCACATTCAGAGAATTTACTCTTCCAAGTTTGTTCAGCTGAATACAGATTTCATCCCATGGTACTGATAAAACAGCAAGACAAGCAATTCAGCCTCAAAGATTGCTGAGAATACTACAGTTCAATTTAGAAGTAGGATCCCTGATAAATAGACACAAAATGAGAGGAAAGCAAAACAGAAATTGCAAACAGTATTTTATTCAACCTATTTGCCTGTGGCCTCCCACTTCTACATCAATTCAATTTTAGCACACAGATATAAGTAAACCCAGGCATCACATTGAGTCACATAAATTCAACAAACACTTTGAACTGCAAGGTATATGAGCTTTTAATTGTTTAGAGTTATTTCTGGGTTGGCCTTATTAACATGCAAATAAAAAGCAAAACCTACAAAGGCTGAAAATCTGAAGCAGAAACAGAAAATGCTGGAAACAAAAAGGTCAGCCTCTGGGAAGAGGAGATGGGTCAATGTTTTTGGTCTGGCCCTTCTTCAGCATTCATAAATGAAAGATAATGAAGCATTTTAATAGAATCAGAAAAAAGGAAGGGAAAAGGAAAAACAAACAGAAGTTTCAAGCACAGAAAGGAATCTTTGCTTGAACAACATGCAATCGGTTCCAAGGAAAAACAGCAAATTTTTTGATGACGTAAAAGGTCTCAGGCATCAAAAAGAAACATTAAATAAATTAGAGACATTAAAAAACCAAAACATGAATAGCTAAGGCAGTGAGAAATCCACTCATGGAAACAGGTGGAAAAAAAAAATCAGAGCAATTGCAGACATAGAAAGCCTCAGATCAGGCCTAAAAATAAAACAGAAAATGCTGGCAAAGTACATAGGCCCACCAGCCCCAAAGAGAAAACAACAGACTAAAAATAAAAGGCACCAGCCCCACCAGCACTACAATCTAACAAGTAGTCTCCAGCCCAAACATCAACCTGCCTCCCCTCTCCACAGACACCAAGTCCCCAACACTCCCTTCAACCAGATCGCTACCGGGTCAGTTAATGGATAAATGATCTGTCCACAGACTCCTATCAAGAGTGAACTGATTGGCATTGTTTCAGGTTGATTGTCTCAATAAATCACTCTCTTTCATTTGGTTATGCAGGTGTGCCATTTAGAGCAAATATTCCCAATTCAGTGTAAGTTAAAGATATGAAGCTTTTGTTTCGAAATTTCAAAATGAAGATATTAAATGAGTTACGGTGCTCACCTTTAATATACAAAATCAATCTTTATAGTCGAGGATCTCTATTTAGAAATATTTTACCATATCTTAAGAATTAAAAAACACACTTATAGAATAATGCACTAGTGACCAATTAAGGTAGGCAAACAGAAAATTTGTACCAGTAGAAATTAAATGCTGGCCATGAAACTGTATCCTATGTATTTGCAAGAATTTGAAGGTGAGATTCTTTCTATTTCTCTTCCCATTCTCTGGCCTGAACAGATGTAGAACTGGAGGAGGGTGCAGAAACAGGATCGAACAAAGCAGTGAAGGGATGTATAATCTCAAGAAAGAATAGTGCTTTCTATTATTGAATGAACAATATTTAGGATTTAAAAAAATGATATACAAGCAGCATTTTGCAAGTGAGCTATCAGTATAACACATACTGAAGTGAACATAACGGGGCCGAAATTCAATAGCAAAAGTCCCATCCCGTCAGCGAAATTGGAGTTACTGCCCCCGAGATGAAGTGGAGCGCAATGTGACTGGGCGTTAACCATGGGAATTCACCAGCGCTCCATGTAGTGCCACATTCCGCTGCCGGGAGCACAGGTGTCTCCCCTTCAATTAAAGGGGAGAGCACGCTGTGAACTCTGCAATGGGACGAGGGGCCACCATGTCACAACTGGGGTGCCGTGGCAGCAGCCTGGCACAGAAGTGTAGTGCCAGGCTGCAACATCGCAGCAGGGACCCCGCTAATTTGTTAAGGTAAGGTTGTGAACAGTAAATCAGCTATTGGACCTGCCCTTTAATCTTTGCCACGTGAGCAGATTGCAGCCCGGTTCGTGTTGTCCACGACGGCCTCACGGGGTGCTACCGGAGTTCCGCTCTGGGGTGAAAATGGGTTGCTGCGCTAACTCCCATGGAATTTTGCAGGAGGCAGTAGCGGCCCCATGTGGGAACTTGTTTGTGCCCGCCCTTGGAGGCACTAACGGGAGGTGCAAACGATGTGAATTTCTCCCCCTAAATATTTTGACATTCTGCTAAATACATGCGAAGCAGACGAGCAACAGCATAAAATTGTTCCAAGATATCAGAATTAACTTGTGAACCAGAGAAAATAGCCCAAAAAATCTCTAGAAGCTAACCAGCAGCCTAAAAGAAAAAAAAACAGCAACTAATCTATATGTAAGGGATGAGCCCTTTAAATAGTGCTTCTGCATGGTCCTTGCTGACTATTCATACCATGAGTGGCTGGGCAAGTTTACCACATGGCAAGTCAAGTGCTGGGACAGACCCATTTTACAGCCAGCCTAGGTACCTTAGTTAAATATTAAAATGAAATTTCTGAATCATTCTGAACCATGCCCTGGACACCAACGGAGCAGCCCGACCCAATATGGTGGTTCACTTCTGGCATGGTTGCGATCGAATTTCTAGGCATACATGTGTGGGGTTTTAAAAACAGGTAGAACACTTGATTTGATCCCAAGTTCCTAGAGGTAAAACCACCCGGTTCTAATATACTATGCTGTCTAGTTCCCCAGCTCCACGATGACATGCAGGCCGTGATCCTTACCAACGGATCCATTACGGACCCAATCCACTTCTGGTCCGGGGTCAAACAGGGCTGCCTCATCGCCCCAACCCTCTTCTCAATCTTCCTCGCTGCCATGCTCCACTTCACAGTCAACAAGCTCCCCGCTGGAGTGGAACTAAACTACAGGACCAGTGGGAACCTGTTCAACCTTCGCCATCTCCAGGCCAGGTCCAAGACCACCCAACCTCTGTCGTCATGCTACAGTACGCAGATGACGCCTGCGTCTGTGCACATACAGAGGCTGAACTCCAGGACATAGTCGACGTATTTACTGAGGCGTACGAAAGCATGGGCCTTACGCTAAACATCCACAAGACAAAGGTCCTCCACCAGCCTGTCCTCGCCACACAGCACTGCCTCCCAGTCATCAAGATCCACGGCGCGGCCCTGGACACCGTGGACCATTTCTCATACCTCGGGAGCCTCTTATCAACAAGCGCAGACATTGATGACGAGATTCAATGTGCCAGTGCAGCCTTCGGCCGTCTGAAGAAAAGAGTGTTTAAAGACCAGGCCCTCAAAACTGCCACCAAACTCATGATCTATAGGGCTGTAGTAATACCTGCCCTCCTGTATGGCTCAGACACATGGACCATGTACAGTAGACACCTCAAGTCGCTGGAGAAATACCACCAACGATGTCTCCGCAAGATCCTACAAATCCCCTGGGAGGACAAATGCACCAACATTAGTGTCCTTGACCAGGCCAACATCCCCAACATTGAAGCACTGACCACACTTGATCAGCTCCGCTGGGCAGGCCACATTGTTCGCATGCCAGACAAGACTCCCAAAGCAAGCGCTCTACTCGGAACTCCTTCACAGCAAACGAGCCAAAGGTGGGCAGAGGAAACGTTACAAGGACACCCTCAAAGCTTCCCTGATAAAATGCAACATCGCCACGGACACCTGGAAGTCCCTGGCCAAACACCACCCTAAGTGGAGGAAGTGCATCCGGGAGGGCGCTGAGCACCTCGTGTCTCATCACCGAGAGCATGCAGAAATCAAGCGCAGGCAGTGGAAAGAGCATGTGGCTAATCTGTCCCACCCACCCTTTCCCTCAATGACTATCTGTCCTACCTGTGACAGGGACTGTGGTTCTCGTATTGGATTGTTCAGCCACCTGAGGACTCATTTTAAGAGTGGAAGCAACTCTTCCTCGATTCCGAAGGACTGCCTCTGATGATGATGGTGATGATGACTCTCCCAGCCTTATGGGCTGGGTGTTCCAGTCCTTTGCGCTCCAGCTTTTGCCCTGGAGTGGCATGAAAGGCGGTGGTGAGATCTACAGCGCCCCACAGCGATCCTCCAGTGGGATTTTGCGGCGGCATTGAGCAGCCCCGCCAGGAAAAGCTGTGCCGGGTGTGCAATGCCCCTGGTTGTGACACCGGCGCGAGTTTTGAGTTTAGCCTGGACATGTGGTCGCAATGACCACCTGGGAAATCAGAGCGGTCCATCAATCCCATCGGCGAAGAGGAAGCTAACGGACTCCAAAGCAAGTGCAATTATTTTTTCTTTTAATTTTTTGTGCGATTTGTGTTGCAATGGCGTGGGCAATGTTTATACAAGTGCAGTGTCCCAAATCCGGAACCCTCGGGACCAAGGCCGTTCTGGATTTTGCGTTTTTCTGGATTTGGAACGTCTTTCTGATGTCACGAATCCGGGAATGCCCGCCTCCAGGTTCGGGTATTTCCGGATTTCAGAACATCAGAAAGGGCGGGGGGAGTGCTCGCCGAGGTGCTGTTCGGGTTGCCGGCCCCATCGATGAGATCATCAGGCATGGCCCCGCCTCCAAGGAAGTGTTCAGACAGGCCCCGCCGAGGAGGAGCTGGTCGGTGTTCGGGCAGGCCAGTGAGGAGGCCCCAAGGTAAGGGCAGCGGTGAGGCAAGGGACAGTGAGGCGAGGCCCAAGGTCAGACAGCGGCGGCGGTGAGGCGAGGCCCAAGGTTGGGCAGCGGTGGGACCTCGAGGTCAGCAGGGTCGGCGGGTCCAGATTCCGGAACATTTTACGGATTCCGGACAACCCTGCCACCAATCGGTCCAGAGTTCGGATTCCGGAACTCCTGATTTTGGACGCTGCACCTGTATGGATTTTTTTTTTAGGTTCCCCCCTCCACTTACTCCCACGCTCTCCTCCCCCCTCCACTCACTCCCCCTCTCTTCTCCCCCATCCACTCACTCCCCCTCTCTCCTCCTCCCCCATCCCCCCCTCTCCCCTCCCACCCCCCATCCCCCCCCTCCTCTCCCTCCCCCATCCCCCCCTCCCTCCACTCTTCCCTCCCTCCCCACCCGCCTCTCCCTAAGACGCAAACTATTCCCAGAAGCTAACTTTCCTGCCTCACCGCCATTATTGCCCCAAAAACATAAAAGCCTAAAATCCAGCGCTCTATATTTTAACATGAATGATAAATTGTTTAGTCTCATGGTTGCTCTTGTTAGAGTTCTTTACTGTCCTATACGTATGTGTGAGATAACTTAAATTAATATCTCCTATAAGACTGTTACCTTCTCCTTTGAAATAGGCCCTTGAAGAAGAAGATGCTGTGCATTGGGGAACTCTGGGAGCAAGGTTCCAGTTTTTGAACTGAGCGAATATTTCCGAGTAAAGCCTCCCTATAATAAAGCAAAAATGTTCAATTAGTTATGTGACAGTACCAAGAGTTCTAAATACACACCCACTTTCTGAATCATTTATTATTGGTATCAGTTCAAATCAATATTTAATTACATAAAGTAGAGGCAATTATTTTAGTTATACAAAATAGTTTTCCATGTATTTTAATGCTACACAGTTTATTTTGATTCACCTAGTATTTAGATATACAGTTGGATTAGTCTTGCAGTTTCAGATTGTCAACCATTATTGTTAGTACATTAATTGTACATTGTTTACTCATTTCTTATTTTAGTGAAATGCAAATATCATGGTCAGATCCAATTATATCGGCTTATCCAACTTTTAAAATGTTCTTGCCCTGGTTACCATGAACAGCATATTGTGATTATGTGAATAAATGGATTTGAAGCTTTAATAAAGTGAGTTACATTAAGTCATTTTGCTGGTGAAAAGCTGGTATTAATACAATGTGTCTGGTTAATGGATAGGCGTTATGAGTATTTCTGCATCACTTTTCTGATTTATATATTTAAATATTTGTAATTTGTTTTTATGTCTCAGAACACCTGTTCCTAATGGCCATTATGATAATGGTTGCAATATTATCTGCTTAATTAGCCATGAAACCTTTAATAATTAACTAATTTGTCCAGAAAGAAGGTTGCTGGCATTAAGTACATAATTTTCACCCACAGAAAGCTGAAAAGGTCAATATATTGTACAATGTGTCAAAATCCTTCTTGTTCCACTTATTTTGTGAGATCAAACATTACAGTTTTAATTTCAAAAATGAATTTATTTTTGCTGATTCTGTACACTTTGTAAATTGAGATACCACAATTTCCATGAGTGCTTAATTTCATTTAGTTAACAATGTATCAATATGCTCAAATAAATCACATGAGAATTCATGAAGGTAAGAAATTGAGAGGGAACCAAAGGGAGACGATTTAAAACTGATGGATAAATTGCCTGCCTGTTTCAGTGGATATGAGAGTCCAGGTCCCTGTTTTAATTAGCAAGGAGTTCAGGCCAACATTCTTTCCCCAATCAACACTGCTAACAATAATTTAACTAATCATTCATCTCACTGTGGTTTCTGGATCCTTGCACCAAATGAGATTGTACTTCAAAATATTTCAGTATGTGAAATGCTTTGGTGTATCACGAGATATGTGATCAGGCACTATAAAAATTCTATTCTTTCTTTCTACTGAAATTGTAAAGAATAGTTTTTTTTTTAAGAATGCTTTTGTGGTTTCGTTAGAAATAAAACATAGGAAACTCTCATGCTATGTTTACAATGTCACTAACAGAGTAACCAGGCAATATCTTAGCCCCCTCTCCAAAGGCACACTGGATACATTCATAAATTATGAACAGAAAGATGCAAGAACAGGCAACATAAGGAGCATGGAGATGTGATGCATCTGGGGTAAATACAGGAGTGTAAGATATATAGGTACATACACCGGGAGCAGTAAGACCAACAAGCTGGGAGCAACAATACAAATGACAAATGTTGAAAGCTTTATGCAAAAAAAGCATTAACAGTATATATAAATGTTATCAAATGTATCGATATATAAAATAAAAATTAAACCCATGTGTTTTTCTTGTGCATCACACTTCTCGGTCGCATATCAAGTTCTAGATCATCCTCCTTGGCAGTAATCTCACTGGAATTTTTGGGCTTAGTACCCTGGCACTTACATTGGTGAATTTTCCTGGATCAGCTAATTTGGGTGGGATTTCTGGTTGGGGGCGGGAGGAGGTGATGTTGCTGCTTCAGGCCTTGGCCAGCTACCTCCAGGGCAGGTGAAGAAGGCAGTCATTTTAAAAAATATTTTAAATTTGTCATGCTGGTCAAATGCAATCAATCATCTATCAATTAACTGCACTCAGTTGACAGACCATTTAAAATGTAAATCTCCCCTCCACTTTCTCAGCAATTCTCTCAGGAATGCAACAGCATTCAAAATGCCCAGCCTAAATCAAGTGCTAATGAAGGAAAGTATGTCAAAAGATGTATTTTATTTATTAACATCCAATTTGAATGCAAACTGACTTCCAAAGATCCTCTCAAAACACAAAAAAAGAACAGATTTACTTCAGAACACTGGACTTCATATCACAAAGTAATTTTATTGTACAATTACATTGTTACAGCAAGTGCTTCTTATTACTATTATCATTTCTGGTCCCCCTCTGTGCTGTTCTTAAACCTATCCTGGCGCTGAACTCAGGGGGGGCCAGGTACTCCAGTTGGCTGTGCTGTAATATCATGGGTCTCTTACCCCAGGTGACCCTTCTTGCAGGGCTTCTGATCCCAGGAAGACTTTTCAGCTGGCTGTAGTTTTGTGATCATGACATCTATCTGAGGTGGCTGACTGGAAAGGGCACTTGAACTGTCAACAGGTGAAAGGATGTCATCATGAAGGTAGATTCTAGTTAAGCTATTTGCATGGAGTCCTGGATCTGAGTGCCACTAATTAGCCTGTGGTAGGCAGACTTGATGGTATCAATGACCCTGATAGATGTCACTCTGAAGCGCTAAGAAGCCACAGTCCACTGTTCTTTCCAAACGGCATCCCAAGGTCTAAAAGCCAATCATCAAAATATCTATGTGAGATGCACTGACTCGTCTTGCAGCCTCTCTGTTGGGGCTGGGTGGGCGGGAGAATCAAATGTAGATGTTTGTGGTGAAATCACCTGCTCTAGGTTGTGTTGACTCTTTCTTACATATTGGCATGGAGGATGGCATTGGACTCCACCGTGATGCCTGCCATTTGTTTCTGGTCCTCTACGATGGTCCTCAAGGCCTCCATGTGAATGTGATGCTCATTCAGTATTTTCTTTATAGCAGTTACCACAGAGATCTGACTCCTTAGGGTCGGGACCCAGGGGATGATTTCTGCGCAACCTTAACTACCCCTGTTCGATCCCACTTTCATCTTTGACTCCTCTGGCATCGTGAAGGAATTGAGTGGAAGGGTGCCACTTATAAAGAAACTCAAAAGAAGGGTCAGGGGAGCAGGTAGTTTACCATGTCTACACTGGTGAGGTTGTTAAACTTTTTGCACTACAAAGGAATCCTGGGAGTCAACGAGATATCACTCATTGTCACAGCTATCTCCCTCCACAAAGTATGCACTATATACTTAGTGGATCTCTGGGCTCTGACAGCCAACCAGTCCATCCCTCCTACTCTGTATCTCCATTACGAGGATATGCAAGTTCGCTGCTCATTTCTTCGATCTGACTGCCTTCCTTCTTGCCCAGGTTACCACCTACCTCCAGTGTTTATTTGCCACTTTTAGCAGCAGATGGTTTTATATCTTGCTGCTGTACCGGGTCTCTGCTTTTCATTTGAGTTTTTTTCTGGCCACCATCTCTTATTCTCCCAAATGCCCTCACCTCCTCACTCCCTCTACTGCTTCCACCCCAGTTAATCCTCCTTCCCTATATAACCTCTTCCCCACTGCCCCCATCCATCTATGTATTTTCCTATCCTCCTTGCTTCCTGGCCCATTAGGGGCCTAAATCCTGCCTCAGCAATATATTCTGCCAGCTTCCACTAGTGCATTTAAGGCGCTGAAGGCTCTTTTTACACCGATTGCATGAGTCTGTCTAAATTAGCTGGCTGCACGATTGATGGCAGAGTCAGCACTACAGCCTGATGAAAGTCTCATTCTATCTCTGTTCCAATGGTGCCATTGCGCAGTCAGAATTTCAGGCCCATTGTTTATTATACTGTACCTGCTTTTACAAACCAGCCATCCTCTGATTTACTGTGTACAGTGCCAAGAAAGATTTGCTCTTTATATAAAATTGCCTAAGGTTGAATGATGTGCTATTCGGTGCCAGTTAAAAGAGAAAGAAAACATATGAATTGTTAAATCGATCTTAAAATTTTACTGATTACTATCCTACTGTAACAATTGTGAGGGGCAGGACTTGGGGAAGGTGGAGTTGTGGATCCTACCACCTTTCAGGGAGGGGAGGAAATTTGAATATATGAGCCCATAAGATTTTTGTGAAGAGAAAACACAAAGAGACAGAGGGAAAGTGCTGCCTTGTACAATTTTTACCGATTATTTAATACACACTGTTATATACATCATCATGTTTGGAGTTGTGGCACTTTAGGTGGGTCATCACGCTATGATGTCAGCATCACTAAAGATACCACTTTAACCCCACTGGCAAAACGTATGTACGTTACTTGTTAACATGTAATATGATTGGTTGAGCAGAATGTTTATAAAACATATCTCTAGGCCAATTGTATTTTATAAAATCGGTTAAAAATTAATCAATTTTCAAATAATATATATATCAGCAATCGTGTGATGAGTGAATACCAGAAGTACTAAGGTATAGGATGTGCCTAACACATTGACCTTAACCTTCTTGACATTCCTATTTTCAGTTTCACTTCTATTTATATATGGTTTCTTTGTGTTTGTGTTATTTATAATATATTCAAGTCAATAACTTTATTTTCCTGCATTTCTGAAAAATCTATGCTTTCTACATTCTTGTATTGTTTTTCTTATATCAAGCATACATTTTCTAAAGAATTTGTGACATCAAACACCCAATATTACTTACCACTAATAGTCCTCCTCTGCACAATTAACTTATTCTGATCTTGTGTTTGACTTTTTTTTCCAAGATGAAAATGAAAAAGCAGCCTCTTATATACATTACAAAATCTTATACATTACAACAGTGCAGCTGGTCATGAAATGATTAGACATGTATGGACTCCCTTTCTGGTCTGAAGTTGATTTATCCACCCATGGCTATGGCACAATAACATGCACATGGACACCATATGTGCCTGTAGAGCACAATTCCCCACCTCCTCACCCAACCTCCAGCCATCTGCTGTTCTACATATGAAACATATAACAGACAGAATGTGGTAATCATTTATTTTTCATGAAAAATTGCTTATCTTTAAAGTTTTCATTGCACATTAACATTGTCCAATATTTACTTAAGCACAGCCGCACATGTTGCTTTAAATTCATTATTTGCAGCCTTTGCTTTTTGGCCCTTTGTCAAGTTCAATAATTACTGCACGGTAAAATCAATAGCTTTAAATATCTGGTTGTGGACTGTACTTCTGAAAGAAAGTGTATATAAAATTTTATTCTGCCAGTAGTGTTTATTTCTTTCTTTGTAATAATGTAACTATCCATTTACAGGTGATTCAGAATAAAGGGATCCAAAGGCCCTTAACATAGCTTTAATTATACATACCTCATTTTTTAGTTTGCTTCCTGAAAACCTGTGAAAAATGAAAAATACAATTAATTATTAATATGTATGTATTTTTATCCAAGATCAATTAAATGAGTCTAATAGACCTGACACATCTTCAAATAGCTTAAACGCAGGTGCTATGGTAAAGGTATTGTCGTGCCCTCAAGAATTGTCATGTGTCATTAATGTTTGGTGAATTTCTCAATGGGGAGTGGGAAGGGATCTTTCTCACTGTCTTATTGAAAATGTCCCAAATGTCAAGATTTTTTAAATATTGCTAATTTACCTCTTATATTGTGCTTGATAGTGTAATGTTCGACAATAGCTTTCCATTTTTCATAATAATAATATCTTTTATTTTTATAGCGTCTTTAACCAGGTAAAACATCTCAAGGTGCTTCACAGCACATAAGATAAAACAGATAAATTTGACACCGAGCTACAAAAGAAGAAATTAAGGCAGATGACCAAAAGCTTGGTTAAAGAGGTAGATTTTAAGGAGCATCTTAAAGGAGGAAAAAGGTAGAGAGGCAGAGAGGTTTAGGGAGGGAATTCTAGAGCTTAGGACCCAAACAGCTGAAGGCACAGCCACTGATGGTTGAGCAGTTATAATGTGGGATGTTCAAGAGGGCAGAATTTGAGGAGCGCAGACATCTTGTGGGGCAGTGAGGCTGAAAAAGATTACAGAGATAGGGAGGGGCAAGGCCATGGAGTGATTTGTAAATAAGGATGAGAATTTTGAAATCGAGGCATTGTTTAACCGAGAGCCAATGTAGGTCAGAAAGCACAGGGATGAGTGATCGTGACTTGGTGCGAGTTACGACACAGGCTGCAGAATTTTGGATGACCTCAAGCTTACATAGTGTAGAATGTGAGAGGCCAGCCAGGAGTGAGTTGGAGTAGTCGAGTCTAGAGGTAACAAAAGGCATGAATGAGGGTTTCAGCAGCAGAAGAATTGAGGCAGGGGCGTAGGTGGGCAATGTTGCAGAGGTGGAAAAAGGCGGTTTTAGTTATGCCGCGGATATATGACTGAAAACTCATTAAACTCATTTCAGGGTCAAATATGACACCTAGGTTGCGAACAGTCTTTTTCACCCTCAGATTGATGCTAGGGAGAGGGATGGAGTCAGTGATTAGGGAACGCAGTTTGTGGCTGGGACCAAACATAGAAACATAGAAAATAGGTGCAGGAACAAGCTATCCGGTCCTTCGAGCCTGTACCACCATTCAATATGAGCATGGCTGATCATGCAACTTCAGTACCCCACTCCCGTCTTCACTCCATACCCCCTGATCCCCTTAGCCATAAAGGCCACATCTCCCTCTTGAATATATCCAACAAACTGGACTCAACAACTTTCTGTGTTAGAGAATTCCACAGGTTCACCACTCTCTAGGTGAAAAAGTTTCTCCTCATCTCGGCCCTATATGGGTTACCCCTTATCCTTAGACTGTGACCCCTGATTCTGGGCTTCCCCAACATTGGGAACATTCTTCCTGCATCTAACTTCTCCAGTCCCGTCATAATTTTATATGTTTCTATGAGATCCCCTCTCATTCTGTATAAACCTAGCCGATCCAGTCTTTCTTCATATGTCAATCCGGGAATTAGTCTGGTGAACCTTCACTGCACTCCCTCAATGGCAAGCACATCCTTCCTCAGATTAGGTGACCAAAACTGCACACAATACTCAAGGTATGGTCTCACCAAAGCCCTGTAAAACTGCAGTAAGACCTCCCTGCTCCTATACTCAAATCCTCTCGCTATGAAGGCCAGCATGCCATTTGCTTTCTTTACTGCCTGCTGTATCTGCATGCCTACCTTCAGTGACTGATGTACCATGACACCCAGGTCTCGTTGCACCTCCCCTTTTACTAATCCATCACCATTCAGATAATAATCTGCCTTCCTGTTTTTGCCACCAAAGTGGATAACCTCACATTTATCCACATTATACTGCATCTGCAATGGCTTAGGTCTTCCCAATATTTAATTGGAGAAAATTTCTGCTCATCAGTACTGGATGTTGGACATGCAATCTGACAATTTAGATATTAAGTAGGGATTGAGAGATGTGGTGGAGAGACAGAGTTGGGTGTCGTCACCATACATGTGGAAATTGACTCTGTGTTTTCAGATGATATCGTCAAGGGGTAGCATATAGATAAGAAATAAGAGGGGGCCAAGGACAGATCCTTGGGGGACACCAGAGGTAACGATGCAATAGTGGGAAGAGAGGCCATAGCAGGAGATTTTCTTATTACAATTAGATAGTTAAGAAACAAATGCTGAACAATGGTGAAGAGGCGTTGGAGGAGGATGGAGTGGTCAACTGGGTCAAAGGCTGCAGATAGGTTGAGAAGGTCAAGGAGGGATCGTTTACCTTTGTCACACTCACAACGGATGTAATTTGTGATGAGAGCCGTTTCGGTAGTGTGGTAGGGATTCAAACATTGAATTCATGGAAAGATGGTCACGGATTTGGGACGCGACAATACGTTCAAGTACTTTGAACACGAAAGGAAGTTTGGAGATGGGGCGATAGCTAGCAAGCAAAGTGGGATCAAGGGTTGAGGTTTTTTTTAGGAGAAGGGTGATGACAGCAAATTTGAAGGAGAGGGGAACCGTTAACAATGTCTGCTAACACGGGAGCCAAAAAAGGAAGTTGGATGGTCAGCAGTCTAGTGGGAATAGGGTCTAGGCAGCAGGAAGTGGGTCTCATGGACAAGACGAGCTTGGCGAGATCAAGAGGGGAGATCAAAGAAAAACTAGAGAAAGATGTGAGTTTATGGCTAGGGCAGGTGGGGGCATCAGATGAAGTTTGGTCCTGTGGCTAGGTGAAGGAAGGGAACTCGCAGAAGCAGCTGATCGGATGGTCTCAATCCATCAGCTCCTCACACTTGTTGTTGGAGGTGAGTGTGGTGGAGACAGGGGAGAGGGGTTTATGGAGATGGTTAACAGTAGAGAATAGTAGCCTGGGGTTATTGTTACAATCCAGAATAATCTTGGAATAGTGAGCAGTTTTGTAGGAACCGATAATGTTTTATGTGTTCGAGCCAGATCTGGCAGTGAATGGCTAAACCAGTTGTCCGCCACATCCGTTCAAGTCTGCGCCCTTATGACGAGGAAGCGAAGATGAGTGTTGTACCAGGGGGAATGGCCAGCATGGAAAAGAGTAATCTTTTTAATAGGGACTAGGGCATCAAAGGTGGTGGTGAGGGTGTGGTTGAGCAGATCGGTGGCTGCAAAAATATCATTGTTAAAAGAGGGCAAAAGGCTGGATAGTTTTGAATTGGTAAGTGCAGTAGTAAGAGAGTTTGGAGAGAGTTTTTTCCATGGGCGGATGCAGAAGGAAGTAGGTTTGTATTGGGGAAGGGGGATGTGGGTCGAGAGCGATACAAGAAAGTGGTCAGAGATGGCTTTATCTTTAATTGAGACAGTTGGAATAGCAAGGTCAAGGGAGTGGCCATGAATATGGGTTGAGGAATTTACATGGAGAGAGTGATTAAGGAAGGATAGGAGGGTAATGAACTCAGAGGAGAGAGAGCATGAATAATTGAGATGGAGGGTGAAGTCACCGAGGTGAGAAGTCACTTGGTGCATAGGCTGAGGGAGGAAAGAAGTGATGATATATCAATGATAATGTTTTTATCATACTTCGGTGGGTAGTAGAGAATGAGAATTTTGAATGAGAGTTGAGAGGGTTGGAATAAGTAGAGATGTTCAAAAGATGAGAAAGTGCCAGATGAGTAGGGTGATCATTTAGGGGTATGATTTGGTGATGAGAGCTACATCGCCAACACGGCAGTCTGGGCGGGGCAAGTGGTGGAAGGTATAGCCAGGAGGGGAGGCTTCGATTAAAGGTAATGTGTCATTATCCCTCATCCAAGTTTCCGTTAGCGCTATGATGTTGATGCAGTCATCCACGATAAGGTCATGGATGGCAAGGGCCTTGTTTGCAAGTGAACAGACATTCTGCAAGGCGATTTTGAGAGGATCCTTGATGGCTGATCTACTTCCAGCATACACATGGTCATTGCTTGGAGGGATGAGTTGGACAGGGAGGAGATTTGCAAGGTTAGCCCTCCCTGGGCAAGCTGGGCGATAAGGACAGTGAAAGATTAGGATGGGACAGTTGGGGTTGTTGCTTGTGAGGAGATAGTGATGAGTGCCATGATGGGCCCTTCAAAGAATGCCAAGAGAGGCACAGAGGGAAGCTGCAGGCTTGTCTAAAAGGGAATCAAGTCTGGAACGACGACAGGAGATTAGGAAGTTTGTAGAGTAATGAAGTGTTGGCGTAGTGATTTTGGTGGACAGAGTATATGAGAGAGGAGAGATGAGAGGCAGCATAAGTACACTAGACACTGACCAGGGAGGGAAAGAGAGAAAAAGCAGGAGAATGAATTATAAAATTAAATCAATGGCTCAGGTCTGAGCAACCAAAATGTGCACACAAATAGACACAGGCGAATTTTTTTTTAAGAAGTTAAGCTTACATGGTAAATACTACAATATGGTTTCTACAATAATAGAATCAATACAATCAAGATTAATTATATTTAAACAAAATGAAATAAGATATAAAATAATTATAAATTATAAATTAATTTGAAATAATAAAATCATAAAATCTGTCTATCTATCTTTCTAATTCACTCTTTGTCCTGTGATTCAATTAATATGGAAGAACCAATCACCAATATAATGTAATATATTAAGAAATGTCAATGTGGAAATCCTCCAGCAAAACATGTGAATAGCATTATTAGCTCCTGAATATAAATGTATAGGTTAATGAGAAGGTTTGGTCCACATTTCTCAAAAATGCACTAAAAATCAAGTATTGGCAATTTTGTATCTAGACATTTCCAATTAAGATACATTTTAATATTCCATAAACCACCTTGGGGCATTTTTCTACATTAAATGCACTATATAAATGCGAGTTGTTGTTTTTGTTGTCATTGTTGTAAATAAATATAAGAGTGTTGGGATAATGAACTGACTTACGTGTCAGTTGTACTGAAATTTCTCCACTGAAGCAACTAAGTCCTCATACTGGATTGGTATTAGGCATTTGAAGTCATCAACTTAAGGGCACTTTTTTGACAAGTGATACAAAACCACCTCAAGAAGGTGATTTTACATTGCTTGAATTTCCTACTGACTGCAGTAAAACAAGGGGGCATAGTTTCAGAATAACGGGTCGCCCATTTAAAACGGAAATGAGCAGGAATTTCTTCTCTGAGGGTCGTGAACCTTTGGAATTCTCTACCCAGAGAGCTGTGGAGGCTGGGTCGTTGAATATATATTTAAGGTGTAGATAGACAGATTTTTGAATGATAAGGGAGTCAAGAATTATGGGGAGCAGGCAGGGAAGTGTAGTTGAGGCCAAGGTCAGATCAGCCATGATCTTATTGAATGATAGAGCAGGCTCGAGGGACCAAATGGCCTACTCCTGCTCTTATTTCTTATGTTCTTAATATGTTTTTCCCTCACTAGTTTAGTTGGCAAGAATACATCACACATTCCCAGATTAAATTCTCGGACTATGCGGAGTTAGTTGATCTCATGCAGGGTTGTAGTAGCAAAGCTACAATTGGTCTTATGCCTCTGGACGAAAGAGAGAAAATCAGCTAGAGTTGCTGCTCCTGATTACAATCAAGTAGACCGTGATAGAAAGTGAGTATTTGTGAATGTCCCATGAGAACAGAGCTCATATACGAAGAATCACATGGGAAAATAGGCTGGTAGCATTCAATGTCTAGGCTTATACAATGACCACCTGAGTGGGATCTCAGATGGAAAATGGTACTTGTGGAACCACACCCCAACAAAGCGTGAACATCTTCTTGAGAGGAGGGGATAAAAAGGGAAAGAATCGGAAAGTAAAATATACAAACTCTAAACTTCAAGATGATTCTAACTGATCTGTTGCCTTTATTTTTGAATATTAGTAAAGAGCTGTCTGGGCTGTCAATTCTTCACTAATGTTAGAAAGTTCAGCAACTGAAACTGAGTACAGTATTTAAAACCACACACATGTACAGAGCTTCATTTTGCCTGGGTAGAGAGCAGAGCCAGGCTACACATTTCCTGCAGAGAGTGTGGTCTCAGCTTTTAAAATGTGATTTTGCATCAACTAGAGTTATATCCAACTGGTGCAAGCCTGACAAGGGTACAACTATTTACTACAAGTGGAATCACATATTTTGCTTCATCATCATTATCATAGGCAGTCCCTCGGAATTGAGGAAGACTTGCTTCCACTCTCAAAATGAGTCGTTAGGTGGCTGAACAGTCCAATACGAGAGCCACAGTTCCTGTCACAGGTGGGACAGATAGTCGTTGTCGGAAGGGGTGGGTGGGATAGATTTGCCGCACACTCTTTCCGCTGCCTGCGCTTGATTTCTGCATGCACTCGGCGATGAGACTCGAGGTGCTCAGCGCCCTCCCGGATGCACTTCTTCCACTCACCACACTTCAATACACTCACCAGTTAGATTGTGAATCTGCCTCTCAAGTTATACTGCCACTTTTATGTCCATGTGCCCCACAATATGAGTAGTTGAGGCAAATAGCATAGATGTATTTAAGAGGAAGTTAGATAATAAACACATGAGGAGGGAAAAGAATAAAAGTTTATAGTGATAGGGTTAAATGAAGAGGGGTGGGAGGAGGCTCCTGTGGAGCATAAACACTGGCATAGACCAGTTGAGCCGAATGGCCTGTTTCTGTGCTGTACATTCTATGTAATTCTATGTCAAGTGGCAGTATAATTGTCTCCAAACTGAATGTTGTCCATTCATACCACCAGCATAGAGGAACCAGGATTCGCATTTAGTAATACAGAGGATCTCAAAAGCAGTTAAAAACACCGTTAGATATACCGTGCCATTCATGCATATACTATTCCACCGATATCTGAGAATAGGTTCGTTACAGGCCAGAAACAGATTGCACTTTGTTTGATGTCGCCGATAGTGCACTAATCCTGTTAGCTTTCACCTGGGCAAATAGCATGTGAGTTAGCACACAGCTGACTAATAAAGTAAGCTCTTGATTACACTAATCATCATATTCAACCGAGGAGGGTAAAAAGATGTAAATATGACCTAACCTACAGAGGATAAAGTTACCTTGTCAAGCCTTTACCAGAGTAGACCGAATGGTAATATGCACTGCTCTCTTTGATGCCAATCCCGTAGTAGTGATACCTGCAAGACAGTGCCACCGTTTCGAAGTTACTTTTTCTTTAAGCCAATAAGGAAACAAACAACTATAATATCCGTCAAAATCAATTGCTCGCATCAATTCCCTTCCCCCGCGTGAACGCGTTTTCACGATGTTGTTCGATAGACACACAGGGAACTGGGAAAGATAACAGGTTTGTGACACTAGTATGGGGATTGAAAGGAAGTCGGTTCGTTTTGACAGGAGCTGGTAATAACAGCAGACAGGCAGATGTCATAGCACTTAAAATAACTTTAGTGATTTACCGCTAATAAATCAGATAACTTTCCCGCGCGTTTCCAGATTTAACAAGTCCAAAATCTAAACAATAAATTAAGTTGATCATATTGCCAACTGAAACAAGCAGACCTCACCAAACATGATGCTATCTAACGCACTCACTTGGAGTGTCCTCTGGTTCCAAGTCTTCTGGTGGTGAGGAGAGGAAACTTCTGGCGTATTGTCTGAAAAAAACACACAAAGCAAGATTAAAAACATTTAATGAAGAAAAACAATATTTTTAAAAATCTTGACATTTTTGCATGGCGTCTATTTGAAGACTTGGAAAAAAATGCTCGCTGATTGTCCTTATATAAAGCAGGTCTTTTTAAAAAGTAGTGGGTCTACTTTAATATATTATACAACTCGGCTGGTTCGGGATCAGACTGGAAGATGAGGAGAGCCGACGGGTACGATGATGCACTTGTGGTATACTAAGTAATAGCCGTTTCCTTTTAAAAACGAACTTATTTCATTCTTGGCTTGTGTAAATATCGGCGAATGTCTTACCTTTCCGAATGTGGCTGCGCAGGCTGGTTCCAATTTCTCTTTCCTACAAAAATCTAAATAATGGGCATAGAGGATACACCTGGGTAAACAAACCCCTTCACACACGATGTAGTTTTCTTCCAACCTGACAAAGGAGACATTAACAAAATATGAACCCATTAGTTGGGAGCAGGAATCATACTGGGGGACAAATCTACCCCGTGCCCAAAGCGACAAGTAAATCAAACCCGATGCTGTGCTGGGATCCTGAACAGACTCTTGCTTCAGATTGTTTGAGTTTAACGAATTCGTCTGAAATATAACGAATTAAAGATAATCAGCTTCGTAGGTTGCTTAGAAAATATTTTGGGATTTCATTCGCATAGGATTTTTTAAATATCTAGTCGCAGATGTAAAACAAGATGAAAGGGTTTAACCCAGTAATGTGGTGTTCAGTCTGATCCGTGCGGGGCCGCGCCCTTACCATTGCAGTGTCAGCTGTGTCTGTTTCTTCTTGTCCTTGATAATCTGAGTTATCGTTTTTTTCTGACACTGTTGCTTATCGTTAAAGAACGCTTTTCCTTCAGAAGTATTCCCATCCTCTTCCTCAGACGATGCGATTTCGTTGCATGTTTCGGATTCTGGTGGAAACAGCGAACGACAAGACACTTTTGCCGCAATCCTTCGAGAGTCTACAGTTTTATTTCATTCATTTATTATTTTAGAAAAACAGTTAGCGCGCCCACCGGAATTTCAGAGTTGGGATTCTTTAGTGTTGTGAAGGACAGGAATTTGAATTATTTTAAACTGTTTGCTGGAGAGGGCAGATTCTCCTCATCACCCTGGTCTCCAGTTACTTTCTTTGTCTACATGTCATTCGCTTCACTAAAAAGTGTAAAATAATAAATGTGTCACTATATTTAGGGTGGTTCTATTCAAATACAGCAAACGGGGTCCGCAGATTGAGATTCTGCACCTTTATTATGTAATATTCAAAGCCTTAAATCCTGAAGTATAATTGGCACTTTTCTGTTGGTTTTATCAGAACTGCACACAGTTACACTGGTTTGTAAATCAAAACACATTCAATTAAAGGAACCAACGTATTTGGCCCAACTGATACTTTGATTTGGATTTATACCTGCTCCCTAAAAAAATCAATACAATTACATTTGGAGTTTTAACAATCTGCCTCCTCCGGTTTGTTCTGGTGATCTTTGATAGTGATTGTATGAGAAAAAAATCAATTAAATGGAATTGTAACTTTAGGCACCGTGCACTTGACCCAAAATGTGAATCATCTTGCCTCAATACCCCGTCCCTCACAAGTTCCTGAAGTGTGTGTTACAGCACAATTCTTTGCCGCAGGCTGTTGGTGCGACTGACAGAATCTCACCTGATTTAATGCCCAGATCAGCCCCTATCTCCTCCTCTCCACACCCAGGCAGTGACATCGAGTTCTTCTCCAGCTCCTCACTGCCGTCACAATCTTCCGAAAACGAAGCTAAGTGTTTGCCGATCAGAGTCATGTAGGGCTGGTCCTGAATCTGTGCCGCTACCTTGTGAGGAGGCTGCAGGTGAACGACAGATGGCCCCTGGGACTCGGGCATCCTCTTCATGGGAATCTTCATGGCGAAAAGTTAGAGAGCGGCTGGATGGCCCGAGTCCTTTTTTACCCACGTAATTGGACGTCGCTGGGATTAAATCAAAGACTCATGATCTCTCTGAAAGGTAGGATAATTGACACTCTCTGGATCTTCACATTATCCGATGACAAACTCCTCAACCTGATCCTCAGCATCCCAGTAGGAAAACACTTTGGTTTTGTGTCCACTGCCAGTCATCAGTTTGAAATCTCTACAGTCCATGGCTGGTCAGTTCTAAAGCTCCCCTGGTGTAGTAAACCATCCCGATTTTTAGATCCGAGATTAACCAGCTATAAACCCTCAGAGTGCGCAGTTACAATAGCTATTTAAACTCTTCCGAGCACGCCTATTTGTTTGCACAATGCGGATATCAAAAACGAAGTCTGCAATAACTAGCAGATGGGTGAATTTGATCTGAAGAGCTCTTACTGTGAAAGTAGGCACCGCGACATTGTTAATTAAACTCACAGTTCCGTCCTGGTGATGAATCACGCTTATTTATCATTTAAGGGAAATGTGGAGAGCAGATCCCCAAAAATATTAATGATTAACTGGAGGGAACAATCATTTCTGATTGTGCCTTTCAGATTGGTGTTTATCATAGGTTTTATATCTGGCTGTAGATAGCTGGACCCATGGTACAAGGATAGAGAGTGGCGAAGAAAGAATCAACACATTACTGACTTTTTGAAACTTCTACGGAAATATTGTTAAAAGGTAAAATAATGCTGTCTTTCAAGAGAACAATGTTCTGTCACAAGATTATCACAGATGGCAAATTAAAGAGCAAGCAACATACTTAGAATTCATTTCCTATCTTGCTAATCGATTTTGTATCTACTTTTCTCCTTGTCCATATTGCATGTCCCTCGCATCCATCTGGTTCTATAAAATACAATGAGTCATTGCTTTTTCCTTTACTACAACTTTGATTTCTGAACCTGGTCTTTCTCCCATCTATTATTTATTTTCCTCCTATAACATTTTATTCTCTCTACCTTCTGTCCTGCTACTTCCGTTCTACTTTCTGTTCCGTGATCTGATTATTTTGTCTGGAACCTTTGAGTCCATCATCATTGGTGCTAATCATATCTCTGAGGGACAAAACTATCAATGAAGGCCAGAGCGTCCTGATTTTTAAGGGATGGGATTGGTTTCTATTTTGTGAATGGACTTTTTTTCGAGAGACAGTGTAGTACGCCACCTGTCTTTGAGTGCTGCAGTGTTTTTGATTGGTTGCATTTTAAAGAATGTGAAATCGGAGTTATACCGCATGCCTTTTGCTCTGCATGCGTGCCAGATACTCTCCCACATTAATCGAACGCATCGGACACTCTCCAACACCCGCTGTACATATCAGGCATGCACTAGATGCAATTAAAAAGAAAATCACATGTAGTATGTAACAAAGCTCCCTATGATGTATATGGAGATAAGTACTTACAGTTTTTATCCCAACACTGGTTCCCCTTCCATGTCATCCGTGGCTCAGTGGGCAGCACTCTCGTCTCTGAGTCAGAAGGATGTGGGTTCAAGTCCCACTCCAGGGACTTGAGCACAAAAATCTACGCTGACACTCCACTGCAGTGCTGAGGGAGTGCTGCACTGTCGGAGGTGCCATCTTTCAGATGAGATGTTTCACCGAATCTCTCAGATGGACATAAAAGATTCCATTGCACTACCTGTATTTTGAAGAAAAGCAGGGGAGTTATCCCCAGTGTCCTGGCCAATACTTATCCCTCAATCAACATCAAGATTATCTGGTCATAATTGCATTACTGTTTGTGGGAGCTTGCTGTGTGCAAATTCGTGACCATGTTTTTCACATTACAACAGTGACTATACTTCAAAAGTACTTCTTTGGCTGTAAAGCACTTTGGGATGCCCTGATGACATAAAAAGCAGTATATAAATACAAGTCTCTTTCTTTCTTAAACTAAAAGTTCTAATATTTATTTGATTACTGAGATCTAACTGTCCAAAGAGGACCTACAGCCTTTGTGACTTATCGTGGTGCACTATTCGTCCACATCCTTCTCAACCTTTCTGCAGCCTTTAACATGGTTAACCACACACATGCTCCTCCAACATCTTTACTCTGTTATCCAGCTGAGTGCCCTCACCTCCTTCAAATCTTATTTATCCAGTCATAGCCAGAGAATATCCTGCAATATCTTCTCTTCTCACCCTAAGACCATTACCTCTGAAGTCCCTCAAGGTCAAAGAGGTAAGCTTTAAGGAGGGTCATAAAGGAGGAGAAAGAGGTAAAGAGATGGAGAGGTTTATGAAGGGAATTCCAGAATTTGGGGCACAGACTGTTGAAGGTACGGCTGCCAGTTGGTGAAGCAAAGTGAATGGGGGATGCATAGGAGTCCAGAGTTCTTGGAAGGTTGTAGGGCTGGAGGTGGTTACAGAAATAGGCAGAGACGAGACCACGCAGGGATTTCAACACGAGGATGGATATTTTAAAATCAAGGTATTGGTGGATGGGGATTCAAAGCAAGCACCGAGGGTAATGGGTGAGTGGGATATGATGCAGGTTAGAATAAGGGCAACAGAGTTTTGGATGATCTCAAGTTTATGGAGCGTTGAAGAAAGTGGCCAGCCAGGAGAGCATTGGGATAGTCGTGTGTAGAAGTAACAAAGGCATGAATGAGGATTTCACCAGCAGATGGGCTGAAGAAGGGTTGAAGGTGGGCTATGTTATGAAGGTGGCGGTAGCAATCTTTTTGATGGAGAGGATATGGGGTAGGATGCTTAGCTCAAGGTCAAATCGGATACTGAGGTTGCGAACAGTCTGTTTCAGCCTGATATTTGCCATAGAGGGGGATGGAATTAGTGGCCAGGGAATGGAATTTGTGGTGGGGATCAAAGATAGTGGCTTTTGTCTTTCTAATGTTTGATTGGAGAAAACCCAGAACTGGATGTCAAAGGAGTAGTCTGAAAACAGAGGCAGTGGAGTAGTGAAGTGAGATGGTGGTAAGGTAAAACTAAATGTCATCAGCATACATGTAGAACCTAATGTTGTGTCTTTAGAAACATAGAAAATAGGTGCAGGAGTAGGCCATTCGGCCGTTCGAGCCTGCACCACCATTCAATAAGATCATGGCTGATCATTCACCTCAGTAACCCTTTCCTGCTTTCTCTCCATACCGCTTGATCCCTTTAGCCGTAAGGGTCAAATCTAACTCCCTCTTGAATATATCCAATGAACTGGCATCTACAACTCTCTGCGGTACAGAATTCCACAGGTTAACAACTCTCAGAGTGAAGAAGTTTCTCCTCATCTCAGTCCTAAATGGCTTGACCCTTATCCTTAGACTGTGTCCCCTGGTTCTGGACTTCCCCAACATCGGGAACATTCTTCCTGCATCTAACCTGTCCAGTCCCATCAGAATTTTATATGTTTCTATGAGATCCCCTCTCATCCTTCTAAACTCCAGTGAATACAGGCCCAGTCGATCCAGTCTCTCCTCATATGTCAGTCCTGCCATCCCAGGAATCAGTCTGGTGAACCTTCGCTGCACTCCCTCAATAGCAAGAACGTCCTTCCTCAGATTAGGAGACGAAAACTCAACACAATATTCCAGGTGAGGCCTCACCAAGGCCCTGTCTAACTGCAGTAAGACCTCCCTGCTCTTATACTCAAATCCCCTAGCTATGAAGACCAACATACCATTTGCCTTCTTCACCGCCTGCTGTACCTGCATGCCAACTTTCAATGACTGTTGTACCATGACACCCAGGTCTCGTTGCACCTCCCCTTTTCCTAATCTGCCGCCATTCAGATAATAATCTGCCTTCGTGTTTTTGCCACCAAAGTGGATAACCTCACATTAATCCACATTATACTGCATGTGCCATGCATTTGCCCACACACCTAACCTGTCCAAGTCACCCTCCAGCCTCTTAGCGTCCTCTTCACAGCTCACACCGCCACCCAGCTAAGTGTCACCTGCAAACTTGGAGATATTACACTCAATTCCTTCATCTGATTCATTAATGTATATTGTAAATAGCTGGGGTCCCAGCACTGAGCCCTGCGGCACCCCACTAGTCACCGCCTGCCATTCTGAAAAGGACCCGTTTATCCCGACTCTCTGCTTCCTGTCTGCCAACCAGTTCTCTATCCACGTCAATACATTACCCCCAGTACCATGTGCTTTGATTTTGCACACCAATATTTTGTGTGGGACCTTGTCAAAAGCCTTTTGAAAGTCCAAATACACCACGTCCATTGCTTCTCCCTTGTCCACTCTACTAGTTACATCCTCAAAAAATTCTAGAAGATTTGTCAAGCATGATTTCCCCTTCATAAAACCATGCTGACTTGGACCGATCCTGTCTCTGTTTCTGTTTATTTTTTATCCTCCTCTGTTCGCAGCTTAAAGGCTTCCCAAAAGGAATATGTGTGAGGTGTTTAGCAATTGCCAAGGTAGGCTAATTAATTATTTATTATTTACAGTCAATGGAGAAACAACAAGCAAAGTTTAGCTCGTTAACTTTTTAACCACCTACTATCTCAGTGCCTTTTTAAAAAAAAACTTGTGTGATTACATCATGCATTCAAACACAATATTTAAAAGTAATTCTTTTCCCAAAGCCTTTCTGTGGAAAATGGTCAGAAATGCCTGAAATGTGACAGTCCCTTTTCTCCTTACGAACCTCAGCATATATGGTATTTAGCCTTGAGGATTTGTTATTCTTAAGATACTTTAGCTTATTCATTATCTCTGTCATACTCACTTCAAAATTCTCTCGGATATTGGGTGTAGAATGTCATTTTTGTGTCATTTTTGTTCTTTGAGGGCAACAAAGCAGAGTATTACTGATTTCAGTAGATGCACTACATTGGGCATTAATGCTTGCACAATGAAGCCAATGAAGCAGAAGAAGCAATAATCCTAATAGTTATCTGTGAAATGCAATTAAGAGGCATTTGAATTGAATAGCATTGGGAAGGTCAGGGCAAATGTTAGCTGAGTAACTACTGAGGAATGACATGCAGCAGAGTAAGGAAAGCCAATTGCTAGAGGCCTTCAGGGAAGAAGTCAGAGAGTGTGGGACACTACATGGAACTGGCAGTAACTACCCTATCCCTATCCTAAGAGGAATGAGACGAGGTTGCAAAAAGGGTGCTCAGGATTTGCAGGAGTTGGAAATGCATCAAGAGACCCTACACAGGAATGGTTAAATGAACAAAAGAATGTATTAAAAATACAGTAACTTGATAAACATTGTAACTTGAATAAGATTTAACTTGAATAAAATTTAAGCATCTCAAAAGTGGAACAAAATTTATTAAATATTATTGTGAATTGGGAAACTTTTAAAACTTTTATAAAATAACAACAAAACAGCAACAAATCAACAATGAAACAACAACTCCTGCACTAAATGTCTTTTACCTGTGGCCCCTCCTCCCACTCCCTCACCTTAACCCCACTTCATCGCATCATGACCCTACCCAAGGTGGCACGAAGACGTCGTGCAGCAAGGTGGCCAGAGTCCTGCTGTATTAGGGAGATAGACAATGGAGACGCCATGTGTGGATCCCCTGAAGCTCGGGGTATGGAAAGCCCGGCTTCTGAGCGGCTTTATCACTCACAGGGGATGTGAGTCTGGGTGTGACACCTGGGACTGTAGTTTCAAAGATCGAGACCATCAATTGCACGTGGGCATTGACAGACTCTGTGGTTTCGCGGCTCGCACGGACAATCTGCGACCTGACCTCCATGTTCACGGATAGTGCCGCAATGCTTGCGGGAAAAGCACCCAAGGCCTCCAGGAGCTGTTGGGTGAGCTGGATGCTCTCCCTTGACAGTGTCACCATGTCCAGGTGTGCCTCTGCCTATCTGTCAGCAGACCGGCTTTGCCGATTCACCCTCCAGGGAGACATCATATGAGATTCAATCCCAGTGGTGCGTTGCTGCTCACCACTTGTACCCGGGGCCTTGGATGGCTCAAAGCCTGAGAATGTTTCTTCCTCGGACAGGCTAGTGGCCGCAGCAAAAAGAGGTGTCGAGTGCATCAGCCCCCCCACCGCCCCAGAATACGTTGATCAGTTTGCTCCTCCCAATGAGGTTCCTCATCCTCGGTGCCACCCTCGTCCCCCTCCTCCACCCCCACATGATGGCCTGAGGTGGAGGCTTCCATTCGAGGATGTGGCACATGAGACTCCTCATCTGGAAATAGAAAACAACAGATGAGTGGTTAGCAGCAGGGGATGGGGCAGGGTGACATGAGTAAGGTCACATAGCACAGGCTCATTTGAAGGACTGCCGCTGCTGCATTATATGTAGCCCAGAGACACTACATGACATTGCCCCAACCCTAGTCCACAGACACTGCATCACATTGCCCACCCAGCCCGAGGATTTTGCAGGACTTACCCTTAGTTTGAAATGGGGTCTCAGCACCCCCACGAGCAGTTGACCTCCCTGAGACATCGATCAGATCTGCCACTCTCTCCTCCAGATCTGTCAGAGGCATTGTCCATTGCTGCTCCCAGTGGCTAGAGGACATCTTTCGCTGCAAAGATGACAATGGGAATGGTTACCAGAGGGCCCATGTGCTCTTGTGGCACACACAGATAGCCATCAAAGCACTAATACCATACTGTGTGCCTTTAATACAGTCCTCTGTTTAATGGCCCTGGAAGTTGCACGTGGTTCATGGGGAAGACATCGAAGCGCAGAAACATCTTTTAAGATCTCAGAAACCAGTCTTAATAATGTGTAACGATCATTCATGGTAAATAAGGAGCAACACTAAACCTACCTATACCAATATGTGTCAGATTTATAATTTAAGTAATGAAGAAGTGCATGAATAAAAATATTCTTATTCTGATGACCCTGCAATGGTCATTGAACCTCTTGTGGCACTGGGTATGTGTCCTTCTGATGACATCCACGAAAGACACCTCCTCAGAAATGCTGGTCCAAAGATGCCTAAAAACTGATGGGAGGGGTTTATTTGCACCCCTCCTATTTAAATCCCCCCATCTCCTCTCCACAGCTGTGATAAGGGCCTCGTTTGTCTCACTACTGAATGTGTTCACATTCTGCCTGTTCCCATCTCCTTCTTCCATCATGTCTGCTATCTGAAAATGTCTGATTCAGCCCTGGGTGTACTGTGCATGCGTGGAGCTCCCTGACAGGTGACCAGAAGAGCAGGAAGAAGAAAAAAATGGCCAAAAAAAAATTGTAAAAAAGAAGTATTTGCGTATACACAGAAGGTCCATTTTTTTTCACTCACAAATTTTGGCTTCGGCGCACGAATACAGTTGTGCAACACCGGATTTATCACTATCGCCATCGCCGGTCACCATTTGGCGAATTTTGCTAGGTACCTGGGCGGTAAAAGAAAAATTCTGCCGCAATTATCGCCAAAAAATGGGCAAAATCGTTAAAACACGAATTTCTAGCGTATAGTGTACAAAAGCAACAAAGTTATGGTGAATCTTTATAAATCACTGGTTAGGCCCCAGCTGGAGTATTGTTTCCAATTCTGGGCACCAGGCTTTAGGAAGGATGTCAAGGCCTTAGAGAGGGTGCAGAAGAGACTTAGAATGGTCCCAGCGATAAGGGACTTCAGTTATGTGAAGCGACTGGAGAAGCTAGGGTTGTTCTTCTTAGAGCAGAGAAGGTTAACAGGAGATTTAACTGAGGTGTTCAAAATCATGAAGGGATTTGATAGAGTAAATAAGGAGAAACTGTTTCCAGTGGCAGAAGGGTTGGTAACCAGAGGACACAGATTTAAGAAAGATAACCAGAGGTGAGATAAGGAGAATTTTTTTAATACAGTGAATTGTTATAATGTGGAATACACTGCTTGAAGGAATGGTGGAAGCAGATTCAATAGTAACTTTTAAAAGGGAATTGGATAAATGCTTGAAAAGGAAACATCTGCAAGGTTATGGAGAAAGGGCAGCGGCGTGGGACTAATTCAATAGCTCTTTCAAAGAGCCGGCACATGCACAATCGGCCTAATGGCCTCCTTCTGTGCTGTATCATTCTGTGATTCTATGTTTCAAAATAACTTATAATAACTTTGCATCTGGCACTCATCCTGAATTGTTGTCCCATGTCTTTTTCCAAGACGAACATGCTGTGTCAAGACTTAAATGGTAGAATCTTCAGAAAAAAGTATATTGCAGACATATTTTAGTCTGGTAGGGATAGAGAAGAGCCAAAGGAACCATACATCAATTTTGTTAAAATGTAATCCCATATATGACATCTAATTATGTATTTATGTCATAATTTGTGTTTGTTGTAAACAAATGAAAACAGACTTACCAAACACCTTTTCATGAAAACAGTTTTTAAAAAGAATTGCACCCTGGAGAGATTTTAATGAATTGCCTTGGGTAATGAGACATGTAAAGTTGTACCAAGATGATAAATGAGTACTAACCCGATGTAGTTAGTTGCATTAAAACAGGAAGTGAGTTATTGGAAAATTAATGTTTGAAAAATCATGCTGGTGGGAGTGGTGACCCAGATTCCTGATATTCACTCTGGCAGGAGAGACTCCATGCTGGGAGTGCAACTTCATAAAATTAGCCCCAGTGAGTTTATTAATTTCCATATAAAAATCCACATGCTTTATCATCTTGGAACACTGCCATTACAGATTAAAATATTGGTTCAGTGATTTGCCATGATCTAATTGTATGGCGGAACAGGCTTGAGGGGCTCAATGGCGTATTTTTGTTCCTATGTTCCTATGTTTCAGTTTAAGATTCCGTTCAGCAACTTCCCAGAGCTGTGTGGCAGAGATTTGCAACAGTGTTGTGGGAGATTGAATTTGCTCCTTCCATCCTGCTGATAGTGTGTAATCAATTTCCACTCCGTTATGTCACCATGGCAAACACCAGATAGTGTGTTTTTTTAACAAGATACTGACTAATAGCCTTAAAAGAACAGCCATAAAAATCTCTACACAGGATAACTGGAATGTTGGGAACATTAAAGCAGAAGTGACTCCATAATCCCTAAATGCAGCACTGATGCCCCCTCAGTGTACTGTTGATACTGCATCCTACTCATTTAGAACTGTTGTTGGGAGGTAGGTTGCAAACAGACGCTTTGTAACATTGTACAAAAATCTGTTCCAGTGAAAGCATGAAATAGGAATGCCGGCCACAAGCCACTTTCTTAATTCATGTCTCTGACTGGAAGTTCAACATGGTTACAAGAGGAAACTGAGAGACAGCAATACATTTACAGATTTCTCTTTATAAAAGTTAGAGATTATGCAGGAATTTAGAATAGTGATCTTATCAAAATGATAAACTCTTAGTCTGAGTATAAGAGCCTGTAACCATTCATTTCCATATACAGTAATTCTATCAATGGTAGCATACTGTAAAAGAGGTCATTTTCCAACTTCAATTCTGGTAAGGAGCCTTGCCCACCAATAGGGCATATTTGAAATTCCAGTGCATGCTGCACATATTTTTTGACCAACTTCATGACCCTGGCAGGAAGCCTTACCTGCCAAAGGCACATATCAGAAATTCTAGAAAAAGCTGCACATGATGTTCATCCACAGTGTGTGCCTACATTTCTGATATATGCTCCCAGCCAGGAGCACAAAATCAGAACTCTACCTCTTAAGGCCCCAAATTTTCCCAGCCGCTTAGAGCGGCATAGTTAGATATGGTGCGCCGACTTAGTGGGGGAAAAAACGTGCCGAAAACTTACCGGGATAATTTGGCCATTCCTGGATCCCTGTGGTCCTGTGGCGTGGCGCTGAGAAACCTGCGGGGGCCGGAGCTTGGGCTGCGCTTGTTCAGTGCAGCCGGCAGGGAGTCGGGGCTTGGGCCCGGCATGTCCTCGAGTGCCGGCATGACCGTTTGTGCGTGCTCGCATGCGCAATGCACGTTAAAGCGTGCGTGCATGCGCAATGGGGCAGGAACCTTGGCAATCGGCTATTTAAAGGGAGAGCATCCTCAGTGCCTCAGCAGCATTGGCAGTGGGCCATATTAGAAGGTAAGGTGTGAATTGTGATTTTTGGGTGGCTGAGGGAGTGGAAAGGAGTGTTTCATACATGCATGAAAGGTGAGAACTGTGTGTTTTCAAGATCACCTGAGTGTAAATCCAATACACCAATGATGCAAGATCGTGCAACAAGGACAAAGAACTTCTTGCATGAGGAGATGGAGAAACTAGTCACTGTCATTGAGGACAGATGGCAGGAGCTGGATATTAGGAAGAGTGGTCCCACAAAAGTTCCACCCAAAGAAATGAGGAGACACTGGAACCTAATTGCAGAAGAATTCTCCACAGGGGTGAAGACCGAAAGAACTGGAAGCCAGTGTAAATAGAAATGGCAGGACATTGGTCAAGTAGTGAGTGTAAGTATTATCTTGAGTTTTAAATGGAATTGCAATTGTTACTGTTATCATCTGTATATGTCCCATCCATCAGAAGTTCACCATGTGGCAAAAATTACATTTTCATCTTTGCAGAAGAAATTGGTCCATAACAAAAGGGAGAGAACTAGAACAGGAGGAGGACCGCCAAATCTGCACCAACTATCACCACTGGAACAGAGGTTCACTGCCTTGCTAAATCGCACCTGCAGAAAAAGAATCAGCTCTGCACAAGCTGGGCCCACACGCGAGGGTGAGGGTCAATCATGAAAATGCATCGTCGCCCTTCAAATCAACCTGCTGATTGGCCTGCTAAACATGAGACTACTCATTCCACCCATCCTGCCCCTCCTTTCCTGCTAACCATTTGACTGATCTGTTGTATTTTTCAGAACAAGATGATAATCCAGAACATCCTGAAGATCAACATGAAGATCCAGATGTATCTGCTCCAGACCAAGGCGGGTGGGGGGAGGAGGGGTCCATGGATCTGTGTCACGGGAGAATGCTGATCGTGATATGGATCAGTCCATGGTACAGAGCATCACTTTGCCAGACATCTCCATGAGCTCTGCCACGACATTTCTTGATTTCACACTTTCCGAGGTTGCGGGTCCCAGTGGCGGTGGTGGAATGCAGGTTGGAACACCCTGGGCCCCACTGTCTCAGCCTGTGCCTCGCACTGGAGGGGTGCCGTTATGCAGACCCACGGCGAGGGGAAGGAGAAGTCGACCAGTCTCTCCTGAGATGCAGCCTTCATCAGATGTATATCAGGTTATGTCATTGGGTGAGGAGACCAATGCCCTTACCCGATCACTCGTGGCCGCCGTCAGTGGGGTGCATGATGAGGTTGCAACACTGTCCGGAGAAATATCAGCACTGAGATGGGAACTGAGGGCGGGCTTGTCAGAGGGAGTGCAAATGATGGCAGCGACCATGAGGGAGCTGGCTGCTGCAATAAGGGCACACAGGCCTGACAAATGCCATTCCCACTGCAATCCCCACACCAGCTTTAGTTGAGACTCAAGCCAGGCCCCCAGCACCCCCTCCCCCTCCCCCTCCCCACCACCATCCCCGCTCCTATGAGGAAGTGCACATTCCCCGATATGTGGGTGAGAGATGGGTGCAGCCTTTCTTTGCTGTTGTTGTTGTTGTTGTTGTTGTTATTGTTGTTGTTGTTGTTGTTGTTGAAGTGCATTGTAAACTTTCCAATAAAATATTTTTTGCATTAAAACTGAATCATGTCCCATTATCACCACACAACATTTAGGAACAACTGTAAAAAAAAAAATCCCTCACCCCTACAGTCATGCGGGCCTGCCGCCCCTAGCCCTGGCTGAAGGGCTAGCCAATGCATTCTGCAGTTGGCAAGGCAGGACTGCTCTATTTTCAGTAGCTGATTTATCTTTCATTTATTTTTGATGATGTCGTGAAGATGTTGTGCTGAAGTTGTTTTGATGTTGTGCTGATGCTGTGAAGCTTTAGAATCCTCTAACTCACCTTCCTCCCCCCCCCCCCACCAACCATCTCTGGCTACCTACACTGATTTCTTAAATGTAGGTAAGGTTTTTCTCTGCCTACAAAAGTGGCCACATATACTGGCCTAAGTTAGTTTGGAGTAACTTTTAGCTAGCCCAATTTGCTTCCATGGCCAAAACAGGCATAAGTGGCTGGTCACTCCCCCTTTTGGAGAAAAAAACAAAACTAAAAAAAACCTAACTAACTGACTAACAGTGGAGCAAGTTAAATGGGGAAATTTTCAATTTTTAAGTTACCCCAAAAAAAGCTACTTGCTCCAAAAAAAAAGCGGGGCAACTCCTGGAGAAATTTGAGCCCTATATGTCTTTTGCTGTATACCTGCTAAATCTCTATCCCTGGGAATGTCCTTGAGTTTTCTCTTGAACAACGCCATTAGAAACATAGAATCATTGACATTTACAGCATGGAAGGAGGCCATTTCAGCCTATCGTGTCCGTGCCGGCCGACCAAGAACTATCCAACCAAATCCAGAGGCTTTCTGCCTCTACCACGCTTTCAGGCAGTGAGTTCCAGACTCCCACCACCCTCTGCGTAAAGAAATTTCCCCTCATATCTCCTCTATACCTCCCCCTTATTACTTTAAATCTATGCCCCCTGATTGTTGATGCCTCTGCCAAGGGAAACAGGTCCTTCCTATCCATTCTATCCAGGTCCCTCATAATTCTATACACCTCAATCAGGTCTCCCTCAGCCGCCTCTGTGCCAAAGAAAACAGACTCAGCATCTCCAATCTTTCCTCATAGCCAAAATTCTCCAGTCCAGGCAACATTCTTGGAAATTTCTTCTGCACCCTTTCCAGTGCAATCACATATTTCCTGTAATGTGGTGACCAGAACTGCACACAGTACTCTAGCTGCGGCCTAACTAGTGTTTTATACAGTTCAAGCATAACCTCCTTGCTCTTGTATTCCATGCCTCAACTAATAAAGGCAAATATTCCATATGCCTTTTTAACCACCTTATCTACCTGGCCTGCTACTTTCAGGGATCTGTGGACCTGCACTCCAAGGTCCGTTTGTTCATACAGGTTTCAGTGTCATGCCATTTAATGTGTATTCCCTTGCCTTGTTACACCTCCCCAAATGCATTACCTCACACTTATCCGGATTGAATTCCATTTGCCACCATTCTGCCCATTGATATCTTCCTGCAGTCCACAGCTTTCTTCTTCATTATCAACCTATTTTAGTGTCATCTGAAAACTTCTTATTCATACCCTCTACATTCATTCCAAGTCATTGATATACACGACAAAAAACAAGGGACCCAGCACTGAGCCCTGTGGAACCCCACTGGACACAGCCTTCCAGTCACAAAAACACCCATCAACCATTACCTTTTTCTTCCTGCCTCTGAGCCAATTTTGGATCCAACTTGCCACTTTGCCCTGGATCTCATAGTATCCTATTACTATACAACGTTAGCAGGGTTCCCAATGATCTTCCATCAAAGTTACAGTGGCCGATCAGGAGAATCCATAATGAATTTCCAGGCGTATGCTTCGAGTGTCTTTTGAAGGTGTAGACCCTAGAAATGCGATTGCGCCCAAATTGGGCTGTAATTTGATTCAGCGCCACTGCACACGCCTAATGATGCTGGCCACAGGACCAAGGCAAATAAGCCTGCCGGCCTTATTAGTACAGTAAAAGAGAGCTGCAGGCACCAGTCTTAGCACCAGAGGCAGATTGCCAGTCGCAAAGGGGAGTGAATTCAACTGGCTGGAACGGCGACCAAATGCCTCAGGCAAGTCCGGGAGTGAAGAGGGTGGCAATTGGGGGGCGGGGGTGGGGGGGGGGGTTGTGAGCAGTGGCTGGCAGTGGCCCACAGTTTTAATGTGGAGCCATGAAGAGCACTCCTGCTCCTTGCAGTTCCACATTCAGGTTAGGTATTTTTCTTAAATGTACCTTTTTGTTGGTGGCCTCCAGTGGTCTCTTTAAGGACCGCTGGTAAGTCTGAACACAGAAGGCCCGACACCTGCTACGTTCAGGCTAAACAAATTTGCAGGTTGTGTCCTGAAACAGGCATTAAACCCCTTATTAGAATATTCAAGAGCCTAATGTCCATTTTAGGCAGCTGCCAGGGATGCCGCTACAGCACTGGAACGAATATGGAGTTGGACATGATTCCAACACTATTTGAGCATGGGAGGTCACCTACCCCTAATATGGAACTCTTTTCACCTGTTTTTGCCTGGAAAACAGGTGTAACAGTAACCAATGTCACCCCTCATAGATCTTATAGCATTATTTTTAAGCATTAACTGTTCAATTTTGAAATGTTACTTTAAAGCAGTCTGATTTTTAATTTGTAGAGATTTTGTATGATTAGCAATTTTAAAAAACTGTTTTTCCTATAATGAATGTCAGTATGTGCCAATGTCACTGCCATGTGGCATATGTGTGATATTATATTTGCTTAGAGCAAAATACTTTAAACAATGAATACACCCAGGTTGTCCCAAAAGAAAGATGTGTCAATCTCTACAAAGTGTCCTTACAGTCCACCTTCGTACTGTGAAGACATAATCGGGTATTTAGCATTTTTACAAAATCTATACAGATTATGCAAAATCATGGGAGGCACATGCGCAAATTCATGCTACTGAGTAGCATAATTTTGTAAAATTATCCCTTTGCTTAATTGCAGGCATACA
This sequence comes from Pristiophorus japonicus, assembly GCF_044704955.1. Lineage (NCBI taxonomy): Eukaryota > Metazoa > Chordata > Chondrichthyes > Pristiophoridae > Pristiophorus > Pristiophorus japonicus. The sequence continues at coordinate 130,699,321 of NC_091983.1, forward strand.
GTTCAGTGAAATACACATTATTGTTAAAATGTATTTTTTTAGCAAGTTAGTTATTATGCAAATCCCTCATGGGTGATTTATGAACAGTTCCAGGAATTTACTCATCACTGTTTGTACTTACCTTATAGCTTTAATCTTATTCTTAACCATATATTTGTCCAGCTCTTTTCTGAAGGAGTTCATTAACAAGGTCTCAATGAGCAAAGAAAATGTAAAAGCCAAATCTTTGCATAGGCAACAAATACTAATGCAAGTCATTTCAAGGGAGAAGGGGAAGAAAAATTGCGGCACGAGCACGATCACACAAAATTATTGACCTATGATGCTTACTTGTCATGTGCACTCTCTCTAATACACAAAAAAAAATGTTTCCTTCTCTAATACACAGAAAAAGAATGTTTCCCATGAGCCACGAAGTATAAATAAAAGTAGTAACAATAATATTGTATTTTAAAACTTGGAAATAATATCACCACAAATTCAATATAATATTACTCATACAAATAGTAAGTAAATTATATGATGCAATAACCATTCTGTCCTGACTCCCCAAAGCCTTTCCACCATCTATAAGGCATAAGTCAGGAGTGTGATGGAATATTCTCCAATGGATGAGTGCAGCTCCAACAACACTTAAGAACCTCGACACCATTCAGGACAAGGCAGCCCGCTTGATTGGCACTATATCCAGCAGATTAAACAGTCATTTCCTCTACCACCAGTGCACCGTGGCTGCAGTGTGTACCATCTACAAAATGCACTGCAGCAACTCACCAAGGCTTCTTTGGCAGCACCTCCCAAACCCGAAACCGCTAAAACCTAGAAGGACAAGGGCAGCAGGTGCATGGGAACACCACCACCTCCAAGTTCCCCTCCAAATTGTAAGGGGGTGGTCCCGGGGGTCAGGTTCATCTCTGACCAACTTGAGCAGTTCGAATCGCTCCCACTCCCTTGGGTTCTAGACTCTGGATTTATTTGGGGGATGTGATAAAGTGCAAAGGACAACTGGTTTGGTGCAAAAGAAATTTGATTTTATTAAAGACAAGAAACTACAATGTCAAAACGTATTACTCAAAGAAGGAACAATACAAGAAAAGATACAATGTCAAACTTATAATCACTCTAATGAAGAACAATACATTACACATTCAAAGGGGGGTACAGTAAAATTACATTTCCCACCTCCCAATACCTAATTCTAGCGAGGTTAGACTCCAGGGCAGGCAATCCTTTCTGGTCAGTTAGCGGTAGTTTGCAATTTCGGGGTTCGTTGAGATCTGTAGGTTCTGCTTGCCGTACCCCGAACGTCGGAGGGGACTTCTAGCTGTGCAATCTTCAGTTGGGTTGAGTCTGCTGATGCGGTAAGATGCGTTTTGGATCTATAGGGTAAGTACCCAGTTTTCTTCATTAGAAATAGGTTCAAAGTCTCTTTAGGTAATGTTTTCACCTGTTGGTAGTCAGGCCTTAGATTGTAGAGTGGAAACTTTTCGATTCTTCATTTTTTTCCCGTTGGAATTTTGCTTTGCGTTTGGTCGATCGCGGTGGTTTTTTGTTGATACCACGTTGGTTGTGGTCGGTTGCTGCCACGATGGTGATGTTCTTCCTTCCTTCAGGACTTCAGGACTGAGGCTGGAGAAGTTAGTTTACAACTGTCGTGTTGGTTTCTCTCCTTGTCTTGATGACATAGTCGTAGTATAGCACGAGCAATATGGCATACCCTCTGTTGAAACAGGGGGCCAGTTATACGGTTTGAGTTCTAATTTTGGCGCCAAATCAGTTCAGAATTCTTTGTTTAAATTTGGCGAGCTTGACTCTTTGTAATATTTTGGCAGGCTCGTTAAAAGTTAATATGTTTTGGGTGGGTTGATTTTCGAAAACTATTTCCTGATGGAAATATTAGCTTGGTAATCGCAATGTCCTTTTGTGCTTAGTTTTTTGCATACAGGCTGGATTGGGCCTCTTTGTGATGTATATGCTGAAATGGTTTTCCAGATCCAGGTTGATGGTTGGTTATCTCTGGGTTATTTGTTGTAATGTTAATGTCTCCTATGGAGAAGGATTCTTGAATACCCATTTCTCCAGATAAGTTAACTTAGTCTCAACACTTAGACAGCCCTAATAATCAAGTGGGCTTCTTATGTTCCCTAGGCCCGCCCACAGGCTTGAATTTGTCTTGTAAAAGTCCAAAATTCGATTATGGTTTCTTCCATAAGCATTTTAGGGTTCCAAACTTTCTGGTAGATAGTCCCAAATTAAATTTCCTTTCGAATGAGCCCAAACAATGGGGGCGGGGTTCTTGTGCATTTTGCATCCTTTCAAAATCATACACCATCCTGATTTGGAAGTATATTGTCATTCCTTCATCATTCCTTGGTCAAAATCCTGGAACTCCCTCCCTAATTGCACTGTGGGAGTAACTTCATCACACAGACAGCAGTGATTCAAGAAAGCAGCTCACCACAACCTTCTTAAGGGCAATTAGGGATGGACAATAAATGTTGGCCTTGTTAGTGACGCCCACATCCCATGAACAAATGTAAAAATTCAGAAAATACTGTAAACAGTATTGCTGTACACTAATGATACCTAGTTCTACATCACTGCCATTTCACACTCAAGCCCTCCACTGTTGTCAAACTGCTTGTCTAACATCCAGACCTGGATGAGCCAAGAGTTCCTCCAATTCAAGATTGGGAAGACTGAAGCTATTGTCCTCGGCCCCTGCCACAAAACCTATTCCCTCATCACTAAATCCATCCCACTTCCTGGCCACTGTCTCAAGCTTAACCAGACTATTCGTAACCTTACCATGCTATTTGACCCTGACCTGAGCTCCCAGCCCCATATCCTCTACTTCAAAAAGACCACCTACTTTCACCTCCACAACATCACTCATCTTCACCACTGCCTCAGCCCATCTGCTGCTGAAACCCTCATCCATGCTTTTGTTACCTCCAGACTCGACTATTCCAAAGCTGTCTTGGCATGCCTCCCATCTTCCAACCTCCATAAACTTGACCTCATCCAAAACTATGCTGTCAGTATCCTGACTCAAAGCTGGTTCTGCTCAACCATCACTTAGGTCTGGTCTACCACTTACTCAGTTTTAAAATTCTCATCCTCATGTTCAAATCCCTCCATGGCCTTGGAGCTGTATCTCTGTAACTTCCTCCAGCCCGACAGCTCTCCAAGAACCCTGTGTTACTCCAACTCTGGACTCTTGTGCATGTCCCACCATTGGTGGCCATGCCTTCAGCCATATAGCCCTTAAACTCTGGTATTCCCTCTCGAAACTTTTCCACTCTCTCCTCCTTTAAGACGTTCCTTTAAACCCACCTCTTTGACCACATTTTCAGTCACCCATCTTAATAGTTCCCCCTTTGGCTTGGTGCGAATTTTGTCTGATTACGTTTCTGTGAATCATTAACAGGGCTAGGTAAATTCAAGTTATTGTTGTTGATTAAAATGTATATCAAGTTATGATTCATTAACATTCAGCCATAATATTCTGCATTAAAAAGTATATGGCATCTTTAAAGTTACCCCCAAAAAAGAAAATGTGTACCTAAAGTTGGCAGGACAGATGTTATGAATGGGAAATACTGTAGGAAGGTCACAGGGAAGTGCTGGGAATGAAAAGAAATATGAAAGTTAACAGAGGTGCTTGTGGGTTTAAGACAGAGGTGCGCCTTATGCATAGCTTGTCCCCAGCTCCTGCCAACTCGTGCTTCAAATCCCCACCATGCAGGCTCCCTTCCTTTGCATCCTGCTTTTCACTTGTACTTATCAGGTAAGCTTGAGACTTTTAAACGTTTACTTGTTTCCAGTTTTCTCATCCTATAGTATAAATGAACTGTAAATTACGTTTTATTTAAATGAATGTGGCGTTCGTTTTTTAGTCTGCTCTGTCATCACATAGATTGCTAAAATAAATACTGACATTTGCACGCTTGAAACTACGACACTGGACTATTATTAAAAATAGTTTTGAAATAATTCCATTTATATTTTGGCTTACACCTTTGATCAAATCATGCCCGTAAATTGGATTTGGTATTTGGAAACCATCCAATGTGTGGTTGCAGTGGCTCACAGCGCTTCATTAACTGATTTAAATACATCACTAATTCAATAGCTCGTTAACGAATAAATCTGCTTTGGAATTTATTAAACGGCATTCAGATATGAAGCTGACGGACGCCACCAAGAATATTTACAATCTTTAGAGACAAAAGTTTCAGATTTTTCTTCCAACTAAATGGACGATGAAAAAACAACGAGATCGAGCCAGCAGTGAAAAATGCTTTACACATTTCCTGCATTTTCCGTATGAAAATCTTTCACCTCGCAGCAATATGTGAGGTAGAATGTACAGTAAGCACTTCTTAGAGCTAGTGAAAGTAAAAGTTGTATTTCCCAGGATGATCTGTTGGAAATTAGCCAATTTTGAAAAATATTTAAAATTGTACGCCTATTGGTCTTCGCACAGTCTATAAGCGGATTTTTGAAACAAATATTCATATACTTTGCTTCAGGGGATGAGTTCCCCACCTAGTGTAGGAAACAGCCTGGCCAAGTACTTGTAAACAAAAAGCATTTTGACATGGCGCTTTTGCAAAATCAGCCTTTTGCGTTAATGATATATTGGTGCAGAAGGATTATTTTTCGAGATCATAGCCTGCATGCAGCTGCTCGCACCGTCCCACTAACCCAACAGATTCGATGATACTGCTGCTTTTTCAACACTTGCTTCAGGTAACATTGATTATTTTTGAAACTCGAGGTTTGGCAAACATTGCTCTCTGCCAAATAACCATCTACATATCGTTATATTGAATGACATCTGGTGGATTTCAGGTACAACACAAGTCTCTGAAATCATCCAAGCAAATTAAGAGATGCATTATTAATAAACAGTAGCAAATAGATTTAACAATTATAAATACCTGAAAACAAAATTTTGGCAAACAAACCAATTAGTTTGGGGAATGGGACATTACCACTTGCCCCACCAAATAAAAGCAGAAGTTATATAAAATCCATCTCATATTATCCATAGCTAGATGTAGGCTAAAGTCCCTTGTGCACTCTCAAAACCCTTCACATATATTCAAGTACTAGCCAAAGGGAAATACTTGTAACATTATATTTCTAACAATCAATTTCTAATAAAGAATACTAAACATATAAAGGATTGTTTCACTAGTCAAGAATGGGGAAAAAGGTAAGTAAGTTGTTTTTTAAATTAGTCTTAACACACACTAGACAAACACCACTCCAATTAAATAGCACGGCCAAATATTTATAAATGACTAAATTCTATCTCAAAAAAGTTGGCAAAAATGCATGTGCAAGTCACAAAAGACTAACCAACAATCCAGGAAGATTAAGTGAAATGATAAATTATATTGAATGGGGATTAAATTCTAATCAATCCTAACATCACAAGGCAGGTTAATGGTCCCCAGCCATTTATCTGATATTTATGTCACACATGCAGAGATAGAGGCCATTAAATATATTTCTGTTATTTAGCAATCTCTAATTTACATAATTTAGTCAGGTATAGTACTGGAACAAGTTTCCTGTACTTTCAAGAGGTTTGAAAACACTGTTTAAAAATGCCACTGAGACAGATTTAAATTAATATCTCACTGCTACTGTAAACAAACCAAAACTGTAAATACATTTTAACCTTTGACCTTTTTGCTAATGCCAGGTAACAGAGACGAGCCATTGGTCATGGTTAGTTGCTAAATTACTAAGTGTTATCTTGGGTTTTCCACCTCTGTAGCCCATGTTTTTCTACCCATTCACTTCAATGGATAGAAGAGGGCTGGAAACGGAAAGTGGAAAATTATGGCAAATGGTTTTGAATTTTCGGTCAGAGGCAAAGTGACAGTGCTCACCTCTGACCTCAAAGAAAGCTGCCCACAATGATATAGCAATCTCTGTGGCGTAAATTTCAGCTGTCCTGACCTTTAACTTAAGAACATAAGAATTAAGAGCAGGAGTAGGCCATACGACCCCTCGAGTCTGCTCCGCCATTCAATAAGTTTATGGCTGATCTTTGACATCACCTCCACTTTCCCACCCGATCCCCATATCCCTTGATACCCCGAGAGTCCAAAAATCTATCTTTCTCAGCCTTGAATATATTCAACAATTCAGCATCCACAGCCATTTGAGGCAAAGAATTCCAAAGATTCACAACCCTCTGAGTGAAGAAATTTCTCCTCGTCTCAATCATAAGTGGCTAACCCCTAATCCTGAGACTGTGCCCCCTAGTTCTAGACTCTCCAGCCAGGGGAAACAACCTCTCAATATCTACCCTGTCAAGCCCCCTTTAGAATCTTGTATATTTCAATGAGATCATCTCTTATTCTTCTAAACTCTAGTGTATAGGCCCAATCTACACAACCTCTCTGCAGAGGATCTGCCCCTCTGCTGCAAAAATGATTTCTTTTCTCTCCTATCTCGGCTCTGGAGCCACATGGTTAGTGTCAACATTAACAGCAGGGTAATCAAAAGAGACCTCTGCAGCCCTCCACTAGTCACTGTCCCCAAACATAACGTTCTCCCATTTATTACCACCTTCTGTTTCATATTGCAAAAACTATTTGCTTTCCAGATAGCCATTTTCCCCCTAATTCCATGAGCCTTAACATTTTTTTTACAAGTCTCACAAGTTGAACGTTATCAAATTTAAGTAAATTATGGCGCCACTTCTGCAGTCTCAGCAACAGTGGTGATGAGACCTTGACACATCATGCATATTGGCCTGACCTCTCTCATGTACATATGATTAGGCCATTTGAACTATTAGAGTTAGCTGTCTGTGTACATTGGCCCAGAGGCAGGGAATGAAAAGGGCTGTATATTCCAGGTCAACCTACCAAAAGAATAACTCCCCACCAACTTAGCATTAGCTTAAGTGGACGGAACTTTTTAAATTTCTGCATCATCTGCACTGTGATTTTTGGTTCCCCCTCCCGAATTTTTGGTTTCCCCCTTTGGTACATCTCTCACAAGGCCGAAGCTACACTGGGAGTTGTAAATAATGACCTGAGTATGGAAGATTTTGTGCAGATAGCACGCAACACTTCTTTGCACTAAAACTTAGCCACTCTGGATCGAACTTCACCAGAACCTGAAAATCCAGCTTTCTATATTTCAGACACTTTAAAAACAAGTTTACTTTATGGAGTTAAAAGAATTGCTGGCTCTCGAATATTATTTATAAGAAGTTAAGAAATGGAAAATATATAAAATGAAAATATCAGTGCTAAAAAGATACTGTAAACATTACAAAAGAAAGAGAAACAAAACTCTTTAAGTGTGCCATGGAGCTTCCCTTTTTGCCCATTCCAAATGGGAGTTGGTTAAAAGAGAGAGTAAATCCAGGGCAAATCCTAAAGTATTGCACTAGATGTTTATTTAAATGTCTTTGTATCAAATTTCTGGCTGTAATGAGGTAATGACATAACATGGTTACATAAAATGCAGCAGATTGCAGAGTTAAGGAATCCCTTGCTGATCTAATGAACTTTTTTAAGGTTAGAGCTCAGTCTACAGGTGAGGGCTATCCAAAGGATACAGGGGTCGGATACAGGGGTCAATTCCATGCAGCTATGGGCTGAGGAAGAAGTTGTGTCACTGATGCAACAGAAATACCTGAGAATTTGGAAAGTAGACAATGTTTCCATTTCCTACTGAACTGCTACTCAGGCAGTTTCAGAACTGATGTAAAAATATTTCAGTAAATACCTGATGGAGAGGCTGACTGGCTGTGGGTGGGTAGGCCTGCGTCACTAGGCCATACAGAGGAGGGAGGGAGGGAGGGATTGGTGGGGCCAGTGTCAGCCCCGGGAGGATCGGGAGCGGAGGCAACAGAAAATTACGTGTGTAAAAACCGACCAGATGCAGTTAAACACAAAGTGGAGGTTAAAGAAGAGGCTTCCAACCTCAGTAAAATATTTAAATTGAAGTCCCGCCTACTGGGAGCAGGTTGACTGCACGTTTCTCCTCCGGTAAAACGGAAGTGGGCAGGTTGGAGGCGGCTTCAGGTCGGGAATCCGATTTTTAACAATTTAACTACCTGCACACTCTAACCCTACTGGTTAGGTTAAAATTCCCCCACTGCTTTCCAATCTTGTATATATAATGTCCTTCAGGGAAAGAAACTTGGAGCCCAACCCCGTCTGACCTTTTACATGACTCAAATTCACACTATATTGTTGACTCTTATTGCCATTTAGACAGCTAAGTACCCGTAATAAATTCAGAATTGCCAGCATTTTCTAAATCCTGAGATGAAATTAAAAAATCGGAATTTTGGTTATCTTACAGCCATTGCATTATGGTAGGGTTTATGGTACTGTAGGTTTGGTGTTAATATTTTGTGCTATGCCATGATTTAGAGACACAGGGACACAGAAGTGTATTCTCAACCCACCTTCAAAAAGAATGGAGAGGTGCATTTGGAAACTAAGACTGCTAATGAGAATGACCAACACCACTGTAGATGTGAGAACCTTTAAGGAAAAATGCAAAACTTGTAACATGGTGTGCGTTCCACATGATTTTCTGTCCATTAAAATTCATGAAAATCATAGAGGGCACATGCCTGTATTTTTGATGGGTGCTTTGGTGGGTGAGGCTCCACTTTAAGAGCATGATTTTGTAAAATTGCCCCTCTTATCTGCATGGCTCAGTATCGTACCACACATGTATCCACTAGGTCATCATAATGTTTAAAAATATGTAACAGCAATGCTCATTTGTTCCTCCATGATTCCCCAGCTGCTTAATTGCAAATTTAAGCTTGATCCACATGAGCCGAGCGCTCATTCCACCATCCCATCTCACCCCTTGCCGCCAAGTAAAATAGAGGTTTTTGTTTCTGCTCTGATTGGGTTCACTTTACCCTTATTCTTTTTTGTTCTCTGTTTCACATTATTCATTGCTTGAATACCTAGTCTGACTTTTACTTTATTTTAGCTTTAAATACATTTTATACTTGATTTTCTTTGTCTCCTCTACACTTCTGCTTTGGATCTAGTTGTGACTCAGGTGATGGAACACTATGTTGGACCTGATTTTGTTATTGGAATTTTAGTTGGCTTGATGCTCAATATATCCAACCAATGCAGAGCAGCCATCAACAAAGCCAATAGTCTAGCCAATACATGTCAACAGAAGTTGTCATTAAACTGTATAACGCTCTGGTCAAATCATACCTTGAATATTGAGTCTACATGTGGCAACTGAGCCACATGGGAAAGATTTAATCACTAGAGGCTGATGCCTCACATCATAGCTCTGAATTATGGAAAAGGACTGGAAAAACTTGGGATTTCAACCTTGAAAGAGAGCATCTGAGAGGCAATCTTATTGAAATATATGACAGTGAATGGTTTGAAACAGGTAAAGCTGAAAAATTACCTTAAAATAAATTGCAAGTGTAGAACAAAAGGACACAGATTCAAGCTAGTAAAAGACAAATTTCAGGCCGATACCTGCAACTTCTGTTCACAGAAAGAGTGCTCAACACATTGAATGTACTCCCAGACAGGATTTGTAAAAGGTAGGTCATGCCTGACAAACCTGATTGAATTTTTTGAAGAGGTGACTAAAGTAATGGACAGAGGAATGTCTATGGATGTTATTTATATGGACTGCCAGAAGGCATTTGATAAAATGCCACATAAGAGACTGTTACCTAAGGCAGAAGCCCACGTAATTAAGGGCAAATTATTGACCTGGTTAGGAAATTGGCTGAGTGGTAGGAGATGGAGAGTAGGGATAATAGGTAAGAAGATAAAAAATAGGAACAGGAGTAGGCCATTCGCCCCCTTGGGCCTGCACGCCATTCAATAAGATCATGGCTGATCTTCTACCTTAACTCCATTTTCCTGCACTATCCCCAGATTTCTTGATTAGGTACTCAAAATTGGCAGGATGTGACTAGTGGTGTCCCGCAGAGATCTGTTTTGGAGCCTCAACTATTCACAATATTTATTAATGACTTAGATGATGGCATAGAAAGTCATATATCTAAATTTGCCGATAACCCAAAGATAGGTGGTATTGCAGGCAGTGTAGATGGAAGTATAGCACTACAAAGGGATGTGGATAGATTATATGATTGGGAGAAACTGTGGCAAATGGATTTCAATGTAACCAAATGTGAGGTCATCCACTTTGGACCTAAAAAGGACAGAACAGGGTACATTCTAAATGGTGAAAAGCTAAAAACAGTGGATGGACAAAGAAACTTAGCAGGTCCATGTACATAGACCATGAAAATGTCATGAACAGGTACAGAAAATAATCAAAAAGGCTAATGGAATGCTGGCCTTTATATCTAGAGGACTAGAATACAAGGGGGTAGAAGTTATGCTGCAGCTATACAAAACCCTAGTTAGGCCCACCTGGAGTACTGAGAGCAGTTCTGGGCACCACACCTTGGAAGGATATATTAGCTTTGGAGGGAGTGTAGCATAGGTTTACCAGAACGATACGCCAAGGGTTAAGTTAGGAGGAGAGATTACAGAAATTAGGGTTGTATTCCCTAGAATTTAGAAGGTTAAGAAGGATCTGATTGAAGTTTTCAGGATTAAGGGGAACAGATAGAGTGGATAGAGAGAAACTATTTCCACTGGTTGGGGATTCTAGGACTAGGGGGCATAGTCCAAAAATGAGAGCCAAACCTTTCAGGAGTGAAATTAGGAAACACTTCTACACAAAAGGGTGGGAGAAGTTTGGAACTCTCTTTCGCAAATAGCAATTGATGCTAGATCAATTGTTAATTTTAAATCGGAGATTGATAGCTTTTTGTTAATCAAGTGTATTAAGAGATATGGGCCAAAGGTGGGTATATGGAGTTAGGTCGCAGATCAGCCATGATCTCATTGAATGGCGGATCAGGCTTGAGGGGCTGAATGGCCTACTCCTGTTCCTGTTTTCCTATGTTCCTAAGTAGTGGAGATGAAAACCTTGCAAAACATTTGAGAAACAATTGAATGCTGCAATGGGGCAACGTCTTTATGAATGGATGAATTAAGATGGGCCAAACAATCATCATCATCCATATTATTTTTTGTAATTTGAGTCAATTTCTGAAAAAAAAAATTCAAACTGGAAGTTGGCAATTTGAATTGCCTCAAGCAACTTGTTGGTGACACAAACAGCTGAGCAGCATCAAATTGAGTTCTCTGGTTGACATAGCTCAAGAGGTTACTTATGCTGGAAATGTCATTGCCAACTCCCAAACATTCTTCCACCAATTTTTCTGAATCATGTACTCCAAAGTTTGAAATATTGTGGGTGAAATTTTCCGAGACCAGAGCCACAGGTAGTACCTCAGAGTAGGGTTGCCAACCCTTCAGGACTGTGCTTGATTATCCTGGACACTGCTGCAATGTAACCAAAGAGAAATATCACTTTTGTTTATTAGTTATAAAATTATTGGAGTTGGTAAAAAAGCAGTTTGACTGGGTGAGACACAGAAGGTGCTTAAAAGAATATCATGGGTGAACTTGCAACTTTCCAATAAGCTGCCAGCAATGCCCCACAGTTTCAGAAGACATTGCCCATGTTTTGCACCATTATGATGGTGTAATTACCTCCTTTATGCAGTGCATTCTGGGAACCATGTCATCATAATAGGCAACTTATTCTCCATAGCTATGTTAGAAAATTTCCAGGGAATTTTGGCTCATATACAAAGCAAGCATTTATTATGCTTTTATGAGCCACAGTTCAATAAAAAGTCATTTAGACTAGCTATATGACATAAGAAGTCAGAAGTAACTAATTACGGGATATGCTATATGAAGAGAAAATGGTCCCCCTGGTGGTGAAAAGATAGCTCGTGGTTCAAAACTGCGAACAGCTTGAGCAATTTAACGAGGTGATGTTTATCTTTAAGCTCCAATGCATTTTCCTAGTTGCTCTAAAGATTCACCTACTTTTAGCTGAGGAAATGGTAAATCAGTTCTTGGATTTCTAACTCATTATCATGTGAATGCAATATTCTTCAAGTAATAATAAAAGGATATTTATGAGAGCAAGTCAACAGGATTACATGATTCTCAATTAATGTAAGTACAAAAATTAAAAGTATGAATGCCTTGCATCTTTAGAGAAGATAGCTCTTGACTGACAACCATCTCATGCATTTTGTTTCCAGTCAAAACCAAATAAAGTACATTACTGATTCTGGTTTTCTGACATTTTTTGGTTCGATCATGATTTCCATAAAACAAGAATTAAAAATAACCATTTGATCACAGCCTGTTTTATCATTCAATCATGATGTAATTGTAAAAGGACATCAAATATGTAACAAAACATATTTTACACAAAATTGATTACACATTAAAATGTACTGGTGTATCTGAGTGGAATTTGTCAAGTACAATAACTATATTCAATATTCTGAATGTAAAAAGTGAAACACAGAGTAACATACGAGGAATAAGAAATTACTATTTAAATGTTAGGTTTGATTTAGTAATTCTATAAAATGGAAATTTTATATTGGAACATTTATAGTTGGAACAGAATTATGTTTGAACAGGACATTTGCTTATCTGAAACAAACTGTACCAATTTAACAAAAGAACATAAAAATATAAGAAATAGGAGCAGGAGTAGGCCACGTGGCCCCTCAAGCTTGCTCCGCTATTTAATAAGATCATGGCTGATCTGATCATGGACTCAGCTCCACTTCCCTGCCCACTCCCCATAACCCTATATTCAAAAGTAAAAGTGGAGGGCAGAGAAACCCAAGGCAAAAAGCAAAAAGGGCCACATTACAGCAAAATTCTAAAGGGGCAAAGTGTGTTAAAAAGACAAGCCTGAAGGCTCTGTGCCTCAATGCGAAGAGTATTCGGAATAAGGTGGACGAATTAACTGCGCAGCTAGCAGTTAACGGGTATGATGTAATTGGCATCACGGAGACATGGCTCCAGCGTGACCAAGGCTGGGAACTCAACATCCAAGGGTATTCAACATTTAGGAAGGATAGACAGAAAGGAAAAGGAGGTGGGGTGGTGTTGCTGGTTAAAGAGGAAATTAATGCAATAGTAAGGAAGGACATGAGCTTGGATGATGTGGAATCAGTATGGGTGGAGCTACGGAATACCAAAGGACAGAAAACGTGAGTGGAAGTTGTGTACAGACCACCAAACAATAGTAGTAAGGTTGGCACAGCATCAAACAAGAAATTAGGGATGTGTGCAGTAAAGGTACAGCAGTTATCATGGGTGACTGTAATTTATATATTGATTGGGCTAACCAAACTGGTAGCAATGTGGTGGAGGAGGATTTCCTGGAGTGTATTAGGGATGGTTTTCTAGACCAATATGTCGAGGAACCAACGAGGGAGCTGGCCATCCTAGATTGGGTGATGTGTAATGAGAAAGGGCTAATTAGCAATCTTGTTCTGAGTGTGAGAGGAAACTTGCTGGAACATAAAAAGTGACTGCAAAAGCTTCTATAGATATGTGAAGAGAAAAAGATTAGTGAAAACAAACGTAGGTCCCTTGCAGTTGTTAATCTGTGGCATTCCCTACTGCAGAGAATTGTTGATACCAGTTCATTGGATATATTCAAGGGGGAGTGAGATATGGCCCTTATGGCTAAAGGGATCAAGGGATATGGAGAGAAAGTGGGAAAGGGGTACTGAGGTGAATGATCAGCCATGATCTTATTGAATGATGGTGCAGGCTCGAAGGGCCGAATGGCCTACTCCTGCACCTATTTTCTATGTTTCTATGTTTCACTTATCGCTCAAAAATCTGTCTATCTCCGCCTTAAATACATTGAATGACCCAGCCTCCACAGCTCCCTGTGAAGTCAATTCCATCGATTTACAACCCTAGTTTTAGTTTCCCCTATGAGTGGAAATACCCTTTCTGCATCCACCTTGTCGAGCCCCCTCATTTTCCTATGTTTCGATAAGATCACATCTCATTCTTCTGAACTCCAGTAGGTACAGGCCCAATCTACTCAACCTATCTTCATAAGTCAACCGCTAATCTCCTGAATCAACCTAGTGAACCTTCTCTGAACAGCTTCCACTGCAAGTATATCCTTCGTTAAATACCGGGACCAAAACTGTATGCAGTACTCCAGGTATGGCCTCACCAATACCCTGTACAGTTGTAGCAGGACTTCTCTGCTTTTATACTCTATCCCCCTTGCAATAAAGGCCAACATTCTATTTGCCTTCTTGATTACTTGCTGTACCTGTATACTAACTTTTTGTGTTTCATGCACAAGGATCCCAGATCCCTCTGTACTGCAGCAATTTTTCTCCATTTAAATTATAATTTGCTTTTGTACTTTTTCTGTCAAAGTGGATGACCTCACATTTTCCCACATTATACTCCATCTGCCAAATTTTTGCCCATTCACTTAGCCTGTCTCTATCCCTTTGCAGATATTTTGTGTGTCCTCCTCACAATTTAATTTCCCATCCATCTTTGTATCATCAGCAAACCTGGACTACTTTACACTCGGTCCCTTCATCCAGATCATTAATATAGATTGTAAATAGTTGAGGCCCCAGCACTGATCCCTGTAGCACCCCACTAATTACTGTTCGCCAACTGGAAAATGCCCCATTTTTTCCTGACTCTCTGTTTTCTGTTAGTTAGCCAATCCTCTATCCATGCTATTATATTACAACCAAACCCGTGAGATCTTATCTTGTGCAGTAACCTTTTATGTGGCACCTTATCGAGTGCCTTCTGGAAATCCAAATATACCACATCCACTGGTTCCCCCTTATCCATCCTGCTCGATACATTCTCAAAGCACTCCAACAAATTGGTCAAACATGATTTCCCTTTCTTTCATAAAACCATGCTGACTCTGCTTGATTGAATTATGCTTTTTCAAATGTCTCGCGACTGCTTCCTTAATAATGGATTTCAGCATTTTCCCAACAACAGATGTTAGACTAACTGGTCGATAGTTTCCTGCTTTTTGTCTACCTCCTTTTTTAAATAGGGGCGTTACATTTGCGGTTTTCCAATCTGCTGGGACCGCCCCAGAATCCAGGGAATTTTGGTAGATTATAACCAATGCATCCACTTTCTCTGCAGCCACTTGTTTTTGACCCTAGGATGTAAACCATCAGGTCCAGGGGACTTGTCCGCCTTTAGTCCTATTATTTTACCGAGTACTACTTCTTTAGTGATAGCGATTGTATTAAGTTCCTTCCTCCCGAAAGCCTCTTGATTATCCACTATTGGGATGTTTTTAGTGTCTTCTACCTTGAAGACCAATACAAAATATTTGTTCAAAGTTTCTGCCTTTTCTCTGTTATTAATTCCCCAGTCTCATCCTCTAGGGGACCAACATTTACTTTAGCCATTCTTTTCCTTTTTGTGTACCTGTAGAAACTCTTACTATCTCTTTTTATATTCCGTGCTGGTTTACTTTCATAATCCATCTTCCCTCCCTTTATAATTTTTTTAGTCATTTTCTGGCTTTTAAAAGTTTCCCAATCCTCTGGCCTCCCACTATTCTTGGCCACATTGTATGCCCTTGTTTTCAATTTGATACCATCCCTTATTTACTTAGCCACGAATGGTTATCCCTTCTCTTACAGTCTTTCCTTCTCACTGGAATATATTTTTGTTACGAGTTATGAAATATCTCCTTAAATCTCTCAAAAATATTCATTAATTGGCTTGTAGAAATATTGGCCATTACATTGGAGACTGAAATAAAATCATATGGGTAGTAGGATTTTGTCATTTTGAAGCCTTGTAAAATTTAACATTAAAAAGGCACACTTTCAATCTGAAGTAGTCCCGTTAAAACAATATAAAAACATATTTAACAAGGTCTCTACTTTGTGCAACTTAGGTTCTAACTTTGAAAAGATGGGCTTTGATGATGCATCCAATGGATTCATTACTGAACAGCTTCTATTTATATGCAAGTGGAAATAAGCAAAATATAAAGTTCAGCACCAGCTATGACTTAGGTCTCATAAAATACTGGCCATTTATTTCCACCAATTTTCACTCCCTCTTCCCTGAAGGTGTTGACTCAGGCTAGATTATGGACCTATGGATATTGGAAGCCATCTACTATCTTTCCCAAGAAGCCATTCTTAATGTGGGATCTGAACAATGAGCGTTGGCAACCTATTTAATCATGAACACATTTCAGCAAAGTCTAGTGTTATCCTCAATCAATGTTAAGATTTGCACACTTTCTGCCAGGATCATTGCATAACAAGCAACAGTGGGCTCCATACTTTGTTCCCTCACTAGGACATCAAGGCAGAATGCTCTGATCACTACCCTGACTGAAATTAGCTAATTCAACACAGGTCAACTGTACATCTGGGTCTATACACATCCTTAGCAATCACAGAGTGTGTTTACCCATTAAGCCTCAGGAAGGGGAGTAATACTGAACTTTATTTATTTCAGCACCAGGGTTGGCATTCACAATTGAAAATAAATTTAAACCCTCTTTCATAGAAACTTAGAAAATAGGTACAGGTGTAGGCCATTCGGCCCTTCAAGCCTGAACCACCATTCAATAAGATCATGGTTAATCACTCCCTCAGTACCCCTTTCCTGCTTTCTCTCCATACTGCTTGATCGCCTTAGCCGTAAGGGCCATATCTAACTCCCTCTTGAATATGTGCAATGAACTGGCATCAACAACTCTCTGCAGCAGGGAATTCCTTAGGTTAACAACTCTCTGAGTGAAGAAGTTTCTCCTCATCTCAGTCCTAAATGGCCTACCACTTATCCTAAGCCTATGTCCCCTGGTTCTGGACTTCCCCAACATCGGGAACATTCTTCCCGCATCTAACCTGTCCAGTCCCATCAGAATTTTATACGTTTCTATGAGATCCCCTCTCATCCTTCTAAACACCAGTTGATCCAGTCTCTCCTCATATGACAGTCCAGCCATCCCTGGAATCAGTCTGGTGAACCTTCGCTGCACTCCCTCAATATCAAGAACGTCCTTCCTCAGATTAGGAGACCAAAACTGAACACAATATTCCAGGTGAGGCCTCACTAAGGCCCTGTACAACTGCAGTAAGACCTCCCTGCTCCTTTACTCAAATCCCCTAGCTATGAAGGCCAACATACTATTTTCCTTCTTCACCGCCTGCTGTACTTGCATGCCCACTTTCAGTGACTGATGAACCATGACACCCAGGTCTCGTTGCACTTCCCCTTTTCCTAATCTGCCGCCATTCAGATAATATTCTGCCTTCGTGTTTTCGCCCCCACAATGGATAACCTCACATTTATCCACATTATACTGCATCTGCCATGCATTTGCCCACTCATCTAACCTGTCCAAGTCACCCTGCAGCCTCTTAGCGTCCTCCTCACAGCTCACACCGCCACCCAGTTTAGTGTCATCCGCAAATTTGGAGATATTATACTCAATTCCTTCATCTAAATCATTAATCTATATTTTCAAGAGCTGGGGTCCCAGGACTGAGCCCTGCGGCACTCCACTAATCACTGCCTGCCTTCTGAAAAGGACCCATTTATCCCGACTCTCTGCTTCCTGTCTGCCAACCAGTTCTCTATCCACGTCAGTACATTACCCCCAATACCATGCGCTTTGATTTTGCACACCAATCTCTTGTGCGGGACCTTGTCAAAAGCCTTTTGAAAGTCCAAATACACCACACAGATGAATGGAAGCCATCCAGAGATAGACTCACCAGATAGGCCAAGTTCCCACAGAATATGTCATCAGCCCTTTGCTATTAATCAAAAATATTTCTGATGAATAAAAAAAGCCACAAATAATCACAAGGGGGGGTAAGATTTCCACTTTGGGTGAAATTACGTCCCAAATGTGCTAGAAATTGTGTTGGTTAGGTTGCAGTTCAAGTTTCTGATAAAATTCATTTGCATAATCACAACAGTAAAATCTTCAATAAACCAGCGCAATTGGGCAGCATAATAGAACATATTTCTTCCTTTTTTTTATTTCATTAAAAGTATTTACAAGTGATAACTGTGCAGTTTTATTGCAGCTGTAAATGGGTTTATCACTAAAAATTATCATTTTTAATAAGGGTGTGCAGTCCTCCACCTGTGAGTAACCTCACTGAAAATGACTTTAAAAAACTTTACTGAACTATTTAATAGTTTTATTGGCATACACTAGTCAACTAAATATTTGCGCTCAAGAAAATTAGTGTAATTTGAAGAACCTTCCCTAACCAGCCCAATTGGTGGAATCTTGCAGTTTTGACCTGGAGTGCAAGTCTAGTTTTGTGGACGGGGCCTGATTCGGGTGAATTGAATCTTAAACCAGCATAAAAGATCGCAGAAAACACGATTTGGAGTGTAACTCACTTAAAATGCCTTGATCTTATTATGCACTGGATCGGCCGATTCTGCCTGGATTGCGCTGATGTTACTAGCTGAAACATGCGGAAACTCTACCCCAAGGACATTAAAGCAAATGAGAATTGTTTGTTACCATCCAATTTTTAAAAAGACATCACAACAGTGACAGTAGATCTTTGAGACAAGATCATATTTCTCAAGGGTTTTTAACTGTATCTAAGTTATTATGCAGGATACAACAAAGTCAAGCACAACAAGCAGTTGTGAAAACTGGAAGGAAGACAGCAGAATTTGAAGAAGCTCCTGAACGCAGACAATTTTGCAAATGGCCATGCAAATGTCCACGCAAACCTTTATGTCCACCTGGAGTAAGTCTGGTAACTGATGGCTGTGGATGTTGCAAAACCTGTGCAAAGCAATTTGGGGAGCTCTGCACTGAAGCAGACACCTGTGACCCTCACAAGGACTTGTACTGTGACTATTCTGGTGATAGGCCTAAGTATGAATTTGGAGTATGTGCACGTAAGTTAAATCCTAACAGTAATTTTCTGTTCAAGGTTTTATTAAAATAATGAATTAAAATTATTTAATTCACTCTATCATTATATTTGAATGCAATGATTATGTCAATGTTACTTTTGTTTTGAAAAGAAAGACATTCTGTCTACTTTAGATACATTTATACCCCTAAGAATAGCACTGCTGTATTTCGTAAGTGCAATATCTGCAGTATATTAAAGTATTTACAGGTCCTGCAAAAAGACAGAAAATGTATTCTTCATTTTTAAAAAGGAAAGTTTTTCCCACAAACATTGAGTTATTCATTAGGGGAATTGTACAAAACTACTGTTCCTGATAGAAGCAGTCCACATTAAAGAAAATATATTAGGTGATATTCACAATCACGTGCTTGATGACCTTACAAGTGTTCTTCTTCTAATGCCTAATCTACTACTACCTCCAAGTTTTCTGCAAGTGTGAGGAGCTTCTGTTAGTTTAAGAACAAAGGGATGGCGGTGACCAAAATATGGTTTGCCAGTGGGTTGCAAGTCATATATGGCAGGAGGATGCTGAGAGTTTGAGACTGTAAAAGTACTGCAAAAGATAGTGCCATTGGCATCTCCATTCTTTCATTAGTGAAGTTGGTCCAAAGACCAAGCTGTCTCTCCTAATACATACCAATAACCTGCTCACCAATGCTCAGTTTGGGTTCTGCCAGGAGACCACTCTGCTCCAGACATAGTCAAAAGAGTGGAATTCCAGAGGTGAGATAAGAGTGACTGCCCTTGCCATCAAGGGAGCATTTGACCGAGTGTGACATCAGTAGCCCTAATAAAATTGAAGTCAATGAGAAGCAGGGGGAAAAATCTCCACCAGCTGGAGTCATACCTAGAACAAAGGAAGATGGTTATGGTTGTTGGAGATCAATCATCTTAACCCCAGGACATCACTGCAGCAGTTCCTCAGGAGTTCCTTTCCACCTCCTAGGCCCAACCATCTTCAACTGTTTCATCAATGACCTTCCCTCCATCATAAGGTCAGAAGTGGGGATGTTTGCTGATGATTACACAGTGTTCAGTTTCATTCGCAACTCCTCAGATAATAAAGCAGTCCATGCCTGCATGCAGCAAGACCTGGACAATATTCAAGCATGGGATGATAAGTGGCAAGTAACATTCGTGCCACACAAGTGCCAGGCAATGACTATCTCCAACAAGCGAGAGTCTAACCACCGCCCCTTGACATTCAACAGGATTACAATTGCCAAATCTGCCACCATCAACATCGTGGGGGAGGTCAACATTGACTATAAACTTAACTGGACCAACCACACAAATACTGTGGCCACAAGAGCAGGTCAGAGGCTGGGTATACTGTGGGAAATGTCTTACCTCCTGACACCCAAAGCCTTTCCACCACCTACAAGGCATGTGGGTCTGGAATGTGATGGAATACTCTCCTCTTGCCTGGATGAGTGCAGCTCCAACAACACTTAAGAAGCTCGACACCTTCAAGGACAAAGCAGCCCATTTGATTGGTACCCCATCCACCACCTTAAAAAACATTCATTCCCTCCACCACTGGTGCACCGTGGCTGCAGTATGTACCACCTACAAGATGCACTGCAGCAACTTGCCAAGGCTTCTTCGGCAGCACCTCCCAAACCCACGACCTCGACCACCTAGAAGGACAAGGGCAGCAGGCACATGGGACTAACATCACCTGAAAGTTCCCCTCCAAGCTACACACCATCCTGACTTGGAAATATATCGCCATTTCTTCATTGTCGCTGGGTCAAAATCCTGGAACTCCCTCCCTAACAGCACTGTGGGAATACCTTCACCACAAGGACTGCTGCAGTTCAAGAAGGTGGCTCACCACCACCTTCTTAAATTCAATTAGGGATGGGCAATAAATGCTGGCCTTACCAACGACGCCAAGAATTTTTTAAAAAGTATGTGTATCCAAGATAGCCAATGCCAAAGCCCTGATTTCTTTTGTCAGTATCCATGCACCAGTTGGTGCAAGAGATGTTTCCTCACATAAGCTGAAGAAACTGTCTGAATGTCAGTACTAAATGCACCAATGGAAAAAGTAGAATAGATCGCTTCTTTCAAAGTTTTAATAGACAAATCACACATCTTTGGACTGTCGTCTGACTTCTTTTAGTCTGATTCCTTATTCTGAGCCTTGGATGCTGAACAGTTAAAATTATCCTTGACAAAAAGCATCTAACTATTTAGTACGGACCGGTATTGGGACAGTTAAGAACTGAAGCATGCAGGGCTGAATGAAAACCATACATTAGAAATTATGTTCACCAATATTAGCAAATACTTAACATAGTCACATATGACATTCTTCTGTCTATTGTTTTTAACAGGCATTAACCCATTTAAAATAATTGGATTAATGCCACAGCCAAAATAATGGATGGAGGTGTAATTGCAACATGTTAAGCATTTATTCATTATTGCCACCAACAGTTGTTTCAAGACTTTTCACTAAAAAAGATCTCAGCACCATCAGACTGAGACATAGAGAAATAGGACTGTAGTTACATCTACACACTTATTTTAAGAACACTTGGATTTTTTCCAAGTGGTAACGCATTCCTTCCGGTTGGTTTCCTACCTTATGTGATGGTTGAGGCATACTAAGCACAGTATTATCTCCTTCTTGACCTGTTCCAGATGTAATTGAATGATTACTGCCAATTTCCAAATGCAAGGCACTTTCTCAATTCTCCACTGTAAAGCCCTTCGGATCTTCCACTCTATGTACTTCAGGAGAAATTCTGCCTACACTGAGGCTTATCAACTCTGAACTCTGCTTTATTATACGTTCTATCTCTTTCAGCATAGTTTCTCTCTTCTTCTGTCTTATTAACTTGATCAGTACACCCAATAAGTGAAATGATGAGAAAGAGTAGCTTGTGTACAAATAGCGTAGTGAAATACAGTGAGCAGAATAACATGGACAGAGCACATGTGCTGTATGAGCTAAGGGCGTGGATGTCAGATGGAGGGAAACTGTATGGAAATCAATAGCTAAAATGGTGGGATTGCTTACAGGAAGACCTTAATGAAAGAATGATATTGGGCAGCTAGCTGGGAGAATGTAATTGTGGGGTTGTGTAACATGTATGCCCATTCTGGTCACAGCAACTGACTGACTGAACAGTTCTGCAGCTCATTATTGAAAATAAGGTGGTTAGAAAGCACAACCCACATCATAAATTCAGTACTTCTCAATGACACCAAAATTCCTCTAATTCTACGCTTGTGAGATTTTCAACAGCAATGAAAACAAGACATTGTACAGAAAAGGAAACTCGTTAGGTTATATATAACTATTCAGTAAATTTAGGAGAGTAATTTAATCTCAAAGTGCAATTAAAATCATTCTCATGTCTTATGTCATCTGAACTCCTGGACATGATTACTGCCTCATATTTAAATGCTGAGTGACTCTAGATTGCTAACAATTTTGTTCAAACAAAACTCACTAGGAATCAGTAGAGTGTACTTTAAAAACATAGAAATGTGTTACTCTATTTTATACTTGATATTTGATCTGTGAATGCATCACATTTTCAAACCGTAGAACTTGATACTTGATGAATAGTTATAGATAGGGGCACTGTTTTGTAGTGACTGAATAAGTCACGTGTAATTATTATAATAAAGGATGATTCTGACTATTTTACCATGAAAGCCACAAATCAGTCGCCTTCATTATAAGGGACCATTATCCAAGTCATTGGCAGAAAGGGCAGTTATGACATATTTTCCACTGTATTTGAAAAGGGAAGTTCTGCCAGAGTTCCCTGCCTGATAACACAAATATTTCAACTTGCAGAAGTAAGGAGGAGGGGGATGAATTTCTCCAACTCATCAGCCCTTTGGTGGAAGAGCAACAGAAAGCCCGATAAAACAGTGTAAATATTTATGCTGTTTGTCTGGGCAAGAGAACCCCCAGATATCCAATCAGCTGCAACTAATAACAATAGGTGGATTTTGACTGTGTGAAAAATTGTTTCCACACAAATATATCATCATCATCATAAGCAGTCCCTCAAAACAAGGATGACTTGCTTCCACGTCAAAAAAGGATGAGTTCACAGGTGTTTCAATGGAGGACCTAATATTCCAGGTCCTGAACTACATCCTGAGGGATGGAGGATGCCTGTGCGTGGATTTTTTAAACCATGTGGTGGCCGTTGCACACCAGCCACCACATTTTTTTTAAACTGCGAAAACTGGAGCTTGACAGAGCTAGGTCTTGGTCCAGTGGCAAGGATTAACCAAGACGACTGGAGACTAGCTCTGCTGCACAGACCAAGTGCACACACATATTGCATTGTGGACTGGCCCGTGTTGCCCCTGGGCCCCTGGCCCCAAACTCATGCCTCTCCTGGGCCCCGATCACATCCCTCCACAGTCTCTCGCCGCTCCTGCAGTATCTGCCCACGCTTCAATCACCGACTTGGACCTTGATGACGTCACTCTTCGCTGCCGTTGCTCTCCTGCACCAGCTCGCGCTGCTCCCTGAAGTAGTACCCCTCCACACTGTCCAGGCCTCCACACTGCTCCTTTTATGGCCCCGACCTGCCGCTGGTGTTCTCACGTAGGTTGGGGCCTCCATGCCACAAATATACATTAGACTGGTGAAAGTTCTGCTAAAACTAATTTTCTGACACATTTACAATTTCTTACCTGAAAATGAGCAGAAATTTTGCCAACATCTAAAATATTCTCTCCTCCTGATTTTCTAATAAACTGCTGATTTATTATAATTTTCAAAGCCACAGCAATCAAAATTCAGTTGGTTAGAATCTCGTAAAGCCAATAAACTATGACAATAGTGAAATGTTTATCTGTTTACAGGGTTTAAAAAAGGGGGAATGACAATTATACTTATGACACCTATTTTATATGTCATTTACTTATTAATTTCTAAAACTGCTCTTTGCTTTTTCTAGATACTATTGGAGTGGGGTGTGAGTTAAATGGAATCTATTATGCGCATGGTCAGACATTCCAGTCTCATTGCCACTATAAGTGCACATGTGTGAATGGTGCGTTTGGATGTACGCCTACCTGTACAAAAAAATTGGCAGCTGGCCAGTGCAGAAATCCCAAGGCCATAAAGAGCTCTGAATATTGCTGTGAAAAGCCCACTTGTGATAAGACTGGCATGAAGAGTCAGCAGGCAACAGCATACAGAGTAATGTCTGGTAGGTGATTTAAGTAAATCCACACAGTCTTGTGATTGCAGATGTAAATAATGTTTATACCTCAGTGACGAAGGAGTAACACATTTGGTCCCACTGGATCGACTAAGCTTATATTCACTGGAACTTAGAAGAATGAGAGGGGATCTCATCGAAAGATATAAAATTTTGACGGGATTGGACTGATTAGATGCAGGAAGAATGTACCTGGTGTTGGGGAAGTCCAGAACCAAGGGTCACAGTCTAAGGATAAGGGATAAGCCATTTAGGACCGAGATGAGAAGAAACTTCTTCACTCAGAGAATTGTGAACCTGTGGAATTCTCTACCACAGAAAGTTGTTGAGGCCAGTTCGTTAGATATATTCAAAATGGAGTTAGATGTGGCCCTTACGGCTAAAGGGATCAAGGGGTATGGAAAGAAAGCAGGAATGGGGTACTGAAGTTGCATAATCAGCAACGATCATATTGAATGATGGTGCAGGCTCAAAGGACTGAATAGCCTACTCCTGCACCGATGTTCTATGTTTCTATGCTTACTCCCCTAAGTCAATGGATAGCACTTCAACTTGTCTGACAGGTGTGTGATTGATTTGATCAGTCCTTCGCCAGCCAAAAATGTGGCAATGCCTCCTTTTGAGGTAGAATGGCCTGGTTTACTTCTATTGCCCTTTTTGGCATTTGTGCTCTCAGAAAAATCACAGAGCAGCATTGATATTGAAGGAGTCTGCAAATCTGTGGATATGGAAGAAAAAAAGACTCAAACAGGCAAACTGGGAATTAAAATCCAAATAAATAAAAACAAAAATTGGCACAGAGTAATACCATGTAATACTGCCATAGAATTGTTTTATAATGCAGCCTTTTTAGATAGCTGATTCTAACATTTAAGGAATGTAGAAATTTCAGCATTTCCATTTAAAAAAAGAGTTAGTATGTGATTGCAAGAAAAATGAATTTTAAACAGTTATACCAGAGATTGCTTATTTTTGTTAAGTTACATTTATTTATATAGGGCAAGGGAGTTTTTGGAAATCTGGGATTGGAACACTGACATTTATTTTTTTGAATAACTTTGTTTAAATATTATGCGGATAACATAATCAGGAGAATTAACCCTGTCCGAAGGAATTTTGATTTTGTAAAGATTTAGTACAGCAGCAAAGCCAAAAAATATTGCTAACATTGTAACATAATTTGAAAGGGTAAAAACTATGTGGCACATGAGGATTGCAGCGATGTATCCCAACCAACATTCCCAACCAACATCACATTCTATCCATGTTGGTTAGCTCCCATGCTAAATTAATATTGTTTAATAAAGTACAGTATTAGAATTAATACATGATTAGCCAAAAGAATTATTTACATATCCTAACAAGGTCTTTCCAAAACTATTGAAGTAAAGAGAGATTTGGATGAGATGTCTGGTAAAGTGAAGTAAAATGTCCCTCTCATTTTTTATTTACATAACGTGGCACAAAGTATAATATGGAAATATTTACACTGCCTCATATATCACCTTTTTCTTCCTCCCAATTCTATTACTAGTGTCATAGATGGATAGAATAAATATGACAGGGTTGACAAGTTTTCATGATGTTTTCCTTCTGGTTTTAACTACAGTATTGTATTATAATTTTACTGAACAGAACAGACGTTTAAGCTTTGAACTATTGAAGTTTATAGCACAGAAGGAAGTCATTTGGCCCAATAGGTTTGAGCCAGTTTTTTGTTCGAGCAATCCAAAACTAATCCCACAGCCCTGATCTCTCCCTGTAGCCCTGTATGGGAAGAGAGCTGGTACAGTGTGATTAGCCATTTGGTTCATTGTGCCTATGTCGCTGCTAGCTGTACATCAATGTTATCCACTCATCTCCATCACATTTTCCTGCTCTTTCTCTGTATGCTTCAAATATTTCCTTTTCAAGTGTTTACCTGATTCTCAAATGCTGTGATTGACTCAATTGAAAGTTGTGGTAATGCATTCAATATTTTGATCATTCGTTGCATGAAAAAAATCTCCTAACCTTTCTCTTTATACTAATCCAAAATATATGCCCTTAATTACCCATTTGCCACCCAGTGGACATAATGTTTTCACTATACCTTCTCAAATGCTTTAGTTCTTTTACCAGCTCCCTCCTTAGCCTTCTCTGCTCCAAAGAAATGCTGTACATGTTTTTCAATTCTTTGATCAGAACTATATACTTTCATCTGTAGCATCATCCTAGTAAATGTACATCAAGCAAATGTACCTTTTCCATGGCTCCCATTAAGTTCCAAAGCGCAAAGTGAGGAAAAGAGGCAGAGAACCATGACACTGGGTCTTCACTTGATGTTGTCCTGTGATTGCTAGAGCGGTAAAAGTGTATGTGCACTTACAACAGGTGCACTTAATGAGGTAGGAGGGGCTATTCCCAGCCTCTAATTTTCCTTCCTGGCTCTGTTGCACAGGAGGACAGGAAAAAGAGTGAGCGAGTGATAGTGATAGGGGATTCAATTGTAAGGGGAATAGATAGGCTTTTCTGCGGTCGCAACCGAGACTCCAGGATGGTATGTTGCCTCCCTAGTGCAAGGGTCAAGGATGTCTCGGAGTGGGTGCAGGACATTCTAAAAAGGGAAGGAAAACAGCCAGTTATCGTGGTGCACATTGGTACCAACAACACAGGTTATAAAAAAGGGATGAGGTCCTACGAGACGAATTTAAGGAGCTAGGAGCTAAATTAAAAAGTAGGACCTCAAAAGTAGTAATCTCGGGATTGCTACCAGTGCCACGTGCTAGTCAGAGTAGGAATCGTAGGATAGCGCAGATGAATACGTGGCTTGAGCAGTGGTGCAGCAGGGAGGGATTCAAATTCCTGGGACATTGGAACCGGTTCTGGGGGAGGTGGGACCAGTACAAACCGGACGGTCTGCACCTGGACAGGACCAGAACCAATGTTCGAGGGGGAGTGTTTGTTAGTGCTGTTGGGGGGAGTTAAACTAATATGGCAGGGGGATGGGAACCAATGCAGGGAGACAGAGGGAAACAAAAAGGAGACAAAAGCAAAAGACAGAAAGGAGATGAGTAAAAGTGGAGGGCAGAGAAACCCAAGGCAAAAAACAAAAAGGGCCACTGAATATAAAGGGGTTGCAGGAGGGGTCAAAACTAGAAATCATGGTTTAAAAACTAGTATTAAAACACTCTACCTAAACGCACGCAGCATTCGAAATAAAGTAAATGAGTTGACGGCACAAATCATTGCAAATGGGTATGATTTGGTGGCCATTACTGAAACATGGTTGCAGGGTGGCAAAGACTGGAAATTAAACATACAGGGGTATCTGACGATTCGGAGATAGACAAGAAAGGAAAGGAGGTGGGGTAGCTCTGTTAATAAAGGATGATATCAGGGCAGTTGTGAGAGACCATATTGGCTCTAATGAACAAAATGTTGAATCATTGTGGGTGGAGATTAGAGATAGTAAGGGGAAAAAGTCACTGGTGGGCGTAGTTTATAGGCCCCCAAATAATAACTTTACGTTGGGGCGGGCAATAATCAAGGGAATAATGGAGGCATGTGAAAAAGGAACGGCAGGAGTCATGGGGGATTTTAACCTACATATCGATTGGTTAACTCAAATCGCACGGGGTAGCCTGGAGGAGGAATTCATAGAATGCATACAGGATTGTTTCTTAGAACAGTATTTTACAGAACCTACAAGGGTGCAAGCTATCTTAGATTTGGTCCTGTGTAATGAGACAGGAAAAATAAACGATCTCCTAGTAAAAGATCCTCTCGGAATGAGTGATCACAGTATGGTTGAATTTGTAATACAGATTGAGGGTGAGGAAGTTATGTCAGAAATGAGCGTACTATGCTTAAACAAAGGGGACTACAGTGGGATGAGGGCAGAGTTGGCTAAAGTAGACTGGGAACGCAGACTAAATGGTGGCACAATTGAGGAACAGTGAGGACTTTTAAGGAGCTCTTTCATAGTGCGCAACAAAAATATGTTCCAGTGAAAAAGAAGGGTGGTAAGAGAAGGGATAACCAGCCGTGGATAACCAAGGAAATAAAGGAGAGTATCAAATCAAAGAACAATGCGTATAAGGTGGCCAAGGTTAGTGGGAAACTAGAAGATTGGAAAATTTTAAACAACAGCAAAGAATGTCTAAAAAAGCAATAAAGAAAGGAAAGATAGATTACGAAGGTAAACTTGCGCAAAACATAAAAACAGATAGTAAAAGCTTTTACAGATATATAAAACGGAAAAGAGTGACTAAAGTAAATGTTGGCCCCTTAGAAGATGAGAAGGGGGATTTAATAATGGGAAATGTGGAAATGGCTGAGACCTTAAACAATTATTTTGCTTCGGTCTTCACAGTGGAAGACACAAAAACCATGCCAAAAATTGCTGGTCACAGGAATGTGGGAAGGGAGGACCTTGAGACAATCACTATCACTAGGGGGGTAGTGCTGGACAGGCTAATGGGACTCAAGGTAGACAAGTCCCCTGGTCCTGATAAAATGCATCCCAGGGTATTAAAAGAGATGGCGGAAGTTATAGCAGATGCATTCGTTATAATCTACCAAAATTCTCTGGACTCTGGGGAGGTACCAGCGGATTGGAAAGCAGCTAATGTAACGCCTCTGTTTAAAAAAGGGGGCAGACAAAAGGCAGGTAACTATAGGCCGGTTAGTTTAACATCTGTAGTGGGGAAAATGCTTGAAACTATCATTAAGGAAGAAATAGCGGGACATCTAGATAGGAATAGTGCAATCAAGCAGACGCAGCATGGATTCATGAAGGGGAAATCATGTTTAACTAATTTACTGGAATTCTTTGAGGATATAACGAGCATGGTGGATAGAGGTGTACCGATGGATGTGGTGTATTTAGATTTCCAAAAGGCATTCGATAAGGTGCCACACAAAAGGTTACTGCAGAAGATAGAGGTACGCGGATTCAGAGGAAATGTATTAGCATGAATAGAGAATTGGCTGGCGAACAGAAAGCAGAGAGTCGGGATAAATGGGTCCTTTTCGGGGTGGAAATCGGTGGTTAGTGGTGTGCCACAGGGATCGGTGCTGGGACCACAACTGTTTACAATATACATAGATGACCTGGAAGAGGGGACAGAGTGTAGTGTAACAAAATTTGCAGATGACACAAAGATTAGTGGGAAAGCGGGTTGTGTAGAGGACACAGAGAGGCTGCAAAGAGATTTGGATAGGTTAAGTGAATGGGCTAAGGTTTGGCAGATGGAATACAATGTCGGAAAGTGTGAGGTCATCCACCTTGGGGAAAAAAACAGTAAAAGGGAATATTATTTGAATGGGGAGAAATTACAACATGATGAGGTGCAGAGGGACCTGGGGGTCCTTGTGCATGAATCCCAAAAAGTTAGTTTGCAGGTGCAGCAGGTAAGCAGGAAGGCAAATGGAATGTTGGCCTTCATTGCGAGAGGGATGGAGTATAAAAGCAGGGAGGTCCTGCTGCAACTGTATAGGGTATTGGTAAGGCCGCACCTGGAGTACTGTGTGCAGTTTTGGTCACCTTACTTAAGGAAGGATATACTGGCTTTGGAGGGGTTACAGAGATGATTCACTAGGTTGATTCTGGAGATGAGGGGGTTACCTTATGATGATAGATTGAGTAGACTGGGTCTTTACTCGTTGGAGTTCAGAAGGATGAGGGGTGATCTTATAGAAACATTTAAAATAATGAAAGGGATAGACAAGATAGAGGCGGAGAGGTTGTTTCCACTGGTCGGGGAGACTAGAACTAGGGGGCACAGCCTCAAAATACGGGGGAGCCAATTTAAAACCGAGTTGAGAAGGAATTTCTTCTCCCAGAGGGTTGTGAATCTGTGGAATTCTCTGCCCAAGGAAGCAGTTGAGACTAGCTCATTGAATGTATTCAAGTCACAGATAGATAGATTTTTAACCAATAGGGAATTAAGGGTTACGTGGACTGGGCGGGTAAGTGGAGCTGAGTCCACGGCCAGATCAGCCATGATCTTATTGAATGGCGGAGCAGGCTCAAGGGGCTAGATGGCCTACTCCTGTTCCTAATTCTTATGTTCTTATGTTCTTATGCTGAAAGGATGTTCATTTTGAAGAGCACCCAGCCCCTCTCCTGTTGAAAGATTAGAGAGGGAAAGGCAACAAAGGCCAGAAGAACCAAAATAAGTCCTGCTTTCCTTTATGGACAAAGGTTAACACTGTGTTTGGACAGCAACCAAAAGACGTCAATGTCAGTAGTCATTCTCATTGCTGAAGTTCCTTGTTTCCAAGTGCATGCTGTGGGCACATCAGGGATAGGATAATGACTTAGCCCTGGAAATGCAGGTGGGTTCAGGGCATTGCCAAAAATTGCAGAAAGTCCTGCAACTGGAGCAGCATCTTTAGTTCTTTACTCTTGTATCAAATTCTCTTTTATATAAAACTCATGAAGCCTTTTAAAGTTATTTTGCAATCTTGCTTTTATCTGTACCCCTAGATTTCTGTCCCTGCAGTCCATTGAGAATTATACTGTTTAGATTGTATATCCATTCTCTATTTTCCAATCTATTTAACTGCAGTTGCTACCTATCTGCCTACATCCTAACCTATGAGTCAGAAGGATGTAGGTTCAAGTCCCACTCTAGGGACTTGAGTACAAAAATCTAGGCTGACACTCCAGTGCAGTGTTGACGGAGTGCTGCACTGTCGGAGGTGCTGTCTTTCGGATGAGATATTAAACTGAGGCCCTGTCTGCTCTCTCAGGAGGACTTAAAAGATCCCATGGCACTATTTTGAAGAAGAGTAGGGGAGTTATCCTCAGTTTTCTGACCAATATTTATCCCTCAATCAACATAACAAAAACAGATTACCTGGTCAATATCACTGCTGTTTGTTGGAGCTTGCTGTGCACAAATTGGCTGCCACGTTTCCTACTTTACAACAGTGACAACACTCCAAAAGTACTTAATTGGCTGTAAAGTGCTGTGAGGCGCCCAGTGGTTGTGAAAGGCGCTATATAAATGCAATTCTTTCTTTCTAACCTCACTATATCCTGTAATCTTCTACATTCTTCCTCATAGTTTGCTATGCCCTGTAATTTGCTGTTGTCAGTAAATTTTGATAGAGATTCCTCTATATCCATGTCCAAATCATTTACGTATATGCAGATCCCAACGGCACACTGCTAGCTACATCTTGCTAATCTGGGAAACATCCACTTCATCCTTCTCTGCTTTCTATCCGTCAGCCATCTCTCTCTCTTTATACCATTACTTCACCTTTAATACCATGGGCCTTAAACTTGAATCTAAAGACAAATTAATTTCTGTATTAACATGTCTCAGTTCTATGTTTATTTATATAACAGTTTATAAGGCAAGACCAGTAATATGGCGGAAGAAATGTATGCTTCAAACAACTCCATGGAGCACCTGTTCAAAATCCTGTGACATAGGAATTTCAGTCAGAGTGACAAATGACAACAGCAAGTGTGAACTTGGGAGAGAAAGTAGATTGTGCTTTATTCGACCTTGCAACACAAGCATATTGAAAAATCTGAAGGTAAATCACAACGGAAAGAATCTACCAGTCACATTAGCAACATTTTTTTAGGGGGAGAGAGAAAGTGATAGAGAGATAAAAAAAAAAAATTTGATTGCATGAAGGTATATATTCATGTACTACAGTGAAGAACACATCACCTGAAAATAACAGGCATACCACTGGGCCATCTGGTAGTCAGAGATGGGATTGATATGTAAACACAATGGGCCTGAAATTGTTGCATGGGGGGAGGGCAGAAATTGGGCATTTTTCCAAAATGTGTGAAAGAACCTGGATGCTCAGTTTAAATCCCAATCCACACAGACAGGCATTTCTTCCTCACACAATCCCACATCTCAGAAATAGTTAGGGGGCATGTCTGAAGCGCCCCCACGCTACCCTGGGAATTCCGCTCAGCTTGCCCCCTTTAGGCACGTGCAGGTTCCATTGTTGGTTCACCAAAGGCCCCAAAGATATGAAGAAACAAAAGCTAACAAATCCTAAGGAGTTCAATTACTTTCAAACTGGAGCTCTTTTTCTCCCTGTGGGGAGCTTTTTCTGGCATCTTCAGCCCAATAAGGCCCCCCAAGCTTTCTCCTTATGATCAACATAAATCCTGAAATTGATGAAAGGAAAACAGAATCAATATGTAAGAAACTACATTGTAGTTTTGGCACAGAGTTGCAAACTATTTATTATTTTCTACTCTATGATGAGTTAGAAAAGTTTAACTACTACTGTAAAAATGTTTTTATTGCTATTATTTGTTTGTTCTATTACAGTTTAATAAATTTGTTTTGTAATTAAAGCCAAAACAAGGCCTATTGTAATTATTCTATAGTTTTTGAAAATGGAGGATTCTTGAGGCATAGAATAGCGGAAGTAGTTTACAAAAGGATACCCAAGCTTTGCTACAATACTTCATTGAGATACCAGTACAAGTGGACACATTCTCAAAGATACAAGGACCTAGGGCTCTCCTATTGGAGTATTCTGACACACAGTAACCAAATTTAACTGGAGTAAAAAAGTATAAAGAACCCAAAAATAGCAGTAATTATTAGGGCGATTCTCCATTCCAGCATACAGCCGACCCAGGAAATCCTCCACCCAAAATCACCTTAGTATCGACTTTCTTTAGGTACAGCAACCCCTAGACCCCTAAACACACTCCGTGACTCCTGCTCATGCTGGTGCTGAACCAATAAGATCAGCTCTGAACAGTGTTGTTCTGATCTCCTTTACCCTGAGCTGCTTGTTTATCAATCCCTTGGTATCCATATCATTCCCTATTAAAACATTGAACAGCTTGGGTGATACCTGCATAGACAAAATATTCCAGCCAAACTCTGTTTTTACTTGCAGTCCCTGAATGTGAGCAACTTTGGTCTTTATATTATGGTAGTCCCTCACCTGGCTTTAAAAATTGTGAAAAAAACAGTGTCTCTCAACCCCTTTACATGCATTCCAATTTCTGTGACTGAGGAAAGGTAAGGACACCAGCAGAACTCCTCTCTGCTCTTAGAACATAAGAACATAAGAAATAGGAACAGGAGTAGGCCATACGGCCCCTCGAGCCTGCTCCGCCATTCAATAAGATCATGGCTGATCTGATCATGGACTCAGGTCCACTTCCCTGCCCGCTCTCCATAACCCCTTATTCCTTTATGGTTTAAGAAACTGTCTATTTCTGTCTTAAATTTATTCAATGTCCCAGCTTCCACAGCTCTCTGAGGCAGCGAATTCCACAGATTTACAACCCTCTGAGAGAAGAAATTTCTCCTCATCTCTGTTTTAAATGGGCGGCCCCTTATTCTAAGATCGTGCTCTCTAGTTCTAGTCTCCCCCATCAGTGGAAACATCTTCACTGCATCCACCTTGTCAAGCCCCTTCATAATCTTACACGTTTCGATAAGATCAGCTCTCATTCTTCTGAATTCCAATGAGTAGAGGCCCAACCTACTCAACCTTTCCTCATAAGTCAACCCCCTCATCCCTGGAATCAACCTAGTGAACCTTCTCTGAACTGCCTCCAAAGCAAATATATCCTTTCGTAAATATAGAAACCAAAACTGCATGCAGTATTCCAGGTGTGCCCTCACCAATACCTTACCTTGCTGTAGAAAGACTTCCCTGCTTTTATACTCTATCCCCTTTGCAATAAAGGCTAAGATACCATTGGCCTTCCTGATCACCTATATATCAGCATACTATCCTTTTGTGTTTCATGCACAAGTACCCCCAGGTCCTGCTGTACTGCGGCACTTTGCAATCTTACTCCATTTAAGTAATAACTTGTTCTTTGAATAGTGCTGGGGGATTTCTTTACGTCTATTTGAGAAAGGAGATGGGCCCTCCAACTAAATTGGTGGTCGTCACATTACTGACCATCGCATACCTTATGAGCTCACATGGCTTCCTAGATTGCATCACAAAAGTCCAGCAGTGCTTCGCCTTGTGTCCTAACTCACCCCATTTCCACAGAGGTTCTCCACCATAAATGGCTATTTATGCCGTTTCTCCTGATTTCTGTCAATGTTACAGTGGATAATTGAGAGAATCCCTGTGCAAGTCCTTGGTGCTGAACTCATCTCTGACCTGCTTGGATGGCAATCACTGGCTTCACCCGGGGTGGGGTGAGTTGCTGGCTTTGAGTGGTTCATTCATGGCACGGCATGAGCCAGCTAGATTAGTGTTCCTCTCTGTCTGTTCGAGAGTATGACGATGCTCTTTCTCCCTCTCATCAGCCTTAAGCTGGCACTTTTTGTTACTCATTTGCTTCAGCTTTGCATCACTTTCTCTCCCTGCAAATTGCATTTTTCTTGCTCTTCTCCCTATTCGCCGTTCTTCTGCCGTTCTACATTGCTCAAGCTGCAATTGAAACCCTCACTCTTCTTAGCTGAAACTCTCGCTCTCTCCTTTACTTTCTCTTTAGCTGTTAAACCTGGTAACCCATGCTTGAACTCTTTTGATTTAAACACTTTTGAAACGTCATTGTTGCTATTCATATATGCTGTTTCATATTTTGAATTGCCTTATTCAGCCGTATAAATCTGTATCCCAGATGGCTGCAATGAGTTATTACAAGTTTCAAGTCTGCCTTAGATATTCTTTAGAGTAGAGTGGTGATGGTCACTTCCGTAAACAGCCTGAGCATCTGATGTTCAGCAGTGCACCCACATTGTTCAATATCTAATTATAATAGGGGTGTAACAAAATACCCTCTTCTGATTTGATCTGGATAAGATTTCAGCTTTGGCTCAGTAGTATTACTCTTGTCTCTGAGTTAGAAGGTCATGGGTTCAAGTCCCATTCCAGAGACTTGAGCACTCAATCTGGGTTGACACTTCAGTGCTGCATTGTCAGAAGTATCATCATTCAGATGAGATGTTAAACTGAGGTACCATAGAATCATAGAATGATACAGCACAGAAGGAAGCTATTCAGCACATCGACTTTTTGAAAGCTATCCAATTGGTCCCACTACTCCGCCCTTTCCCCATAGCCCTACAAATTTCCCCCTGCAAGTATTTCCATATGCTCTCTCAAGTGATTGAATAGTGAAATGGATTCTTTTACAAAGAAGAGCAGAGGAGTTTTTGACGTGTTCTAGCCAACATTTATCCCTCAACTACCATCACTAAGAAAAAAACAGATAATCTGGTCATTTATCTCATGGTCATTCATGGGAGTTTACTGTTCACAAATTGGCTATCACGTTTCCCAAATTACAACAGTGACTACACTTCAAATGTGCCTCATTGGCTCTGAAGCACTTTGGAGCATTCCGAGATCATGAATGGTGCTATATAAATGCAAGTTCATTCTTTTTACTTGTGACCTGTGCGCTTCTTCGTTCTGTTCAACGGTGGACTGAATCACTTTTGAAAGATAGTGCCAAATACAAATCATTAAGCTGCTTTAGTTTACATACAGCACATGGATGTACAAAATAACACATCTAATCAAATCTCCCTACTAATGCACCAATAGACTAGTCGATAAAACCAGCTACCTCCACCATTTCCTTAGGTTGCATATTTAAGGAGAGCACCCCTGTTATTCTCAAAACAAATGGGGGTCATTCTGACTAAAGGGACAGGGATGAGATAATTGTCTCACATTGGGCCCAAGTTTCCACATGATTCGCGCCTGATTTTTAGGAGCAACTGGTGGAGAACGGACTATTTTAGAAATCGCAATTCTCCACATTTTTTTTTCTGCAGTTCTAGTCAGGTAGAACAGTTCTATTTTAGAACAGAATTTTTTCTTCAAAAGGGGGCGTGTCCGGCCACTGACGCCTGATTTGAAAGTTTCCACAGTGAAAATGTACTCCAAACTAAAGTAGAATGGCGCCAGTGAAGATTTTTGTAGAACTGAAAAAACCTGTTCTATACATTAAAAAATCAGGCGCAGGTTACAAATTAGGCGCCCAGAACGAGGTGGGGGGGGAAGGGAACTCATTAAATTCGACAATAAATCCTTATTTATACTTCTACAAATATTATACAAATAAATCCAACCTGAATAAACATTTATAAGCCAAGAAAAGATTAAATAAACCATCTTCCTACCTGTGTGAAAGTGCTTCAGCCAGGGAGAATTCTGCAGTTGTTCGTGCCGCTGAGCAAGAGAGGGAGGGAGAGAGGGGAGAGAGGGAGGGAGAGAGGAGAGGGAGAGGGAGAGAGGAGAGAGGGAGGGGAGAGAGAGAGGAGAGAGAGAGAGAAGGGAGGGAGGGGAGAGAGAGAGAGAGAGGGGAGAGAGAGAGAGAGAGGGGAGAGAGAGATAGAGAGGGGAGAGAGAGAGAG
Source organism: Pristiophorus japonicus (assembly GCF_044704955.1). NCBI lineage: Eukaryota > Metazoa > Chordata > Chondrichthyes > Pristiophoridae > Pristiophorus > Pristiophorus japonicus. The sequence continues at coordinate 130,735,761 of NC_091983.1, forward strand.
AGAGAGGGGAGGGAGGAGAGAGAGGGGAGGGAGGAGAGAGGGGAGGGAGGGGGGAGAGAGGGGAGGGAGGAGAGAGGGGAGTGAGGGGGGAGAGAGGGGAGGGAGGAGAGAGGGGAGGGAGGGGGGAGAGAGGGGAGGGAGGGGGGAGAGAGGGGAGGGAGGGGAAGAGAGGGGAGGGAGGGGAGAGAAGTAGAGGGAAGAGGGGGGGGAAGAGAGAGGGAGGGAGGGGAGGGGAGAGGAGAGAGGGAGGAGGGGGGGGGCGCGGGGTGGCGCCTCTGTCGGGCGGGAGGGAGAGAGAGGGGGGGGCGGGGACTGGGGGGTGTCGGGTCGGGGGGAGCGGGTGTCGGGGCGGGGAGCGGGTCGGTGGGCGGGGAGCGGGCCTCGGGTCGGGGAGCGGGTGTCGGGGCGGGGGGGGAGAGCGGGTCTCGGGTCTCGGTCGGGGCGGGGGGGAGCGCGGGGGGAGAGCGGGTCTCGGGTGTCGGGTCTCGGTCGGGGCGGGGGGGAGCGGGTCTCGGGTGTCGGGGGGGGGGAGCGGGTGTCGGGTCGGGTCTGGTCGGCGGGGGGGGAGGGGGGGAGCGAGTGTCGGGCGGGGAGCAGGAGCTGGCCGTTGGAGGAGCCTCATTCACGCAGCCCCAGTGAGGCCATTCAGCCAGGGCTAGGGGCTGCGTGCTTCGGGCCCCTCCCACACAGTTCGGCGCCTGGAGCTACTGCACTTGCGTGCCGACTGTAGCGCGCATGTGCAGAGGTCCCGGCACTGTTTTCAGCGCAGGGACCTGACTCCGCCCCCCCCACAGCTCGTGCCGGCTGCGCCGAGTGCCACAGGACCTGTAAGTCGGTGGAGAATACCGAGGATTTTTTTAGGCGCCGTTTTAGGCGCGAAAAACGGGCGCCCAGCTCGGAGGGGCGCCCGTTTTTTTTCTTGTGGAAACTTGGGCCCAATGTATCAGTTTGAAGTAGACTGTGTGCTGTGACATTCCACCATCGGACTCATCTGGCTTTAATACACATCTTCATTGTTTACAGCCTGTAGTTTTTTTTAAACCTTTGTGAATTCATTTTTTTTTTACAACATTTAAATACAGCTCATTCCCAAATCATTGCCATGACGGAAGAAAAAAAGATAAAAAATTCTTAAACATGATGCATGTTTCTAAACTTCATTCAGGACATTGGGCAGTGAGTAGAAGCAATGCCTTTGTAATGCCTCAATTCCAGTGTCTCCACTTTGACTACACTAGAATTCCACTCTAAGAAGGAGTTGAATTTTTGGGCTCCAAGTTTAGTTGACTACTCTGATCAAAACAATGGAAGATTCCCTTAATAATAGTTTTGCCTTTAGCTGCCTTTTCAAAATTGACAAAAGTGCAAGTATCGATGCTAAACCAGTGCAAGGAAGTCTGATCTTGATTTATTTTGCAAAATAGCATAACGAGAGGCTTCTATCCTCCTCTGACTGGACTGTTTTTTGATTAACAAACACACATATAAGCACCAGAAATAGCAACGAACCTGGGGACTGGGAGAAATTTAGAACTCAGCAGAGGAGGACAAAGGGTTTGATTAGGGCAGGGAAAATGGAGTACGAGAAGAAGCTTGCAGGGAACATTAAGGCGGATTGCAAAAGTTTCTATAGGTATGTAAAGAGAAAAAGGTTAGTAAAGACAAACGTAGGTCCCCTGCAGTCAGAATCAGGGGAAGTCATAACGGGGAACAAAGAAATGGCAGACCAATTGAACAAGTACTTTGGTTCAGTATTCACTAAGGAGGACACAAACAACCTTCCGGATATAAAAGTGGTCAGAGGGTCTATTAAGGAGGAGGAACTGAGGGAAATCTTTATTAGTCGGGAAATTGTGTTGGGGAAATTGATGGGATTGAAGGCCGATAAATCCCCAGGGCCTGATGGACTGCATCCCAGAGTACTTAAGGAGGTGGCCTTGGAAATAGCGGATGCATTGACAGTCATTTTCCAACATTCCATTGACTCTGGATCAGTTCCTATCGAGTGGAGGGTAGCCAATGTAACCCCACTTTTTAAAAAAGGAGGGAGAGAGAAAGCAGGGAATTATAGACCGGTCAGCCTGACCTCAGTAGTGGGTAAAATGATGGAATCAATTATTAAGGATGTCATAGCAGCGCATTTGGAAAATGGTGACATGATAGGTCCAAGTCAGCATGGATTTGTGAAAGGGAGATCATGCTTGACAAATCTTCTGGAATTTTTTGAGGATGTTTCCAATAAAGTGGACAAAGGAGTACCAGTTGATGTGGTATATTTGGACTTTCAGAAGGCTTTCGACAAGGTCCCACACAGGAGATTAATGTGCAAAGTTAAAGCACATGGGATTGGGGGTAGTGTGCTGACGTGGATTGAGAACTGGTTGTCAGACAGGAAGCAAAGAGTAGGAGTAAATGGGTACTTTTCGGAATGGCAGGCAGTGACTAGTGGGGTACCGCAGGGTTCTGTGCTGGGGCCCCAGCTGTTTACATTGTACATTAATGATTTAGACGAGGGGATTAAATGTAGTATCTCCAAATTTGCGGATGACACTAAGTTGGGTGGCAGTGTGAGCTGCGAGGAGGATGCTATAAGGCTACAGAGTGACTTGGATAGGTTAGGTGAGTGGGCAAATGCGTGGCAGATGAAGTATAATGTGGATAAATGTGAGGTTATCCATTTTGGTGGTAAAAACAGAGAGACAGACTATTATCTGAATGGTGACAGATTAGGAAAAGGGAAGGTGCAACGAGACCTGGGTGTCATGGTACATCAGTCATTGAAGGTTGGCATGCAGGTACAGCAGGCGGTTAAGAAAGCAAATGGCATGTTGGCCTTCATAGCGAGGGGATTTGAGTACAGGGGCAGGGAGGTGTTGCTACAGTTGTACAGGGCCTTGGTGAGGCCACACCTGGAGTATTGTGTACAGTTTTGGTCTCCTAACTTGAGGAAGGACATACTTGCTATTGAGGGAGTGCAGCGAAGATTCACCAGACTGATTCCCGGGATGGTGCGACTGACCTATCAAGAAAGACTGGATCAACTGGGCTTGTATTCACTGGAGTTCAGAAGAGTGAGAGGGGACCTCATAGAAACGTTTAAAATTCTGACGGGTTTGGACAGGTTGGATGCAGGAAGAATGTTCCCAATGTTGGGGAAGTCCAGAACCAGGGGTCACAGTCTAAGGATAAGGGGTAAGCCATTTAGGACCGAGATAAGGAGAAACTTCTTCACCCAGAGAGTGGTGAACCTGTGGAATTCTCTACCACAGGAAGTAGTTGAGGCCAATTCACTAAATATATTCAAAAGTGAGTTAGATGAAGTCCTTACTACTCGGGGGATCAAGGGGTATGGCGTGAAAGCAGGAAGTGGGTACTGAAGTTTCATGTTCAGCCATGAACACATTGAATGGCGGTGCAGGCTAGAAGGGCTGAATGGCCTGCTCCTGCACCTATTTTCTATGTTTCTATGTTTCTATTACATTTTCCCTTTTTCCTTTTAGAAAGGTAAGAAGTGTCTACAGACATTCCAACATACCAAGTCTGAAAAATTTGTTCTCTCTGGCTGCACAAGTAGAAGAAATTATAGACCGACATACTGTGGTACATGCTCAGATTCCCGTTGCTGTGTTCCCAACCAAGAAAAAACTGTGAAAGTGGAATTTAACTGTACTGATGGAGGAATTATCATGTGGAAGATGATGTGGATCACATCTTGCAAATGTCAACAGGCCTGTATTGACTCAGAGGACATGTTCTCAAATCTGAAACTACTGTAGTCAATCACATAGTTTTCACCTTGACTGCTTGGTTCATGAGTGGCATTAGAGAACAAAAACAATTGTACAATTCTTCTCCTTAGAAGAATGTTAATTTGCTTACACCATTTCTATGTTTATGCAGCTAATCTATACAGAGAGAAAAAAAACAATCTCCTAAAGTTCTACAACAACAAAACATCTGGGGAGGTACATCAAGTGCAGCATCTCTCATAAGACTGAATACCTTCTTCATTGCACAGAGCCCTAGTTTACTCTGTTGTTCTATAAAATTTGTAAAGCATATGTGAATAATTAGTTTTTTTGAATGAGTCTTTCTTTAAATTGAATTTCAAAAGCTCAACACAGGTACAATAATAAAAAGTCACTACTTATGATACTGTATAACTAGCTTCTTCCTAAATAGGCTTCAAACAGATATTTGTAATGCCTGCAGAGCACTGAAAGGAAAATATCTAATGCATTGCTGCAATTAAGTTGCAAATACTAGATTCAAATATCTATTATTCTGCACATGTTCAGTTGACTAAATTTGTTCACAGCTCGTCAATATTTAACAGTTGTCAACCTTAGCTCAGTGCTAGCATTCTTGTCTGAGTCAAAAGGTTGTGGGTTTGAGTCCCACTCCAGAGAATTGAGCACATAACCTAATCTGACACTTAAGTGCAGTACTGAGGGAGTGCTGCACTGTATTTCAGATGAGATGTCTGCCCTTTCACATGGACATAAAAGGTTGCATTGCACTATTCGAAGAGCTGGGAAGTTCTCCCAGAGTTTTGGCTAACATTTCCCTCAACCAACATCTAAAACAGATTATCTGGTCATTTATTCCACTCCTGTTTGTGGGAACTTTGTGTGTGCAAATTGGCTGCCACATTTCCTACATTGCATAACGACACTTAAAAAAAAAAGTACTTAAATGGCTGTAAAGCACTTTGAGACATCCTGAGGTCGTGAAAAGCGCTATATATATGCAAGTCTTTCTTTATTTGCAATAATACATAATCTGGAATGGATGATAGTACATTAACACATCCAGCTACCTGATTGAACTGGAGTTATTTTCTTGGTGGCTTTGTTCACACCTACTTGGTGGTTCATAGAATCATAGAATGGTTACCGCACAGAAGGAGGCCATTCAGCCCATTGAGCCCATGCCAGCTCTCTGAAAGAACACTTCTGCTAGTCCCACTCCCGGCCCTTTCCCCATAGCCTTGCAATTTTTTTTCCTTCAGGTACTTATCCAATTTTCTTTTGAAAGCCATGATTTGAATCTGCCTCCACCACCCTCTCAGGCAGTGTATGCGAGATCCTAACCACTCGCTGTGTAAAAAATGGTTTTCCTCATGTCGCCTTTGGTTCTTCTGCCAATCATCTTAAATCTGTGTCCTCTGGTTCGTGGCCATTCCACCAATGGGAACAGTTTCTACTAACTCTGTCTAGACATTAAAATTACAATATCTGTCTCTCTCAGTGTGACACATCAGCACTTTAAACCACCACTTTACTACGTTAGATTACCTTATTCTGTTATTTGCATTTTTGCACCCGGGCCTCCTCTCAATAGCTCCCAATCCCAGACCTCTGTTTTCCTCCCATCCTTCCCAAGTGCTCCCACTCTCAGTCATTTTTAAGTCTGCCTAGATCCTCGCAGCTTCCAAAGAGAAAATAAACAAACTGCAGTTACTTTTATTGCTTCTAAAAATGGTTTCCATGGCTGCTCCCCAACATTATACAATGACTACACTTCAAAAGTACTTTATTAGCTGTAAAGTGCTTTCGGGCATCCCAAGATCATGAATGGTGTAATGTAATTATAAGTTATTTCTTTCTGTTAGCGCATCGCTATTATTTGTGCACCTACAAACAGCATGTTCTGTGAATGGCCAATTTTGCTTTCAATCATTCACCAATTATGGGAGTCTTACTTTTTTTAGTCTCTTCATAAAACTTACAATGATAACCCAAGATTTCGCAGAGGCAGACTTCTAACAGAAAACCTTGTCAGATACATTTCATACGCAAAACATTCTACAATATAATCAAATGTATTCATTTTCTAGTCAATTTTGTAATTTTTAAATCTTTGTAATAATACAGACTTTATTTGCAGTACAAGGCTTCTCAACAGTGAGTATCCACGAGGCTAAAAATATTTCCCTTTTTTTATTGGTAGGTTTTGATCACTGCTCAAATCATTAATTAGTTGTTTTCATGCATCATTGGTAGTGTTTCCAAATGTTTCTGTACACACTTTTGATTGGTACATTTTCGTGCAGTTCAGCAGTGATTTGCTGCAATTTTTTGAAAATGAAACCAATCACATGTGATTATATAAGCAAAATGTAATACATGATTTGTATCTCAACTGCGATGCACAAGATGTGATTGATACAGGTCTGCACGCACACACACTCTAGCAGCGTATTACTGCTAGGACAGGCAATTAACAACTGCAATGAATGCATTCATTTTTTTGATTTTTATTGTGCTGCTCCTTGTATTTACTGTCAAACTGAGTTCCACTATCACAGAATTACATCTAGTCTGCTCTACCATTAAGTGTGCTAAACATGCCTTCACTTCTCTGGCAATGTTTCTGTGGCAGGCAACAATACAACAACAAATGAAACCCTCCAGTTTTGATAGAGTACTCTGTTAGAAGTTCAGGATCGCTGTAAGTACGATAATATACCCAATGTTACTGCAAAGTGCAAACTGCAGACCTATTAACATAGTAAGCGATAAAGGACTTTTCCAATAGCATCTTCTGAATGCTGTGCCTTCAGCAGAGGAGGATAAAGTGTTTAATTAGGAGGGGGAAAATAGAGTATGAGAGGAAGCTTGCTGGGAACATAAAAACTGACTGCAAAAGCTTCTACAGATATGTGAAGAAAAAAAGATTAGTGAAGACAAACGTAGGTCCCTTGCAGTCAGATTCAGGTGAATTTATAACGGGGAACAAAGAAATGGCAGACCAGTTGAGCAAATACTTTGGTTCTGTCTTCACGAAGGAAGACACAAATAACCTTCTGGAAATACTAGGGGACCGAGGATCTAATGAGAAGGAGGAACTGAAGGAAATCCTTATTAGGCGGGAAATTGTGTTAGGGAAATTGATGGGATTGAAGGCCGATAAATCCCAGGGGCCTGATGGTTTGCATCCCAGAGTACTTAAGGAAGTGGCCCTAGAAATAGTGGATGCATTGGTGATCATTTTCCAACAGTCTATCGACTCTGGATCAGTTCCTATGAACTGGAGGGTAGCTAATGTAACATCACTTTTTAAAAAAGTAGGGAGAGAGAAAACGGGTAATAATAGACCAGTTAGCCTGACATCTGTCATGTATTTCACCATCTTGCAATGACAATAGTTATGTAACTGTAACTCATGCACACTGTACACTGTAGCTGTGCCCTTGAAATGCACACCCTGACCACAGGGGGTGAGCTTGCGGGAGACACTCCTCACCCGGGTTTCCAGGTATAAAAGGAGAGGTCCCACCCAGGGTCAGCACTCCTTGGTCCTGGGAATAAAGTGAAGGTCACAGAGTGACCGTGTCTGATATATACATGCCTCGTGTGTGTTTGTAACAAGGTGCAGAGACACTTCATTTGGCGATGAGGATGGGATTGGCCGTTGAGGCTCGGTTAGGATTTGTGGCGACTACAAAGCCACGTTTAACCGAGTGTCGCTGCAAGACCAATACCCGCTTCCGAGAGCCATGTTGGCAGGTGGAAAGCTGTTCACGAAGCTGGACCTCACTTCGGCCTACATGACTCAGGAACTGGCAGAAGATTCCAAGCTTCTGACCACCATCACGACGCACAAAGGATTATTTGTCTACAACAGGTGCCTGTTTGGCATTCGTTCAGCAGTGGCTATCTTTCAGCGAAACATGGAAAGCTTGCTCAAGTCCATCCCTGGAACGGTCGTATTCGAAGACGACATCCTTATAACGGGTCGAGACACCGAGGAACACCTCTGCAATCTGGAGGAGGTGCTATGCCGATTGGACCGGGTAGGCTTGCGGCTGAAAAAGGCCAAGTGCGTGTTTTTGGCCCCAGAGGTCGAGTTCCTGGGCAGGAGGGTTGCCGCAGACAAGATCCGGCCCACCGAATCAAAAACTGAGGCGATTCGCTGGGCGCCCAGGCCCAGCAACACGTCAGAGTTGCGATCATTCCTGGGACTTTTGAACTATTTTGGGAACTTTCTGCCGAACTTGAACACATTGTTGGAGCCGTTACACATGCTCCTCTGTAAAGGATGTGAATGGTTTTGGGGGGATTGTCAAGAACATGCTTTCAATAAGGCGAGGAACCTGCTGTGTTCCAACAAACTGTTGACTTTGTATGACCCCTGTAAAAAACTGGTTTTAACATGCGATGCGTAATCCTACGGGGTTGGGTGTGTGTTGCAGCAGGGTAACGATGATGGCCAACTTCAATTGGTGGCTTACGCCTCCAGGTCGCTCTCCCAGGCAGAGCGTGTATACGGCATGGTCAAGAAGGAGGCACTCGCATGTGTGTACGGTGTGAAAAAGATGCACCAGTACCTTTTCGGGAGATGGTTCGAGCTAGAGACGGACCACAAGCCGTTAACATCCCTGTTGTCCGACAGCAAGGCTGTCAACGCTAATGCGTCAGCTCGCATACAGCGATGGTGGGCCCTCACGCTGGCTGTGTATGACTACACCATAAGGCACCGGCCAGGCACTGAAAATTGTGCTGACACACTCAGAAGGCTCCCACTGGCCACCACTGAGGGGGCGTCGGAGCAGAGCGCCGAGATGGTCATGGCCGTTGAGGCTTTTGACACTGCGGGCTCCCCCATCACAGCCCGACAGATCAAACTCTGGACCAACAGGGACCCCCTCCTATCCATGATAAAGAAATGTGTCCTGACTAGGGACTGGGCGCCCGCACACAGGGTGTGCCCCGAGGAAGTCAGGCTGTTTCAGAGACGGATGGATGAACTCTCCATCCAAGCCGACTGCCTGTTATGGGGCAGCCGGGTAGTCATGCCCCAAGAAAGGAAGGGAAGCGTTCATCAGGGAACTCCACAGCGAGCACCCTGGCATCGTGTTAATGAAGGCCATTGCCTGGTCACATGTATGGTGGCCGGGGATTGACTCAGACCTGGAACACTGGGTTCACAGTTGCATGACGTGTGCCCAGCTGGACAATGCCCCCAGGGAGGCTCCTCTCAGCCTGTGACCCTGGCCCACCAGGTCATGGTCACGCATTCATGTCGACTATGCGGGCCCATTCATGGGGAAAATGTTCCTGATCGTTGTTGATGCATACTCGAAGTGGATCGAGTGCATCATATTGAATTCGTGCATGACATCCATCACTGTGGAAAGTCTGCGTACGGTTTTCGCGACCCACGGCTTGCCGGACATCCTGGTCGGCGACAATGGCCCGTGTTTTACCAGCCATGAATTCCAGGAGTTTATGTCGGGCAATGGTATCAAGCACGTCCGGACAGCACCGTTCAAGCCGGCCTTCAATGGCCAGGCGGAACGGGCGGTCCAAGTCATAAAGCAGAGCATGCTACGCATCCAAGGACCTTCCCTTCAATACTGCCTATCGCACCTCCTGCTGGCCTACAGGTCCCGGCCGCACTCGCTCACGGGAGTCCCGCCAGCGGAACCCCTCATGAAACGCACGCTCAAGACGCGTCTGTCCCTCATTCACCCAGACCTGGCAGACATTGTTGAGCGCAAGCACCAGTCCAAAACCGAGCTCCATGATCGAAACTCAAGGGGGAGGTGTATAGAAATAGATGACCCGGTATTTGTTCTTAACTATGCTTTGGGACCCAAATGGCTTGAGGGCACCGTAATTGGCAGAGAAGGAAACAGGTTCATGGTGGTCAGACTAAACAATGGGCAGATATGCCGCAAATACTTGGACCAAGTAAAGACAAGGTTCAGCATAGATACGGAGGAACCGGAAGAAGAGCATGATGAGAATGCACCCACACCACTGCCAGCATACGAGCAACAAAGTCAGCCCTCAGCATGTACAGTCCTGGCGGCCAGCCTGGACAGGCCGGAATCACCTCAAGTGATAGAGACGCGTGCTGAGGCTCAGCCCCCAGAGCCACAACTGCGGTGCTCCACGAGAGAGCATCGATCACCCGATAGACTTAACCTCTGAAACTAAAAGACTTAAGGGGGGAGGTGATGTCATGTATTTCACCATCTTGCAATGACAATAGTTATGTAACTGTAACTCATGCACACTGTACCTGTACCCTTGAAATGCACACCCTGACCACTGGGGGTGAGCTTGCGGGAGACACTCCTCATCTGGGTTTCCAGGTATAAAAGGGGAGGTCCCACCCAGGGTCAGCACTCCTTGGTCCTAGGAATAAAGTGAAGGTCACAGAGTGACTGCGTCTGATATATACATGCCTCGTGTGAGTTTGTGACAAGGTGCAGAGACACTACAACATCAGTAGTGGGGAAATTGTTGGAATCAATTATTAAAGATGAAATAACAGCGCATTTGGAAAGCAGTGGCAGGATCGGTCCAAGTCAGCATGGATTTATGAAAGGGAAATCATGCTTGACAAATCTTCTAGAATATTTTGAGGATGTAACTAGTAGAGTGGACAAGGGAGAACCAGTGGATGTGGTGTATTTGGACTTTCAAAAGACTTTTGACAGGGTCCCACACAAGAGATTGGTGTGCAACATCAAAGCACGTGGTATTGGGGGTAACGTACTGACGTGGATAGAGAACTGGTTGGCAGACAGGAAGGAGAGAGTCAGGATTAATGGGTCCTTTTCAGAATGGCAGGCAGTGACTAGTGGAGTGCCGCAGGGCTCAGTGCTGGGACCCCAGCTATTTACAATATACGTCGATGATTTAGATGAAGGAATTGAGTGTAATATCTCCAAGTTTGCAGATGACACTAAGCTGGGTGGTGGTGTGAGCTGTGAGGAGGATGCTAAGTGGCTACGGGGTGACTTGGACAGGTTAGGTGAATGGGCAAATGCATGGCAGATGCAGTATAATATGGATAAATGTGAGGTTATCCACTTTGGTGGCAAAAACATGAAGGCAGAATATTATCTGAAAGGCGGCATATTAGGAAAAGGGGAGGTGCAAAGAGACCTGGGTGTCATGGTACATCAGTCATTGAAAGTTGGCATGCAGGTACAATAGGCGGTGAAGGCAAATGGTATGTTGGCCTTCATAGCTCGGGGATTTGAGTATAGGAGCAGGGAGGCCTTACTCCAGTTGTACAGGGCCTTGCTGAGGCCTCACCTTGAATATTGTGTTCAGTTTTGGTCTCCTATTCTGAGGAAAGATGTTCTTGCTATTGAGGGAGTGCAGCAAAAGTTCACCAGACTGATTCCCGGGATGGCAGGACTGACATATGAGGAGAGACTGGATCGACTGGGCCTGTGTTCACTGGAGTTTAGAGGATGAGAGAGGATCGCATCGAACCATATAAAATTCTGACGGGACTGGACAGGTTAGATGCAGGAAGAATGTTGCCGATGTTGGGGAAGTCCAGAACCAGGGGACATAGTCTAAGGATAAGGGATAAGCCATTTAGGACTGAGATGAGGAGAAACTTCTTCACTCAGAGAGTGGTTAACCTGTGGAATTCCCTACCGCAGAGATTTATTGATGCCAGTTCATTGGATATATTCAAGAGGAAGTTAGATATGGCCCTTACAGCTAAAGGGATCAAGGAGTATGGAGAGAAAGCAGGAAAGGGGTACTGAGGTGACTGATCAGCCATGATCTTATTGAATGGTGGTGCAGGCTCGAAGTGCCGAATGGCATACTCATGCAACTATTTTCTATGTTTCCAATCAGTTTTTTACCTCGCCTTTGAGAGGAGCCATCATGAATAGACAATTTAAAGAACAACGAATCAACAACAAAATCGGTTCTACAAGGAACATACTACTTGTTACTTTGCTTGGTGATTACTAGATGCCCATGAGCAATGCAGCTAACTTGGAATCACAGCACATGTGTTTGAGGCTTTTGCGCTAACAGTAAAGCATAGCAAAGAGAGGCACTTTGCTGAACCATGTGCAGAGCGTTTCTTGGATGTTGTGAAAGAGTAGGATAGACAAGGCAAGGTACCAACAATGCACACAATGTGAGAGCAAAAGCCAATCTTTAGCTCTTGGAACATCACTCAGTCTACAACAGCTAATCACAGCAGCGCTTAATGATGCTGGTGTCCACAATTTACTGGTAAAATGTAGAAAGCTCATTTCAAGCATAGCCCAGCTAATAGTTTCGAACTAGAAATGCATCAATCCGCAGATGGACAGAAACAAGAATCTCTTATACAAGATGTTTCAAACTAGATGGAATTCACATTGTAGACAATTCAATGACTGCTTGGAATTTACTATCAATCCCTGTGTCTCTCTTCCCCCCCACCGCGCTCTAACACTCCCCCATCCAGCCCAGCATCTCTCTCCCACCCCGACCCTCTCCCCGCCGCCCACCACCTCTCTCCCCCGCCGCCCGCTGCTTCTCTCTCTCTCCCCGGCTCGGTCGGAGGGTCAGCAGCTGGCTCGGATAACGTGGTCAAATGCAGGGCCCAACTTCTGGTAACAGTTTCGGGCAGTTGATGTTGGGATCCGGAGGACACAGGCAGAGAAGAGAAAATTGTTAGTACAAATAGTCAGTCCGTAGAATAATACAGCATACCCCACTAGCCCATCTTGCATGTGCAGACTTTTCAGAAGAGCTATCCAGTTAGTGCCGCTCCCCATAGCCCTGCAAACATTTCTTTTTCAGGTATTTATCCAATTCCCTTTTGAAAGTTACCATTGAATCTGCTTCTACCACATTATCAGCTGCATTACAGTTTGTGTGTAGTTATGTAAAGCCGACCAAATTTCCTTTTAGATTTTGATGTTCTCTTCAGTTTGAGTTTTACTATATAATTCCAAGCAAATAAATAGGAAACTGTAAAGAGAGTTTTGAAGAAACTAAGAAAAGCTGAAAGCAGCATTTGCTATACCGCTTGACATTAAGCATGGAAAAGTTAACATTTGAAAAGAAGTAGATTAATCCCTTCTGACCTGCTTCCATTTTACTTAGGCAAACATTATGCCGTTTAGGATTTTGCCTGTACTTCCTTTGTTTCTGTGAATCACTTGTATTAGCTAAATGACGGATCAGGTTTATTTACAAAGTGGACTAGTTTTATTTTCTACTTACTGAATTGACAGAAGTAGTGGGTGAGCTCATCATAGGCAGTCCCTCAGAATCAAGGAAGACTTGCTTCCATTCCTGAAGTGAGTTCTTTGGTGGCTGAACAGTCCAATACGAGAGTCACAGTCTCTGTCACAGGTGGGACAGATAGTCGTTGAGGGAAGGGATGGGATGGGTGGGACTGGTTTGCCACACGCTCTTTCCGCTGCCTGCGCTTGATTTCTGCATGCTCTCGGCATTGAGACTCTAGGTGCTCAGCGCCCTCTCGGATGCACTTCCTCCACTTAGGGCGGTCTTGGGCCAGGGACGCCCAGGTGCCAGTGGGAATGTTGCACTTTATCAGGGAGGCTTTGATAAAGTGGGTTGAGCTACACAGTCTCCGGACCCAGTTTATTCTAAATCAAGCTTATTGTTAGAACACAACATAAGCAACAGGAGCAGGAGTAGGCCACCTGGCCCCTCGAGCCTGCTCCGCCATTTAATAAGATCATGGCTGATCTGATCATGGACTCAACTCCACTAACCTGCCTGCTGCCCATAACCCTTTATTCCCTTATCACTCAAAAACCTGTCTATCTCCGCCTTAGATATATTCAATGACCCAGGCTCCACAGCTCTCTGGGGAAAAGAATTCCATAGATTTAAAACCCTCAGAAGAAATTCCTCCTCATCTCAGTTTTTAATTAGGTGGCCCCTTATTCTGAGACTACGTCGCCTAGTTTTAGCTTCCCCTATGAGTGGAAATATCCTCTCTGCATCCACCATGTCGAGCCCCCTCATTATCTTATATGTTTCGGTAAGATCACCTCTCATTCTTCTCAACTCCAATGCGTATAGGCCTCAACCTATCTTCATAAGTTAACCATCTCATCTCCGGAATCAACTTAGTGAACCTTGTCTGAACAGCCTCCAATGCAAGTATATCCTTCCTTAAATACGGAAACCAAAACTTTACGCAGTACTCCAGGTGTGGCCTCACCAATACCCTGTGCAGTTGTAGCAGGACTTCTCTGCATTTATACTCTATCCCCCTTGCAATAAAGGCCAACATTCCATTTTCCTTCCTGATACTTGCTGTACCTGCATACTTTTTGCGTTTCATGCAGAAGGACCCCAGGTCCCTCTGTACTGCAGCACTTTCCAATTTTTCTCCATTTAAATTATAATTTGCTCTTCTATTTTTTCTGCCAAAGTGGATAACCTCACATTTTCCCATATTATACCCCATTTGCCAAATGTTTGCCCATTCACTTAGCCTGTCTATATCCCTTTGCAGATTTTTTGTGTCCTCCTCACAATTTGCTTTCCCACCCAGTTTTGTATCAACTTGGCTACATTACACTCAGTCCCTTCATGCAACTCATTAATATAGATTGTAAATAGTTGAGTCCCCAGCACAGATCCCTGCGGCACCCCACTAGTTACTGTTTGCCAACTGGAAAATGACCCATTTATCCCGATTCTCTGTTTTCTGTTAGTTAGCCAATCCTCTATCCATGCTAATATATTACCCTCAACCCCATGAACTTTTATCTTGTACAATAACCTTTTATGTGGCACCTTATCGAATGCCTTCTGGAAATCCACATACACCACATCCACTGGTTTTCCCATTATCCACCCTGCTTGCTACATCCTTAAAGAACTCCAGCAAATTTGTCAAACATGATTTCCCTTTCATAAAACCATGCTGACTCTGCTTGATTGAATTATGCTTTTCCAAATGTCCCGCTGCTGCTTCCTTAATAATGGACTCCAGCATTTTCCCAACGACAGATGTTAGGCTAACTGGTCTATAGTTTCCTGCTTTTTGTCTGCCTCCTTTTTTAAATAGGGGCGTTACATTAGCAGTTTTCCAACCCGCTGGCATCGCCCCAGAATCCAGGGAATTTTGGTAGATTACAACCAATGAATCCACTATCATTGCAGCCACTTCTTTTAAGACCCTAGGATGTAAGCCATCAGGTCCAGGGGACTTGTCCGCCTTTAGTCCCATTTTTTTAGTTGTTCTTTGCTAGCTTTTAAAAGTTTCCCAATCCTCTGGGTTAAGTTAGCTCAGTGTGAGAGAGATTAAAAGATGCAGGTTTCAGTTTGGAAGAGATGCAGTACAATCTGGAAACTATGGTTAAATCATTAGTGAAAGTGATTTTATTAAGTTCCTCCCTCTCAATCACCCCTTGATTATCCACTACTGGGATGTTTTTAGTATCTTCTACCATGAAGACTGATACAAAATATTTGTTCAACATCTCTGCTATTTCCCTGTTCCCCATTATTAATTCCCCAGTCTCATCCTCTAGGGGACCAACATTTACTTTAGCCATTCTTTTCCTTTTTATGTACCTGTAGAAACTCTTACTATCTTTTTATATTTCGTGCTAGTTTACTTTCATAATCTATCTTCCCTCTCTAATCATTTTTTTACGTCGTTCTTTGCTGGCTTTTAAAAGTTTCCCAATCCTCTGGGTTAAGTTAGCTCAGTGTGAGAGAGATTAAAAGATGCAGGTTTCAGTTTGGAAGAGATGCAGTACAATCTGGAAACTATGGAAATAAAAGTATTGCAAATGGTCCAAACCAAAACTCTACACACCTGGAACTTATACCTAACAACTCTATTGCCATACATTTTGTGCACTTAACTATTTCAATCTTCTCTGCTGCGTGGTTGCTTTAATGAGTACTTGGCGGTATAATTGATGTGAACAGTGGGGTGGCAGTTGCATTACACACAAAAATATTTTTCCAAAATGTATGCTCAAAGTGGGAAGTGCATATCATACATGGTCAAATAATATTGAAAGATCTATAG
The DNA here is from genome assembly GCF_044704955.1 of Pristiophorus japonicus. Lineage (NCBI taxonomy): Eukaryota > Metazoa > Chordata > Chondrichthyes > Pristiophoridae > Pristiophorus > Pristiophorus japonicus. The sequence continues at coordinate 130,751,553 of NC_091983.1, forward strand.
CAAGTAATTGAACAAAATGATTTTAATAGAATGATGATAGAATGGTAGAAAAGTCAGAAACTAAATTCACAAAACATATACACAAAACATAAAAATTGTATTCTGACATGTACATCTAAATTACTTTAAATAATCATGCAAAAATTAGTATGTATACCCATCTTGTTAAACATTAATACTCCATATTAAACTTGAATACTTAATGAAACTACTAAAGTTACCTTTGGTATTTTATTCATTTTTAAAAATGACAAAAAAGTTTCACGTGCAGATCATTTGTAAAGTTGATTCAAATGTAGTTATTAATATAAGCAAACAAGTATACAAACTAAAATAAATACTAATGGAATCCAGAAAGGATTTTATTAGCATCCAAATAAGTTTGCTCAGACATTCCAATTTCATAGCACTGAGGAAAGGAGTTTAAGGACTGGAATCCAAATAAATTCAACATATTTTGAAGTGTTATTTCAATTCCTTCCAGCACACTAAAATGGAATAAAGAGTACTTCAGAATGTTGAACTGTTGATGCTAGGAACATATTCTTACATAGTGGCAGTATTTAAGTTTCTATTTCGAATTTTTCTCCCTTCCAAAAGGAGGTTATCAATACTGGGGTGCAACTATATGCACATTAACAACCTAATATTATTAAAGTAACTAATTTCCATACAAAGTATCAATAGAATGGTAAACTATGTCAATACTTAATCATGTAAGATATTACAGCTAATCCCAGTCATATCTTCCTGTGATATTCACAGATGCGCAAATTCCACAATGGATCACACAATAGCAACTAGAAGAGGGTAGACTTGCTGATTTTTCCCTTCCTAACTTTTAAACACAGTGGGCCCAAGTTTCGGCCTGAGTTGCTCCTGTTTTTTTGGAGCAACTGGTTTAGAATGGAATATCTTAGAAATTGCAATTCTCGGCATTTAGTTTGCTCCAGATCTAGTCAGTTAGAACAGTTTCAGTTTGGAACAGATTTTCTTTTGAAAAGGGGGCGTGTCCGGCCACTTACGCCCGTTTTGAAAGTTTAGGCAGTGAAAACTTACTCCAAACTAACTTAGAATGGAGTAAGTGTAGATTTTTGTACACTCAGAAAAACCTTGTCTACACTTCGAAAATCAGGCGTAGGTTACAAATCAGGCGTAGGGAACAAGGGGGGGGGGGGTTAAAGGGAAGTTTACAAACATTAAACACTTCAGTTTTACAAATAGCCATCATCAATAATAAATGATAAATACATCAACAAATCAATCAAAAAAATGAATAAAAAATAATTTAAAAAAAAAATGAATAAATAAAACATTTTCTACTCACCTACTGCAGCACCAGGAGCCCTCCAACAGCGTGCTGGGACGGGCCCCCACCCCCCCAGTGTGTCTCTCTCTCACTCTCTGTCCGCCAGTGTCAGTGTCTCTCTCTCTCTGTCTGTCTGTGTATGTGTTTCGGGGGGGAGGGGAGGGGGTGGGGAGAGGGAGGGGTGCGGAGAGGGAGGGGTGCGGAGAGGATAGGGAGGGGAGAGGGGGGGGAGGGAGGTGGGAAGGAAGGGAGGGAGGGAGGGGGGGAGGGGGGAGAGGAGCTGGGGAGGGGGTGGTGTGGTCGGAGCGGAGCGGGAGCTGGGCGTGGGGGGTCCGGAGCGGGAGCTTGGGGGAGGGGGGGGGGTGTTGAGAGAGCCAGCTGGAGCCAGAGCAGGATCTGGACGAGAGAGGTGCAGCCTGATCCTCACAGCCCAGTGAGGCCATTCGGCCAGGGCTAGGGGCTGCGTGCTTCGGGCCCCTCCCACACAGTTTCGGGCGCCTGGAGCTACTGCACATGCGTGCCCACTGTAGCGCGCCTGTGCAGAGATCCCGGCACTGATTTCAGCGCAGGGACCTGGCTCCGCCCCCCCACAGCTCGTGCTGCGCTGCGCCGAGCTCCAAACGACCTGCAGGGAGCCGGAGAATCTGCAGGTATTTTTTAGGCGCACTTTCGGGCGTGAAAAACGGGCGTCCAGGTCGGGGCTGCGCCGTTCTAGGTGCAGCCCGAAACTTGGGCCCAGTGATTCTTCCACTGTCCCAGGTGAGAATAGCTTATCAAGCATGCCAGGGATTGATTTAAGATTTCCCGGGTCTATCTGCCATATTAATACTCCATGTGGGATGACATGCCAATTCACCACAGGAATAATGCAAATGTTTTGAAATAAATATTGCAATAGTTTAGAAATATTGAAGAACGCGGGTTCAGAACCTTACACAGGACACATTTTATATCTTCACATCTGGCGTAGACCAAGTTGTACAAACCTTTTGGGACTTGAGCAACATATTACCTTTTGCATGCCTTCGAGGTCTATACTGTGTACCTGATTATTTCACTATTATACAAAATTAAATTACTGCTGAGACTCTCAGTCTAATATTGTTTTTAACAATTCTTGCTTTCACTATATAATATTTTACACCGCAATGGAAAGACGTGGAAAATTGCCGACTGTTAGCCCTTTAGTAGCATCCAACTGGTTGTACTCTTCTATTAGGGATGACAAAGAATTGTTTGCTTCTGTGAAACAGCTTTGTTCCATTCCATCCACATGAAGGTAATGGTGAATGTGAGCCTGAAATGACAAAATTAGCATGGCTCATTATTAAAACAATTAATTGAAACATTTTGAGATTGATAGCAATATCCTATCAATATGTCGTCACATTGCATTGGAAAAATGTAATGATGTGTAAAAAAGTTGTTAGTGATAGGATTTATGAAGCAAAAGTTGATTTTGCCTGTAATAAATCAATGGCTTTAAATGCTAATTAGAGCTCCCTAAAAGAGGTCAAGATCCAATCTATGTATATTTTATGTATATATGGATACACACTAGATGATCTCCAGTGGCATTTCTCATGCTGAATTGCAACATACATTGTTTTAGAAGAGGGTATTATGCCATGCAACAATTTATTATCTGACATAGGAACAGGAATAGGCCATTCAGCCCCTTGAGCATATTCTACCATTACAGCTCAGGTGGAGGAGAGACATCTTGTAATCAGGATTTGAGAGCTGAGCAGGAAGGATAGTTTGACTGTTGCTGCAATTTTTGTAAGTGTGTGTGTGTGTGTTTGTGTGTAGGGGGGGGGCGGGGGAGTATTTAAGGATGGCTAGTATTTTCCTCTCCAGCTTTGCCTCAGGAGAACTAAAAGTGCACGATCAGTCTGAAGGCAGATAAACCTGTTCAGCTGAGCGAGACATGGATATTGCATGATAAATTGCCTATTGGAAGTCACAACAGTAGAAAAACAACTTTCTGGGTCACATTTGCATATGATTAATGTTAAATTTTAGCCAATGAACCAAATTACAAATGAATAAGTAGGAAATATACCAATCAAAATCAGACATAGCGGGTATGTAAAGTTGTAATTAAAAAAACTACTGGAGACACTTGAAAACAACCAAACATTGAATAGTTACCAAAAATTACCAATAAAAACCAATCAATAAAATCAGTTCAAATATCTTTCTAATATAATTTGGCCATCAGTTTGGACTGGAAATAAAATTTGTATCATAAAGTTGTAGATTGCATCTTATTTTACAAGAAAGTAATGAAAATAATTAAACTTGTCAACAGAACAGCATTTTTTGTGTTTACAACGTGTCTATCAACTTAATCGATTGGGAGGCTTATGTCCTTTTGAAAAGCCTGAAGCTTGAGTTTTGGGTGCTTCCCAGAGACATCAATTGCAAAAAGGTAGCAAGCAACAATTCTCAGAATGCATGTACATTAATGATTGATGGATGCAGCTAAAGGAAGTCATGTCAAAATTTGCTGACAATATAAAAATAGGAGGCGTGAGGAGCAAAAGGAAGCTGCAAGTGGATAGTAGTAAAATTGTCGTAAAAAAATGGCAGATGAAATTCCATGCCCATGAGTGTGAGGTGGTACATGTTGGCAAGAAAAAAAAAATGAGACTTTGTAGATGCACCTCTCCCACCGTCAGCAACAGGATATACCTCCCCAGGCCATCACTCCCTTAACTAATATCTAACTTCTTTCTGTCATTCAGCCATTTCCTTAGCTACTGAGACATCTGAATTGTTCAGAATTTACCTTTTTCTTGTAAAGTTTTACAAATCGATCCTTTAGATCTGTGAAGGTAGATTTAAGACAGGTATTATTGGCGAGTGCCAATAAAGAATGAGTGTGACCCACTGGAGGTACCGAACAGAGGCTTGTTTTCCAACCTTCCTGATTCCACGAGACAAACTGGAGAGAAGGTTTCAACCTGAAAAGAAATACATTAGGTTATTCTCTCAACACTCCATTGAGAATGTGATGTGTAACTATAGCTTTCAGTGGTCTAAATGCAATGATGCTGTGAATTTAGTTAAATATAAAGCTGCTGCTAAGTAATCATTGTGGTAAAATTGAAAAAAATCTTCAGAATTTGGTCAACAGTCAACTATCTTTTCTCGAGAAAAGAGGCTTTTTTCTTTCTTGTATTCTTTTAAAATAACTATCTACTAAAGATCTGATCACAGACTGCTAATCTGCTCCTTCAGAACAAGAATGGGTAACATGCAAAATTTATTGTTCTTCTTTTAACAAAGCAGTTTTCAGTTTCAGTTCTTTTCATATGGGAAAAAAACCAGCTGAAACTGAAAACTGCTTTAAGAGAAAAGAGCAATATTTAACTCACGATTCACCAGCGTTTTGCATCTGGAAGCTTTAATTTAGGGAATGTGTTATGAAAAAACAAGCTTCTTGGAGTCTCAGGAAATGTACCCATTGATTCATATAAACCAAGACGACCCAAGGCTAGATTCCCAGTCTGAATACAATTAGCCAATCTCAGACAGCAACAGGGTGCTACAGCTGGCCTCAGGAGGGGGAAATTGGTTGCACTTTTGCTCATCATTACTCTCCAGAAACCCTTGCTTGAAGTGAATATTGAGTGAGACAGGATCGTGCTCAGCATTGATGCTATTCCCCTTTGCCCATTCAGCAGCAAATGGTCTGCTGATCTTCACCATCAAGGTTCACAAGTGAATAATGGGTGGTTGTGCAAAGTACCAGAATGCTCAATCACCATAGAACCCAACGACGAGTCAAAGCTTTCAGAAGGGGAGAAAATTGGCATCAATTTAAAGAAAAAAATAGAAATAATAATCATATCGTTTTATACTTTTGCTAACTGCAATCCGAATAATAATTTTATTTTTCAAATATCACCTGTGGCTCTTTTGTGCTCTAGTAGAAAGTACAAATTTAATTAAAAATATAGTATAACACAGCTTTGAAAATAATAATATCTTTTATTTATATAGCGCCTTTAACATAGTAAAACATCCCAAGGCTCTTCAACAGCAGTGTTACAAGACAAAACATATACATTTGGCACCGAGACACAAAAGAAGGAATTAAGGCAGATGACCAAAAGCTTGGTTAAAGAAGTAGATTTTAAGGAGCGTCCTAAAGGAGGAAAGAATATGTATCCTTTCTATGAATAGAATTCCTAATCTAGTATCAAATCCTGCCCTAATTTTAATAATTGTTAGTTACTCAAAAAAATTTAGTGATTTGATAAAGATGATTTTTTTTAAGTATGAAGCTTACAAATGAAAGACAGCTATGCTAATTTAACATAGAGAAAGGAACAGCAAAAGATGTGGTTTAGCACATGCACACACACGTTTCCTTCAAACCTCTCAATGTTTCTTCTAAGATCAGAAATCTGAACATTTCCTCGGACCATCAGTGCACAGGCAAGGTACAGGTTATGCTTTGGGTCTGCATGCATCAACTGGTGATTCTTACTAAAAGCATCGGTGAACATCTGATCCAACCTGTTTAAATGAAGAAATGAGAAATGGATGGCTAGGATAGTTTTCTATATGAAGTACATGTCAAACCCAATAAATATTAATACATCTTCCTCACATTATAAGTTGTATTAAATCTGCAGCACTGGGTTATAAACAGCAGCAACATACAGCGCCACAGCATCAGTATATCAGTATTGCTAGTTCAACACAGCTATTCTGCAATGGCAAGAAAAAGTGCATTATTAACCTTAGATACAGAAATACCTTTTCAAATATTTATTAAGTTTTATCATGAATCTGTATTCCAAAAGTCTATCTCTTACTCCCAGTTCAAAGTGCTTGTATCTCTTGATGGCCACAATTTTTTTGGACCAACAGCTGGGCTCTGTGAACTAACACCCTGTCGAAAAAAACTTTGGGAGGGCTTCCAGGGATCTTTGGTTCCTTACAATACAGAGACATAATTTATCTGTTAATCCTATGAAGAGGGACCACGAAGCTCTCTCTGATGATTCAGTGGGTAAATGCATGACTGGGGTGGTACTGAATCACAGGTTTGAAACTCGTCTGTGTTGAATTAGCTGATCCAAACCAGGCAGTGCAACAGGTCCAGCAATTAGCAGCAGCAATCTTGAGCTATTTCTTGGTGACATCATCCAGAAGCACAGGATCAGGTTCCACATGAATGCTGATGACTTACAACATTACCTTTCCACCTCCTCTTTTGATTCTAAGCCTTTAGAAACATAGAAAATAGGTGCAGGAGTAGGCCATTCGGCACTTCGAGGCTGCACAACCATTCAATAAGATCATGGCTGATCATTCCCTCATTACCCCTTTCCTGCTTTCTCTCCATACCCCTTGATCCCTTTAGCTGTAAGGGCCATATTTAAATCCCTCTTGAATATATACAATGAACTGGCATCAACAACTCTCTGCGACAGAGAATTCCACAGGTTAACAACTTTCTGAGTGAAGAAGTTTCTCCTCATCTCAGTCCTAAATGGCCTACCCCTTATCCTAAGACTGTGGCCCCTAGTTCTGGACTTCCCCAACATCGGGAACATTCTACCCGCGTCTAAGCTATCTCGTCGCGTCAGAATTTTATGTTTCTATGAGATCCCCTCTCATCTTCTAAACTCCAATGTATAGAAGCCCAGTTGATCCAGTCTCTCCTCATATGTCAGTCCTGCCATCCCGGGAATCAGTCTGGTGAATCTTCACTGCACTCCCTCAATAGCAAGAACGTCCTTCCTCAGATTAGGAGACCAAAACTGAACACAATATTCCAGGCGAGGCCCTGTACAACTGCAGTAAGATTTCTCTGCTCCTATACTCAAATCCCCTCGCTATGAAGGCCAACATACCATTTGCCTTCTTCACCGCCTACTGTACCTGTATGCCAACTTTCAAAGACTGATGAACCATGACACCCAGGTCTCGTTGCACCTCCCCTTTTCCCAATCTGCCGCCATTCAGATAATATTGTCTTCGCGTTTTTGCCCCCAAAGTGGATAACCTCACATTTATCTACATTATACTGCATCTGCCATGCATTTGCCCACTCACCTAACCTGTCCAAGTCACCCTGCAGCCTCTTAGCGTCCCCCTCACAGCTCATACCACCACCCAGTTTAGTGTCATCTGCAAACTTGGAGATATTACATTCAATTCCTTCATCCAAATCATTGATGTATATTGTAAAGAGCTAGGGTCCCAGCACTGAGCCCTGCGGCACCCCACTAGTCACTGCCTGCCATTCTGAAAACGACCCGTTTATCCTGACTCTCTGCTTCCTGTCTGCTAACCAGTTCTCTATCCACGTCAGTCAGTACATTAACCCCAATACCATGTGCTTTGATTTTGCACACCAATCTCTTGTGTGGGACCTTGTCAAATGCCTTTTGAAAGTCCAAATACGCCACATCCACTGGTTCTCCCTTGTCCACTCTACTAGTTACATCTCAAAAAATTCCCTCAGATTTGTCAAGCATGATTTCCCCTTCATACATCCATGCTGACTTGGACCGATCCTGTCACTGCTTTCCAAATGCGCTGCTATTTCATCCTTAATAATTGATTCCAACATTTTCCCCATTACTGATGACAGGCTAACTGGTCTATAATTACCCACTTTCTCTCTCCATCCCTTTTTAAAAAGTGGTGTTACATTAGCTACCCTCCAGTCCAAAGGTACTGATCCAGAGTCGATAAGACTGTTGGAAAATGATCACCAATGCATCCACTATTTCTAGGGCCACTTCCTTAAGTACTCTGGGATGCAGACTATCAGGCCCCGGGGAATTTATCGGCCTTTAATCCCATCAATTTCCCTAACACAATTTCCTGCCTGATAAGGATATCCTTCAGTTCTTCCTTCTCACTAGGTCCTCGGTCCCCTAGTACTTCCGGAAAGTTATTTGTGTCTTCCTTCATGAAGGCAGAACCAAAGTATTTGTTCAATTGGTCTGCCATTTCTTTGTTCCCCATTATAAATTCACCTGAATCCGACTGCAAGGGACCTACGTTTGTCTTCGCTAATCTTTTTCTCTTCACATATTTATAGAAGCTTTTGCAGTCAGTTTTTATGTTTCCGGCAAGCTTCTTCTCGTACTCTATTTTCCCCCTCTTAATTAAACCCTTTGACCCCCTCTGCTGAATTCTAAATTTCTCCCAGTCCTCAGGTTTGTTGCTTTTTCTTGCTAATTTATATGCCTCTTACTTGGGATTTAACACTATCCTTAATTTCCCTTGTGATCCACCTTCCCCGTTTTATTTTTACTCCAGACAGGAGTAATCTCCAACTGTATGCCTGACATCAAGGCTTGAACGAATGAATCAAACTCATAGGCAAAACTGAAACTATCCTTTTTGACTCCAGTCAGCTCGTGAGGATTTCCTCCTCACTCAGTCAAACTTCTCAATTACCACCTTCTGAGTTCCTTGATCTGGAGCTTAATTTTCTTCTTCACATTAGGTCTGTCACTGAGAAGCCTTTTTCTACCTTCAAAACATTGTTCTCTCCCCCGAACGCCTCTATCTTTTCGCCACTGCTTCCAAGAATCCCATCTCAAGGCTCCATATTTCTATTCTCCTAGCTAGCCTCCCTCCTTCCATAAATTACAATTCATTCCAAATACCGGTACCTATGTCCTTACTTACACAGGGCTCCACACTTCGAACACCCTGGATCTTGCCAATTTCCACTAGTTCCCTAGACTCCTTTGAATCAATTTCAAACCTTTATTTTCAAATGCCTCCATGTCGCACCCCTCAGTGCCTGATCCTATCATGATACCAATAACATGCAGAACAATATGACTTTGCAGTTGTTATGTATGAATAAAGAGTCTGACTGGATATGGCGAGCTCAAAGTAAAGTGTGACATTAGTCTTTGATTGCAGGTTTCCAGAGTGCCTCTCCAGCCTGTGAGGCCTCCTTAAGTACAGGTGCTTCCAAGGGATTGTGGGATCCCTTGGGACTCCAGGGGATGAGCCCTCTGGTGGCTACACAAGATATATACAGGTTTATAACACCCCCCCCCGCCCCCAAAGTCAATAGTGTAACTATTTACAAGGTGAGTCGATCTGGGGTCTTTCTTTCCCTGGTTGATCATCTCGGTGCAAATGCTGGTTTTGGTGAGTCGTTTGTTGGGCCCTCGCTGGGCTGCTGTGCAGCTGGCCTTGCTGGGCTGCCTGGTGTGGGGAGTCCTGCTGGGCCGCTGCAGTTGATGGGTTCTGCTTTGTGGTCAACCACGGTGTCGGTGTGTATGTTGGGGGGGGGGTCAAAGAAGGTAGGGTCCAAAGTGGGTTGCTCTGGATAGGTCCGTGAATATGTTTGATTTGGTCCAAGAGTTTCCGGTGAAAGAGTCTATTTGCAAGTTTCACCTGAAACACCCTGCTCCTCTCTTTGGCCACAATGGTGCCAGGAAGCCACTTGGGACCTTGTCCATAGTTCAACACAATACAGGATCATTGATTTCAATTTCACGTGACACATTTGCGCTATCATGATATGTACTTTGTTGAAGCCGCCTACTCTCTACTTGTTCATATAGATGAGGGTGGACTAACGAGAGCCTTGTCTTAAGTGTCCTTTTCATGAGCAGTTCAGCAGGTGGAATCCCAGTGAGCGAGTGGGGTCGCGTGCAGTAGCTAAGCAGGACTCGGAATAGGCGAATCTGCAGTGAGCCTTCAGTTACCCTCTTCAAGCTCTGCTTGATGGTTTGTACTGCTGTCTCTACCTGACCATTGGATGTTGGTTTGAATGGGGCAGATGTAACATGTTTGATCCTATTACGGGTCATGAACTCTTTGAATTCGGCACTGGTGAAACATGGCCCGTTGTTGCTCATAAGGACATCAGGCAGGCCGTGCGTGGCAAACATGGCCCGCAGGCTTTCAGTGGTGGCAGCGGACATGCTTGCCGACATTATCTCACATTCAATCCATTTGGAGTACACATTTTACCCAAAAACGAGCCTGCATAGTCGACATGGACCCTGGACCACAGTTTGGAGGGCCAAGACCATAAACTTAGTGGTGCCTCCCTGGGTGCATTGCTTAACTGCCAGCATGTGTTACATTTGTGCATGCAGAACTCTAAGTCCGCATCGATACCGGGCCACTACACATGGGATCTGGCTATCGCTTTCATCATTACAATGCCTGGGTGAGTACTGTGGAGACCACTGATGAAAGTATTCCTGCCCTTCTTGGGGAGCAGTACCCGATTACTCCACAGAAGGTAGTCTGCTTGTATAGACATTTCACCTTTGCGCCGCTGGTATGGCTTTATCTCTTCCTGCATTTCCACTGGGACACTGGACCAGCTCCCGTGAAGCACACAATTTTTTACTAGGGACAGTAAGGGGTTCTGGCTCGTCCAGGTTCTAATCTGTCGGGCTGTGACGGGTGATTGCTCACTCTCAAATGCTTCCATTGCCATGATTAAGTCTGCGGGCTGTGCCATTTCCACCCCCATGATGGGCAATGGCAGTCTACTGAAAGCATTGGCACAGTTTTCTGTGCCTGGCCTTGGCGGATGGCATAGTTGTATGCGGACAACGTGAGCGCCCATCTCTGGATGCATTCATATTTATCCCCTTACTTTCGGAAAAAAGGGATATCAGTGGCTTATGGTCAGTTTCCAATTCAAAGTTGAGCCCAAACAGATATAGATGCATTTTCTTTACTCCATAAACACACGCTAACGCTTCTTTTTCAATCATGCTGCAGGCTTTCTCAGCCTTAGACAGACTTCTGGATGCATAAGCAACCGGTTGCAATTTCCCAGATTCATTAGCTTGTTGCAATACACACCCGCCGCCATACGACGACGCATCACATGCTAGTACCAAATGCTTACATGGATCATACAACACAAGCAATTTGTTTGAGCAAAACAATTTTCTAGCTTTTATAAAGGTATTTTCTTGGCTTTTGCCCCACACCCATTCGTCTCCTTTACGCAGTAAGGCATGCAGTGGTTCTAACAGTGTGCTGAGACCCAGTAAGAAGTTGCCAAAGTAGTTCAGGAGTCCTAGACACAACTGCAGCTCCGTCACATTCTGTGGCCTCGGTGCGTTCTCGATTGCCTCCGTCTTCGAATTGGTAGGCCCGATGCCGTCCGCCGCGATTCTTCTCCCCAGGAACTCCACTTCAGACGCCAAGAAAACGCCCTTTCAAGCGTTTTAACCTGAGCCCCACGTGGTTGAGTCGACTAAGAACCTCCTCCAGGTTTTGCAGATGCTCGACTGTGTCCCAACCTGTAACCAAGATGTCGTCCTGGAAGACCACGATGCGTGGGACCGACTTCAGTAAGGTTTCCATGTTTCTCTGGAATATCGCTGCAGCTGATCGAATCCCAAATGGTCATCTGTTGCAAATGAAGACACGTTTGTGCGTGTTGATGCAGGCGAGGCCCTTCGATGATTCCTCCAGCTCCTGCGTCATGTAGGTCAAGATGAAGTCCAGCTTCGTGAACGTCTTTCCTCCCGTCAGCGTCGCAAAAGGGTCGTCAGCCTTTGGTAGTGGGTATTGATCCTGCAGGGAGAAACGATTGATAGTTACTTTGTAATTACCACAGATTCTGATGGTGCCGTCTCCCCTGAGGACTGGAACAATCGGACTGGCCCACTCGTTGAATTCGATCGGCGAAATTATGCCCTCTCGCTGCAGTCGGTCCAGCTCGATCTCCACCCTCTCTCTCATCATGTACGGTACTGCTCTCGCCTTGTGATGGATGGGTCGCGCCCCCGGAATTAGGTGGATCAGCACTTTTGCTCCTTGGAACTTCCCGATGCCTGGTTCGAACAGCGAGGGGAACTTGTTTAAGACCTGGGCACACAAAATGTCGTCAGCGGATGAGAGCGCTCAGACGTCGTCCCAGTTCTAGCGTATCTTTCCCAGCCAGCTCCTGCCGTGCAGCCCGGTAGAGTGGTAGCTTGTGCACCGCTCCATCGTAGGAGACCTTTACAGTAGCACTGCCAATTACGGGAATCAGTTCCTTTGTGTAAGGTCTCAGTTTCGTGCGAATGGGAATCAGGACTTGGCTTGAGGCCTTGCTGCACCACAATTTATTGACAGTCTTTTTGCTCATAATGGACTGTCTCGCTTCCATGTCCAGTCCATTTAATGCGACCTTCAGCATTATCGGGGACACTTTGTGGTAAATGTGTGCACCCCATTATACCTCTGCCTCCTCGGTCTGAGGCTCTGGTTCATCGTGATCCGCCTTGGATCTGTCCTCCTCTGCAACATGGTGGCTTGCAGGATTAGCAAGGTTTGCAGCTCGCCTGCACATACATCGGAGGTGTCCCATTGTTCCACAGCCCTTGCAAACGTACCCTTTGAAGCGGCATGAATGGAAACGATGATCACCCCTGCAGCGCCAACAAGGTGTTAATGGCCTTGCATTCATCACCCTTGATGGTAGACTCAGACATCTGCGGACATGCAGCTGCAGGCATGTGGGGCCTGCCCTGTACATTGCGATTTGAAAACATCACTTTGTTCACTGTACTTGTAGCAGCACTCGTGTGCTGAGAGATTTGCTTAGTATTGTCACTGGTGGCAATGAACGCCTGGGTTAAGGTTAGAGTCTCGACAGTCACAAGTTTGCGAAGTATCACTTCATGGCCAATGCCAAGTTCGAAGAAGTCTCTGAGCATGTGCTCCAAATGTCCTTCAAATTCGCAATGTCCTGCAAGGCATCTCAGCTCGGCGACGTAGCTCGCCACTTCCTGGCCTTCAGACCTTTTGTAGGTGTCGAACGGTACCTCGCCATCAGAACGCTTTCCTTCGAGTTCAGATGCTCCCGGACCAGTGCGCACAAATCATCGTACGATTTCTCTGTGGGTTTCGCTGGAGTAAGCAGATTTTTCATGAGGCCATACATTGGTGCCCTGCAGACGGTGAGGAGAATCGGCCATTGGCAGTGTTCGCTTCTCCTTCCAGCTCGTTGGTCACGAAGTATTGGTCGAGTCGCTCCACGAAGGTTTCCCAATCATCTCCCTCCGAAAATTTCTCCAGGGTGCCCACTGTTCTCTGCATCGTTGAGTTCATCATCTGTATCTCGTCGGCAGTTGTTATGTATGAATAAAGAGTCTGAGTGGATACTGTGAGCTCAAAGTAAAGCGTCACCTTATTCTTTTATTGCAGGTCTCCAGAGTGCCTCTCCAGCCTGTGAGGCCTCCTTAAGTACATGTGCTCCCAAGGGATTGTGGGATTCCCTTGGGACTCCAGCAGATGAGCCATCTGGTGGCTGCACAAGGTATATACAGGTTTACATATATAACAGCAGTAGTATGAATTTTTCTTAAAATTGCTAGTGAAACTCCTACCTTCTCGTGGGGATGTTTACATCAGCCAGGGTGTATAAAGGAGTTAGACTAGAAACAAGGTAATGAAGCCGTGGAAATGGTACCAGGTTCATGGTGATCTCATTAAGATCCATATTGAGGGATCCTTCAAACCTGGCAGAACTGCAGTGAAAACAAGAGAAAATAAATTAATAAAAGTAAAAATCTACATTTTCAATGTGGGAAAAAAAAATCTGCTTCATCAGAAACAATCCCATCGTGTCAACCACTAGCACATAAATAAAGAATTAAACAAACTGCAATATAGTAAATCTTGATTCAATGGTTACATTTACTGTTCATGTTTACATAAAAACCAGTAGTATTTCAGTAACTCCTCGAAACTCTGAGCAGTAAATCTCACCAAAAGTGCCAGATCTGTGTTTCTGTTACAAATAAAAGCTGCTGGGAATTTTCATTTTATATAAACGGTATGGGCTCCTTAAACGTTTTTCTGTAAATGATTATATTCATAACGCTAAAAACCAATGCTAAACTACATTTCTGACATGCACTGGGGAGCAGCTTAAAGTAAAGGGAACATAGAGAGAGAAGTCTATTGATAAGCAAAGGTAGCTGAAAACATTTGGTCAGTAACATTCCTAATGGGGATGCATCAAGTTGCTGTGGTTTTTTTTATATATAAAAATTGTGGCTAATTACATTTCACATGTTTCTCCATCTTAAGAGTTTTACCATTTACAAAACTGTTCCTTTTCCTAAATGTACTTCATATTTCTCTGCAATGAGCTGTATTGCCACCCATCTGCCCACTGTGGTAAACTGCATGTTCTCTTGCATAATTCCTCGGTTTGCCATGCTGCTTAATTTGGTATCAGCAAACTTCAATATCATTCCTCCTATGTCTTTGTTCAAATCACTTATATAAATTAAAATCAAACCAGATCCTAGCATAGATTCCTGGGGGACATCACAAAGCACATTCTTCCAATCCAACAAAAATTCATTTGTCCCCATCTTTTGCTTTCTGTCCTTTAGCCATTCCTCCATTGTTGCAGCTATATCCCCTTTACGATCACGTGCCGTAATTTTGCTAACAAATATCTTGTGTGGTACTGTTACGGATATTTCTTGGGTTCAGTGGCTCTTATAAATGGTCTGAATATCTTATTGTTACGGGAACTGGCTTATACTGCCCTGTATCTACTTGTACAAAAGCAGGGCCCATGGATGTACCAATTGTATTACCTTGTGAGCTGAACCAGATATCTATGTCCTTCACACGTTTATTTTTTCAATATCTCAGAAAGCAGGCCAAATCAATACTAGGTAAGGGGATTGTTAAGCTGCTTTACTACACAGAATGATATTTATAATCAGATTTACTTAGTTCAACTGGAAAACTTATATTTGCATAACGTTCTAAAAATAACGAGCATATTACAATGCACACTTCAGTGGGCATCTTACTTAAATTACACAGAATAACTTCTCTGTGTGGTGGGACAGAACTTCTCCCTGCAATTTGCTGCTTTTTTCAACCTTGCTATAGCACTTCACTGTCTTAACTTCCTACTTTTGCAGGTCTTTGGGCCCAAAATTGGTTGACATACCGCCCACAAATGCGATTTTGGTCAACTGAATATTCATCATTGACATACCGCCGAGTGGTATGCACACCGTCCGCTGTGCAGGACCGCCTGCATACTGCCCAAAAAGTCAGAATTTCATCGCATACTGCCGACATACCACTGGAGCTGCATACCATCCTGGAAAAGGTGGATTTACACGATGTTAAGTGGGCGGGAATGGGTGGAGTGCACAGATCCACCACTTTGGAAATCGGGAACTGTCAGCTAAAGCAGCACCACTGTATTTCTGAGGTGAACAGTGATTTTATAGTGCAATTTAGAGTGGAAATGGTATTTTTGTTACGGAGATTTAAAAAGAATGGGGCCTGTACTATCTCAGCCTGTATTGATGACTATTCTTTTACTTATAAAAGCCGTAATTATTATCTTTATCTTGATTTTAAATCTCCTTACATACTCAGCCTACCTAACCTCCCTCTTCATTTCCCTTCGAAAAATGTTGATGTTTCTCACTTATCTTCTGTATTAGTGCCCTTATGTTGACCATATGCACCTTTTGTAAATCTCTATTTTGCTCCTATTTACCCATGGAACCTTCTGTTTTTGATGTACACAAACGAAAGTGTCAGACTGGAAAAGACCAAACTGATTCATCCAGCCTGTCCTATAGTCGTGATGCATAAACAGACACTCCCTACCCATATGATCTTCTGGGAGAGGTGATAACCCAGATAATAACCCAAGCCAAATAGGGGGATAAAATTCCCGACCCCTTTAGGTGATCAAAACTAGCCCAGGAGACCACACTGACCCGGACTTATATTCTTGTTGGAATATTGTAATTATTAATATATTAAATGATCACTCACCTGGTCAAATTGAGCAGCAAGTTAGCTACAATATTGTTCATAGCATCAAATGGTTTTTCCTGCAATTTGACTTCAGTCTGACCAGAGATCAGTGTACTTTGCGGTTTTATTGCAGATGCTAATTTACCAGAATTGGCCATCTGATTGATTTTGTTGACTATGTCAACTAAGGACTGGTTTTAAGAGAAAAAGATAAAGTTTAGGAAATTTGCATTTTAAAATTTAGTGCCGCATACAAAAAGTAATCACATGAATAAAGATACAGGCCCCAATATTTAAGAGGGATGTGGAAGAAGCGAGGGTCACAGGGGTCAGGAAACCTGGAAATATGGGTAACCTGGAGGTTCTGCAAATTTAACAATAGGAGCTCATTAAAAAAAACATTTCTCTGTTTCCCGGACAGGAGCTAGCCAGATAAGAGGCTTTCTTGCTGTCGGGCAGGAAAGCCTTCGCTAGTACGCCATAGCTAGGCAGCAGAGGGGAGGGCCGGGGGGGAAGAAAAAAAATAAATCAGCCGATCGTGGGAAGGGAAGGCGATTAGCTTGGGGCTGCCAAGGGAAGTACTCCTGTTCCTCCTAGCCGACAAGAAGTGTTGTAAAGACACTTGCCTGCTGGATCTGGCCTTTCTCACCTCCCTTCAGCTGCCGGATTTGCCAGGACTTGGGAAACCCGGCCCACAGCAATTAAACCTCAAAGTTTGTAAAAACAAAAATTGAGGCACGCAGTCTCATTAGCAGCTTAATGACCGACCTGCCTCTGGAGAGGAGCTTAGTTAACCATCACCCAATGTGCCTCCATTAAAACCAAAAGCCCTGGAGCTGGGCAGGGTCGGGTTTCCTAATTCGTTAGACCTGATTTTCTCATGCTATCTTCAAATGGAAGTATTTTTCCTTGCATCATTGTACATTAATGAAGTTTTTCTTTGCTTTTTTCTCTTCCACTCATTTAGTTAGTGGTTGGTTGCATTGTTCTACCTTTTTCCTTCTATAGCATTTGTAATATGAGCTCAGTCTTGTGTATCAGTTTTGTAATAACTACAAGAGATATGGATTTAATTTGTGTACTATTTTGCTCTCAGAAACTGTAGCAATACTGTCAATTTGCCAGTATTTACATCCTGAAACATAAATAAAGGCAAAATCTGACAATAACACAATAATTTCTATGATAATGATAAAGAGAACATATTTTGCAATAGTGCTCACACAGCATCATTCACAGACCAGGCTGTTACTGGATACAGTTAAAGATTTTCAAATACAATGCTCAATGATCAAAATCAAGAATAAAGTGTTGTGAATAAAATAAGATGAATCCAAGTAACCATATATTCCTCAAATGAGAGTAAATATAATTAACGAGTAATTACAAATGACATCCTCTATGACTGTGACCTCGGTATACTATCCCTCCTCATCCTATATGACCTTGCCGCAGTCTTTGACACGGTGAACTATGGCATTTTTCTCCAATGCCTCTATTCTGTTGTCCACCTGACTGGAACTACCCACTTGGTGCCACACTTACCTATCCATTTGTAGCCAGAGAATCTCCTGCAATGGCTTCTCTTCCCACCCCGTTACCTCTGGAGTCACCCAAGATCCATCCTTTTCCCCCTCTAATTTCTTATCTACATGCTGCCCCTCGGCGACACCATTTGAAGTCAGGTTCCACATATATGTTGATGATAACCAGCTCTACCTCATTACCACCTCTCTTGACCCCTCCATTGCACTTACCCATCAGCCTGCTTGTCCGACATCCAGTTCTGGAGTTCCTCCAATTAAACATTGGGAAGACCAAAGCTATTGTCTTCGGCTCCCACCCCAAATGCTGTTCTCCTTCGCCACCGGTTCCATCTCTCAACCTGGCCAGTGCCTCAGGCTGAACCATTGTTCGTAACCTCATCATCCTACATGACCCCAAGCTGAGCTCGTGACCTCATAATCATCATCACCACAACGGGTGCCTTCTTCCACCTCGATAACACTGCATCAATCCATCTAATGCTAAAATCCTCATGCATTCTTTTGTTATTGTCATACTCAACCATTCCAATGCTCTCCTGGCCGGGCCCCATATTTCACCCTCCATACACTTGCGCCCATCCAAAACTCTGCTGCTTGTATCTCACTGATCACCCCGTGCTCGCTTAATTACATCGGCTCATTCACCAACGTCCTAATTTAAAGTTCTCATTCCTGTATTCAAGGCCTCGCCCCACCCCATCTCTGTAATCTTCTCCAACCCGACAACCTTCCAAGAACTCTGCATTCCTCCAATTCTGGCTTCATACATCCCCCAGTCCCTTCACCCCAGGATTGGTGTCCATGCCTTCAGCTATCTAAGCCCTCAGCTTTGAAATTCTCTCGCTAAACCTGTTGCTTCCCTCCTCCTTTAAGACGCTCCTTAAAACTTACATCCTATTAGTCACCTGTCCTAATATCCCCTCTTTGGCTTGGCATCAATTTTTGCCGAATTACACTCCTGTGAAGCACACTGGCATGTTTTCCTCCCTTAACGGTGCTATATAAATGCAAGTTGTTTGTAATTATATTTAGTGTTGAGATATGTATCCTGAAAAATTCTTGTGCATACCTGGTTTTCAATAGGTAAAACACAATCTGCATGCTCAGTCAGCTCTTTCATGGCAAGAACACTGTTATAAGGCGAGGTGACAACATCATCCTCAGCAGAAGGGTAGACAGAAGTAACAAATCTGTAAACTTCTGGGAATTCGTCTTCTAAAAGGCTCAGCACAAAGGTACCCAAACCAGAACCAGTCCCTAAAAGCAATTTATGTTAAAACTTCTATATCTTAATTTAGATTAGAAAACATGCTTATGTTACCAATATAAACACAGAAAATGCTGGAAATAATCAGCAGGTCAGGCAGCACCTGTTGCTCAAAACAAATGATCCAAGATTCAACTGAGGTAAATGGATGGATAACTTTGACTTATGTTTGCAAACAGGTTGGGAGGTAGCAGACAGAGAGTAGGGATAAAAGGAATATTTTCTGGTTGGTGGAATCGTCAAGTGGTGTTCCCCAGGGATCTGTACTGAGGCGTCAGCTTTTTACCATACAGATCAATGACTTCCACGAAGGAATAGAGTGTTGTATATCCAAGTTTTCAGATGACACTAAGAAGGAATGTAAGTTGTATTGATGGAAGCAGGAAGTTACAAAGGGAAATAAACATAATCAGTGGCTGGAATTTTCAGGGGTGGTAGTGGGAGCGATCAGTGGCGGGTCAGGTGGGAAAGTTGTTATTTTTGACAGTAGGTCGAGAACCTGCAGTCATCTCGCTCCCATGCACCTTTCCCCCAGGCGCGTCTGTCATTGCGGAGCCGACCCGATCTGCAGCGGTGAGCGATCCTATTGAAATCATTATCAGGTAGTTTACATCCAGTTAAGGGTCTTTTCCCCCCTACATTTTAAATTTCCCTGCATAGCCACAGGATTCACACAGCTCGGGAACCACGTTTGTCAATTTGAGGCGTGAGATCCGTGACCATTGCTTCAGCTGACTACTTGACAGCATCAAATGTACAGTAAAAGCTCCCACCTGACAGATGATCACTTTCCTCAGGCAGAAGCTGTTGCTCAGTCCATTTCCAGCACAGACTCTGCAGGCTGTAAGTCTTTCCAGCTAAGTCTCCATCCAGTCTCGCCTCATTGGAAGAATTGTCCCACCATTGACAGAATGCTTCTGTCATCTGTACTTCACCTGCCATCTATTCCATCATCATGGGTGCCGTTCATACTGTCTCACCTTGGTCCTCGGAATCAGACCACGATGAGCCCTACACCAACAGCACCAACCTTCTCCACAATCACTTGATGCTGCACAGGACAGAGGACATCAGCACCCGACCATATTGCTGTCTGGGAGACCAGGGATGGCCTCATCATGGCCGGATTTAGTTAACTTTATGCTGTACACCCATATGGTTGCCAAATGATGTGCCAGATTGGCACCACCCCACACCAACACCATAAAGCATCTCTACAATGATCAAGCCATTTCTTTCACCCTCATCACTGTTATATCTCACTATTCACTGTAACTCACTAAGCCACTTCCAAAGATGCACACAAATCTGTCCAAGATCGGAAAATGTTGAAAAGAAAGATTTTTATGTTTGACGCCACATTAGCAGAAACTTTATATAAACAATGGATAAAACACCAAGTGGATATCCTTGTGTGTTGTTAGTTGGCATGATTTCACGAGGATCAGGGTGTGTGTGAGGGGTGGCTAGTGAGATGGAGATATGATAATGTAGACAAAGAGAGAGGGATGAGTGGAGGTGCAAGGTATGTTGGTGTGAGTAAGGATGTGCAGGAGTAGGGTAGGAAAGGCAGAGTGATGGGGATGTGATGAGAGGCACAGCAGGATGAAGCTGAGTGTGGCTTTATACTAATGGTTCCTGATCTAATGAGATAATTGAAATGTTTGTGGCACTGCACCCAGGTCATTCTGAACACATCCGTGCTTGTGACCTCCTCTGCAATCTGCACCCAGGCTGTTTTAGTCTCCTGAAGAGGTATCTTCCTCCTATCGGAGGGGAAGAGTACCTCCCTGCATGCTCTGACTCCCTCCATAAACATACGGAGGGCGTCATTGGAGAAGCTGGGTGCAGCCCTCTGCCTCTGTGCAGTGATTGTCAGTGTTTGCAGCACTCCAATGCTGTAGTGCACTGACAGCATAATGTTAGATGAAACTTCAAATCGAATGTGGTCATGGTCCCTTTAAAGATCCCGGACATCACCAGACCTGCTCCAGCTAATTGGGCCGGATATCGCACTGGGTAGACTTAATAGGATCCATTAAGGCAAGTTAATTTTCTAGAGCGGGTCGTGATCTGCCACAGACACCGCCTGCACTGAACCCGCCAAGGTCGGCGAAATTCCAGACAGTGGGCAAAACTAAGGCAGATGCAATTCAACGGCCCCAAGTTTCCACATGATTTGCTCCTGATTTTTTAGGAGCAACTGGTGTAGAACGGAGTATCTTAGAAATCGGAATTCTCGTCATTTCGTTTGCTCCAGTTCTAGTCAGTTAGAACAGTTTCACTTTGGAACAGAATTTTTTTTTCAAAAGGGGGCGTGTCCGGCCACTTACGCCTGTTTTCAAAGTTTCGTGAGTGAAAACTTACTCCAAACTAACTTAGAATGGAGTAAGTGAAGATTTTTGTACGCTCGAAAAAACCTTGTCTACACTTTAGAAAATCAGGCGTAGGTTACAAATCAGGCGTAGGGAATGGTGAGGGGGGGGGTTTAAAGGGAAGTTTACAAACATTAAACACTTCAGTTTTACAAATAAAGAGCCATCATCAATAATAAATGATAAATACATCAATAAATCAACCAATAAATCAATCAAAAAAAATTAATAAGAAATAATTTTTTTTTTTAAATCAATAAATAAAACATTTTCTACTTACCGACTGCAGCACCTGGAGCCCTCCAACAGCGTGCTGGGATGCCCCCCCCCCCCCCAGTGTGTCTCTGTCAGTGTCTCTATCTCTCTGTCTGTCTGTGTGTGTCTCTCATTCTCTGTCAGTGTCTGTGTTTCTGACAGCGAGGGGAGGGGGAGGAGGTGGGTAGAGGGAGAGAAGGGGGGAGCAGGGGGAGGGATGGGGGAGAAGGAGGAGGGGGCGAGAAGGGGGGAGGAGGGGGAGGGGGGGAGAAGGGGGGGGAAGGAGACGGGTGGGGGGGAAGGAGATGGGGGAGATGGGGGGAAGGAGATTGGGGGGGGAAGGAGATTGGGGGGGTAAGGAGATTGGGGGGGTAAGGAGATTGGGGGGGTAAGGAGATTGGGGGGGTAAGGAGATTGGGGGGGTAAGGAGATCGGGGGGGTAAGGAGATTGGGGGGGTAAGGAGATTGGGGGGGGGGAAAGGAGATGGGGGGGGGAAAGGAGATTGGGGGGGGGAAAGGAGATTGGGGGGGGGAAAGGAGATTGGGGGGGGGAAAGGAGATTGGGGGGGGGAAAGGAGATTGGGGGGGGGAAAGGAGATTGGGGGGGGGGAAAGGAGATTGGGGGGGGGGGAAAGGAGATTGGGGGGGGGAAAAGGAGATTGGGGGGGGGAAAAGGAGATTGGGGGGGGGAAAGGAGATTGGGGGGGGGGAAAGGAGATTGGGGGGGGGAAGGAGATTGGGGGGGGAAGGAGATTGGGGGGGGGAAGGAGATTGGGGGGGGAAGGAGATTGGGGGGGGAAGGAGATTGGGGGGGGAAGGAGATTGGGGGGGGGGAAGGAGATTGGGGGGGGGGAAGGAGATTGGGGGGGGGGAAGGAGATTGGGGGGGGGGGGAAGGAGATTGGGGGGGGGGGAAGGAGATTGGGGGGGGGAAGGAGATTGGGGGGGGGGAGGAGATTGGGGGGGGGAAGGAGATTGGGGGGGGAAGGAAATTGGGGGGGAAGGAGATTGGGGGGGGGAAGGAGATTGGGGGAGGGATGGAGATGTGGGGGGGGGGAAGGAGATTGGGGGGGGAGGAGTTGGGGGGGGAAGGAGATTGGGGGGGGGGAAGGAGATTGGGGGAGGAAGGGAGATTGGTGGGGAGGAGCTAGGTGGTGGGGCAGGAGGCTTATTGTTGGTTCCTCTTGCAGGGTGGGCAGGAGCCGGTGGCTGCTGGCAGTCCCGGGCCCGAGACTTCGGGCAGGGCCCGTCCCCAGCACCAGATTTACAGGTAGGTGGCGTTGGGTCGGGTCGGGGGGGTGGTGGGAGGGAGGTCGGTTCGGTTTGGGTCGGGGGGAGGGAGGGAGAGGGAGGTCAGGTCGGGGGGAGGGAGGTCAGGTCGGATCCAGTCCAGAGGCGAGGGGGAGGGGGGGCAGAGCGGGAGTCGGGTCGGGGTCGGTGTCGGGTCCAGTCCGGAGGCGGGGGCGGGGGGGGGGGGGGGGGAGCGGGAGTCAGGCCGGGTCCGGGGGCGGGGGGGAAGCGGGAGTCAGGTCGGTGTCGGGTCCGGTCCGGGGGCGCGGGGTGGAGGGGGGAGCGGGAGTCGGGTCGGGTCCGGGGGGAAGCAGGAGTCAGGTTGGTGCCGGGTCCGGTCCGGGGCGGGGGGAAAGCGGGAGTCAGGTCGATGTCGAGTCCGGTCCGGAGGCGGGAAGCGGGAAGCAGGAGTCGAGTCGGGTCGGGAGGAAGCAGGAGCTGGCCGTGGGAGGAGCCTTATTCACGCAGCCCCAGTGAGGCCATTCGGCCAGGGCTAGGGGCTGCGTGCTTCGGCCCCTCCCACACAGTTTTGGGCGCCAGGAGCTACTGAACATGGCCACTGTAGCGCGCATGTGCAGAGGTCCCGGCACTGTTTTCAGCGCAGGGACCTGGCTCCGCCCCCTACAGCTCCTGCTGCGCTGCGCCGAGGGCCAGAGGACCAGCAGGGAGGTGGAGAATCTGAGTTTTTTTAGGCGCACTTTGTGGCGCGAAAAACGGGTGTCCAGGTCGGGACTGCGCCGTTCTAGGCGCGGCTCGAAACTTGGGCCCAACGTGGGGAAGTGTGAGGTCATTCACTTTGGATCGGAGAAAGAAGAATCAGAATATTTTTTTTTAAATGGTGAGAGATTAGGAGCTGTGGAGAAGCAAAGGAATTTGGGAGTCCATGTACACAATGCACTAAAAGCTAGTGCACAGGTACAAAACACAAAAAGGCTAGAGGAATATTGGCGCTTAGCTCAAGGGGTTGAAATTCAAAATTGAGGAAGTGATGCTTCAGTTGTACAAAATCTTGGTGAGTCCCCATCTGGAGAACTGCGTTCAGTTTTTGGCACTGCACCTCAGGAAATATATATTGGACTTGGATGGATTCACCAGGCTTAAAGAGTTAAATTACAAGGAGGGGTTGCATATACATGTACTTGGCTTGTATTCCCTTGAGTTTAAATGGTCAAGGGGTGATTTAAAATGATAAATGGATTTGATAGGATAGATTCAGAGCAACTATTTCCTCTGGTGGCAAATCTAGAACAAGAGAGCACGATCTTAACATTAGAGCTTGGCCATTCAGAAGTGAAATCAAGAAGCACTTTTTCACGCAAAGGTAGTGGAAATCGGGAACCAAAAGCCTGTGGATGTTGCATTAATTAATATTTCCAAGACGGAGATAGATAGATTTTTGTTCAGAAAGGGTAGCAAGGGATATGGAGCAAAGGTGGGTAAATGAAGTTGGAGGTACAGATTAGCCATGATCTAACTGAATGGTGAAACAGGCTGGAAGGCTGAATGGCCTACTCCTGTTCCTATGCTCCCATTATATTTGTTACAGTAAATAAAAACACTCATTCAACTATATAGTCAGAGCATAATAATTTTACCTCAAGCCATTTGTTTTCTTTAATAAGTTCAGACGGTTAAAAATTAGTAATTTAGTTCAAGTCTATAATCAATGAAAAATTGGAATAGGCAGCTTGCTGAGGAAGGCTTTGTAAAAGATGTTACTCACCTCCACCCATTGAGTGAATTAAAAAAAAACACTGCAATGAATCACAATGCTCAGCTGTATTACGGAGTGTATCTAGAATTTGGTCCCGGTACTGGCAACCATATTGTTTGTACCCCACTGCCCTGTGGAAAAAAAAAATTCAGAAAGTCTACATGAACTGTTATAATTGTCCACATCAGCAAAACATCATTGTTTTCTAAGTTTGTCAAACTTCAGTTCAAAATTAATTTTGAAAGTGTTGCATGAACATCATTACTATTGAACTGTACCCAGAGAATTCAAAGGCACATCCCAAAGATAAATCAAGCAACATCCAGCAATTTTATTTAACTGTATATCCAACAGTATACATAATTTGCCAGTTGCCTTTCTGGCACGATGTTTCCATGTTCCTAGCAATTCCGGAATTAATATAATGCACACAATTACATCTATCTGTAATTATCTTTACAGCTATTGACCCTAATCCTACACAGCTCTTTCTGAAGTATTAACTAGAGAGATTAACTTCAAAGCTTTACATTCCTAACTTTTATGTCTTACTTGGGAGTCTGTTACACAAATCCATTATTCTGACAGTTTTTAATGTTGTATTGATGTCCAGTTATATGCTAGCAATCTGGATAGGTGTGAGGTAGAACATGAAATGAGAGTTGTAAACTCAATGGAAAGACACTGAAGAGTGGGGATAAACAGTGAGACCGAGGAGTTCATATACATAATTCCCTAAAAAGTGCCACGTGCAGGTAGAAAATGCCATGGAAAAGGTCAAAAACATTTTGAGTTGTATAAATAAGGGCATTCAGCACAGTACAAGATTAAGGCAGTAATGAAAGTAAGAATTAGGAGCAGAGGAGGCCATTCGGCTCCTCAAGCCTGCTCCACCATTCAGTAAAGTCATGGCTGATCTTCTACCTCAACTCCACTTTCCTGCACTATCCCCATATCCCTTGATTCCCTAAATATTCAAAAATGTGTACAAAACATTGATTACACCAGTTAGAGTACTTTGTGCCGGTTTGGACACCCCATTACAGAAAGGGCAGGAGCATAGATTGACCTGGATGATGAGAGGGATGGTAAACTATAGTTATGAGGATTTATCAATTTAAAGTTGTCACCAAGAGTACAGAGAGAAGTTAGGAGAAATGTTTTTACACAGCGGAACACGCAGGCACACAAACTCTTTGCTACCTGCTTATCACACGATGTGAACTTTCCTCGTTCACTGTGCACATTGCAGTTTCACAGGAGCAAGATTTAAAATTACGGGCGTGAAATTGGGTTCCTTTGCACCTCCTATTAGCGCCTCTGAGGTGCGATAACAGTGCACAAATGGTTTTGCAACTGGGCGCAGTAAGATCAGCGACTCCCGCCATATTTGGCGGGTGTTTGGTGGCGGAGAAACGGCGTTGCCCCCCCGATCTCCTTCACCCGGAGATCATGACATCATCGCCATGCGCATCGCCCCAGACCCCAAATTGCATTCCGCCCTCTGTGGCAGCACCTGGCGAAAACACTGACAGCTGCAAGAGGCATGCATCAGGTGGCCGGTCACTTCGGGGGAGATAGTTAAATGCGAGGTGGCCGAGGTAAGTAAAAAAAAAGTTTGACCTTCTTTCTTGCAGCTTTTTTCGCAGGCTTCTGCCTGCGATTGATCAGCCAGGCACTCTGCTTGAATGCCTGGCTGATCAGGCAGGAGAAGGTAAGCTTGTTTTGCTTTGCAGAGCCTGCAGCGATGACCCTTCTCTTTAAGGGAGGGAAGGAGCCTTTTAACGCGACAGTGTTACACGGCCCAGTGCACAGTGCTGCTCAACTCTCTGCCCCACCTGCTGCCGATTATGCTCCAGGAAGGAAGTGGAACGCTCTTCCTTCTTGGAGCGCAAACACCAAATTTTTTTAAAGTTTGAAATGATTAGCGCCTGGCACTAATTTTTCAAACTTTTAAAAGTTAACGCTGCAAACGGGGCGATACCCAATTTCACTCGCTACAACTTTTAATGGTACAGATAGGTCATTAAACATATGCACAGTATTATTGGATCAAGCATTTTCCGAATTTAACAAAGGTACACTATATATTTAAAGTGTGACAGTTTCATTTTATGGTTCCTATTTTGCGGCTTGAAATATTGTGATTTACTACTGAATTTTACTGCTCATCTTCACTTTTTTCCCCAAATATGATCATATGAAAAATATATATGCATTGTAACAGTAAATATAATTTAAAACCCACTCCCAAATCTCTACTGCATATAAACTCATCAAAAGGAAAATCCAAAGTATAGACTCCTGTCTAATCGTGCAGTGGCACAATATGCTGGAGCACCCAAGTACGATGTCAACCTCTTAAGTAACAGAAATGTACAAACAAAGAGAGGTTTGAGTGACATCAAATTGTGACAGCTTTCACCCTGTAATGTATTGATTCTAAGCAGCTTCAAATACAACTGAAAGATCTTTGCAGAGGTTTGTTACAATGCTACATAGTCGTAATTGCTGTAATTTTTGCTACTATCAAACAAGAATGGAGGATTTCCTTTTCGGTGAAAATGAATGCCAAAAAATATTTTTTTTTAGAAACAGAGACAAAATGTACAAGACAAAAGAAAAGTAAATCACAAAAGGGCAAAAGAATGTAAATAAAACAGAAATGCAGTGGCTTTGACAGCCCTATCATTCTTTTCTTGTGACTATCTGGATCAGTGACTTAAGTTATGATTAATTCAATTCGTACTATTCCTAGACCAATAACAAAAAACATCTGAGAGTCTAAATTATTTTAAGATTGCAAATCTGTAATCTTTGACTTATTTTGACATCCACGAAGAGCAAATACAATGCATAGGTTTCCTCTTGAAGTCTCTGCTGCCTCCCACATCCTCAGCACCATCTGAGTCCCATTCCCCATCATACACAACCCCCATGAAATAGCACACAAACTGTACTTTGCTCACCACCAACTGCAAAACAGTTTATAAAATGTTGAAGTCAACATTAACTACAAGAAAAATGTTTGTAACAAAAAGAGAAGTCTGTAATACTGAGCTGCTATTAGCAGTTTGTTTTCTCCAAGTCATTGAAACACCTGATCAAAAAAAACATTTTGAAAAAAAATCAAAGACAAAGGGAAAATAAATAAGCAAATAATACATTGTATGTACTATATCAAAATCATAAAATACAGCCAACCCCCCATCTTTTTGCTATCTAAACACAAATGTAAAATAAGTAGAATTAGCATTGATAAGCTCTGACAGATCAGGAAGCAAATTACAATGATGAGACAATGTGAGGAGCAATTATGAAAAGCAAATATTTGTTGGGTATAGTCAGAAAAGCATATAGATGTTATGCTGAGGCTTTATGAAGTACAGCTCACACCACATTCAGAATTACTTTGTATAATTTTGGTCATCATACCTCAAAAGGGATATACATGCATTAGAGAGGGTATAGAAAAAAGCAGAAAGAATAATTTAATGTATAAAAACAATGAGCTACGAGAAAAGTTTAGACAAGGATAAAGCCTAGAGAGAAGAATGGTGGTGGCGGTGTGGGTGGGGGAGCTCATTAAATTATACAAAACGTTACATTGTACAGATAAAACAAACTCAGAATATTATTTCATGCTAGGCCAGGCTAAGAGGACAAAAATACATACATTTAGATAAGTCAAAACTAAATTTAGAGATATTCAACAACCAAAAAAATCCTAACTCAAAGGATTTATCAGGTAAATAGTATGGGCAAAAAGATTAGGAGTATGCAAAATGTAGTTAGATGCTAGGCTGGTTGAGTTACAGAATAGAGAGGTGAGCTTTGATGAGTCCAATTGCCTTCACTTAACCTTGAAATTAGAGGTGCATCTAACAAATGTAATACAATAATCATGGGGGACTTTAATCTACATATAGACTGGGAAAACCAAATTTGCAGTAATAATGTGGAAGACAAATTTATGGAATATATACAAGATGGTTTTCTAGATCAGTATGTTGAGGAACCAACTAGGGAACAGGCTATTTGTGCAATGAAAAAGGATTAATTAACAACCTTGTAGTAAAGAGGCCATTAGGGAAGAGTGATCATAATATGAGAGAATTTTATATTCAGTTTGAAAGTGATTTAGTTAAATCTGAAACTAGGGTCTTAAATCTAAACAAAGGAAACTACGTAGATATGAGGGGAGATTTGGCTCAGGTAGATTGGGAAACAACATTGAAAGGTATGATGGTAGACAAGCAATTGCTAGTATTTAAAGAATGAAGACATAATTTACACAAACATACATTCCTTTAAGGCACAAAAATCCCACAGGGAAAGTGATCCAACCATGGCTAACAAGAGGAGTTAAAGATAGTATTAGATCAAAGGAAGAGGCTTATAATGTTGCCAAAAAATAGCAGTAAGCCTGAGGATTGGAATGATTTTAGAATTCAGCAAAGGGGCACCAAGAAATTGATAAAGAAAGGGAAAATAGAATAGGAGAGACATAAAAACAGGCTGTAAAAGCTTCTATACGTATGTAAAAAGGAAAAGATTTTTCCGAAAAATTGAATGGCCGCTGCTTTGGGGTCAACAGGCCGCCCCAATCAAAATTCAGGTCAGGGATTTTTCAACCTGGACACCGTCCCGCCCAAGTAAAATGAAATAAATACTTACCTATCCATTTTCAGCTCGATCTGGTGATCCCCCATCATGCGGTGCCACCGGCAAGTTTTTCTGCCAGTGCACCCTCTGAAGACTGTGTGTGGCCCGGCAGCCCTTAAAGGGGAGGGCCCACTGCCATGGCCACAATGGGAGAATTTTTGCCGGCAGACTTGCCGATCGGTCGGCAAAATACTGTCCCCGGGTTTGGCTGGGCCGCCAACAGGCAGCCTGGCAACCCCTCTTGGGTGCCAGGCCACTGGCCCAGCCGAAACCCTCCCTGGTGGCCCAGTGGCCAAAGTTAAATAATGATCGAATCTCTCCCTTTAACGGGGGGGAGAGAGGGCATGGTGATGCACATGTGCTGTGACATCACCACATTGATTGGCAGCGGCAGATGGCCCAAACAACCCATTTTCAGCCAGTCAGCCTGGCTTTGAGTCTAAGGCCCACCCATTATGATCCATTTCCCGTAGGACTTTGAAAAAAATTCAAAGTCCTGAAAATGGATCTATTCACCGCACCGAGTTCCAGCGGTGAATACCAGTTAGAAAATCAATGGTGCGCCAGCTTTCTGGTGCAGCTGAATTTCGGCCCCTTTGTGTCTGTCTTCTCGTAAGAAGACACGAAAAACCTCCCAAAAATAGTAGAGTACCAAAGGTCTAGCGAGAATGAGGAACTGAAAGAAATTAGTATTAGTAAAAAAAATAGTAATGGAGAAATTAATGGGACTGAAAGCCGATAAATCCCCTGGACCTGATGGCCTACATCCCAAGGGTTTGAAAGAGGTGGCTATAGAGATAGTGGATGCATTGGTTGTCATCTTCCAAACTTCCATAGACTCTAGAACGGTTTGCACAGATTGGAAGGTAGCTAACGTAATCCCGTTATTTAAGGGAGAGAGAAAACAGGGAACCAGTTAGCCGAACTATCAGTACTAGGGAAAATGCTAGAATCTATTATTAAGGACGTGGTAACAGAGCACTTAGAGAATAACACGACTGGGCAGTCAACACGGATTTACGAAAGAGAAATCATGTTTGACAAATCTGTTAAGAGATTTTGAGGTTGTAACCAGCAGAATAGATAAGGGATATGGTGTATTTGGATTTTCAGAAGACATTCGATAAGGTGCCACACTATGGGCCCAAGTTTCCACATGATTTGCGCCTGATTTTTAGGAGCAACTGGTGGAGAACGGACTATCTTAGAAATCGCAATTCTCCACATTTTTTTTTCTGCAGTTCTAGTCAGGTAGAACAGTTCTACTTTGGAACAGAATTTTTTTCTTCAAAAGGGGGTGTGTCAGGCCACTGACGCCTGATTTCAAAGTTTCCACAGTGAAAACGTACTCCAAACTAACTTAGAATGGAGCAAATGAAGATTTTTGTAGAACTGAAAAAACCTGTTCTACATATTAAAAAATCAGGCGCAGGTTACAAATTAGGCGTCCAGAACGAGGTGGGGGGGGGGGGAGGGGGGGAAGGGAAGTCATTAAATTCTACAATAAATCCTTATTTATACTTCTACAAATATTAGGCTCCGCCCCCCTGGGCGCCAAACAGACAAGGAGCTGCAAAACGCTCCAGAATTGGGCGTTTTTTTTCCGGGGCCGTTTTAGGCACGAGAAACGGGCGCCCAGCTCGGAGGGGCGCCCGTTTTTTATCGTGTGGAAACTTGGGCCCAAGATGTTATTAAACAAAATTAAGGCTCCTGGGATTGGGGGTAATATACTAGTATGGATTGAGGATTGGTTAACGGACAGGAAACAGAGAGTAGGAATAAACGGCTCATTTTCGGGTTGGTAGTCTGTAACTAGTAGGGTGCCACAAAGATCAATGCTTGGGTCCCAGCGATTCACAACCTTTATCAATGATTTAGATGAGGGGATCAAATGTAATATATACAAGTTTGCTGATGATACAAAGCTAGGTGGGAATGTAAATTGTGAGGAGGATGCAAAGAGACTTCAAGGGGATATAGACAGGCTAAGTGAGTGGACAAAAAATATGGCAAATGGAATATAATGTGGAGAAATGTGAAGTTATCCACTTTGGTAGGAAAAATTGAAAAGCAGGGTATTTTTTAAATGGTGAGAGATTGGTAAATGTTGGTGTTCAGAGGGACCTGGATGTCCTTGTACACAAATCACTTAAATTAACATGCAGGTACAGCAAGCAATTAAGAAAGCAAATGGTATGTTGGCCTTTATTACAAGAGGATTTGAGAATAAGAGTAAAGATGTCTTACTGCAATTATATAGGGTCCTGGTGAGACCGCACCTGTGGAGTAATTGTGTACAGTTTTGGTCTCCTTACCCAAGGAAGGATATACTTGCCATAGAGAGAGTGCAACGAAGGTTCACCAGACTGATTCCTGGGATGGGGGGGGATTGTCGTATGAGGAGAGACTGTGTAGACTAGGCCTATATTCTCTAGAGTTTAGAAGAATGAGAGGTATCTCATTGAAACATACAAAATTTGTACAGGGCTCGACAAGGTAGAAGCAGAGATGTTTCCTCTGGCTGAGGAGTCTAGAACCAGGGCTCACAGTCTCAGAATAAGGGGTCGGCCATTTAGGACTGAGATGAAGAGAAATTTCTTCACTCAGAGGGTGGTGAATCTTTGGAATTTTCTACCCCAGAGGCTCAGTCTTTGAGTATATTCAAGACAAGAGATCGATAGATTTTTGTAGATTAAGGGAATCAAGGGATATGGGGATAGTGCAGGAAAGTGGAGTTGAGGTAGAAGATCAGCTATGATATCACTGAATGGCAGAGCAGGCTCGAGGGACCTTACTCCTGCTCCTAATTCTTATGTTCTTTTCTTACATTATGTACGTATTTTCTTACCAATTGTTACCAGAACCAGATACATCTGTAATAAGTTGTTTACTGTCAAAAACCTCTCTCAGTGGACCCTGAAGTACTTCATTAACAACACCTTCTTCCATATCAATGAGTACTGCCTAGAAACAAAAAGAATACTTACAGGAAATTCAATTTCTACATAGCAATTCAATCAGATCCAATTAATGATCTGAATAGGTAAACAAAATTAAATTTAGATGACATTAAACCATGACAAATGGATGAGGTAAATTGCCAAACAAAACTAATATCAATACTAAACAGAATCATCAGCAGAATGTTCACAACATTTTGTTCATTCCATCCTTCTCATGATTGTGGAAGTATTCCTGCATAAAATTAATCCTACATCAAGAAATGCTTGCAGTCTAATAGGCAATTATTACTTCACTAAGTTACATTACTGTTTTATTTGTACCCCATTATGTATGCAAAGAATTTACCCGAGCTTTGAGAGATCTAATTATTCCTTTGGGAAGGTTTATACCATCTCCATCAGTAGATCTGTAAAATAATGGATCCATAAAGAAATAGGTAATTGTTTTTGGGATAATAAATCGCTAAAAACATTATATCACAATAGCAAAACTGCAGATCTATTCCTTTTCACTGCCTGAAAAACGGTTTAATTTCCAGCATTTGTGATTATCTATTTACTACACCATTGGTCGATACCATTTGAAGTTCATTGTCAATCAATCACCAAGGCAACAAAATGTTGTGGACTTTGCAATATTTTTAATTATAAGAGCTCTATACAAAATTATATTGCTTACCTTGTATCCACATTTCTAAAGAAGTTACTAAGTGCTTCATCATAGATCCCTTTCTAAATTAAAAACAGAATTAATCAATTTTCTCCATAAATGTTATTATTAAAATTAAGTAGCCCATATGCAATTAAACTATTAAAAAAATAGACCCTTTCACAATGATACTGGCAGCAAAGTCAAACTCATCTATTATAAAATCTAACCAACTCCTTCTTCCAAGTAGTGGAAACAGTAAACAAACCTCGATCAATAAATTAATATTTGCAATAAGATAGAGGTAGCAACATGAGGAAGAAGATGCTGCTTATTTTGATGAAAACTCTTAAAGGGGGAGTGAAGCAAGTCACTATTTTATTTTACTATTTAGAAATATAACAAATCATACACTGTTGGGACTCAAAGCCATGGCACACTTGGCTACTGTATGCTGCTGCAGAAGTGTGCATCTTTTCCAGTCTTAAATTCAAATCACTGCAAATTTTCAGTACTAAACATTAAAATATTGACTTTTACAATTTTGAAACCACGTATCCTATACTTGCCACTTGAAAAAGAAAAACCATATGAAATTAAAAGTCTTGGGGCCGAAATTTCCCCTCCAAGAAAGACCCGTTAGCATCTCCGACTCTGACTTTTGTCCTACCATGGTAACTTAGCCAAATCAAACATGTGCGATCATTCCCAAACTTCTCCATCCTCTACCTGTGCATTCCATCTATTCCTCTTTTTCCAATGTGATTGATGTCATAAAAGGTAGATGTATAGAAAAACTTTCAAAACTTTATAGCTGTAAATATTTTATGCAGTCAGCATTTATATTTCAATACAATTTTGATCAAAAATCAATGCAACAGTATGCACCAGACAGAATCATCCATTCCCTCATACAAACATTACATTAAGTCTACAAAAATAGGTGTACACAACATCCTGCAGTTCATTGAACTGAATAAGGAACAAGTCTGAAGGATATATCTAAATTCTTAAGGATAGATTCAATCTGTTGTTTTTAAATATATATAATATAAATTATATATATTTGCACTATTAGTTTCTACTGGTTTTTCTGTTTTTGCGTGATTATCTTACTTAAAATAAATCTGACTATTAGTTTTAGCCAGCATTGTATACACAGTTCTGCTGAATGGATGTGAACACTTTTAAAACAAATCACCAGTTCATGAAAAGCAGTTGGGAGGTAGAGAACCAATAACAAAGCCTTACAACTAAGCCTCATCAGTACATTGAATATATACAATATTATCTACTAATATTTTCTCCCTCCTCTCCTGAAATCATCATCTCATGATGGGGTATAGTCCCATGGGATCCAGGTGTCCTCTAATCACTCACCAACATGATGTGTAAACATATTTCCATTTTCCCACTTAGTAAATCACAAGTATTCCTGCTTATGTACCTTATTCACATTTGCATGTTCCCGTAAAACCAAGTCCCAAAATCTGCAGCCAACCTGATTGCCACATTGGCCAACTAAAAAGAAGAGTGAAAACATAAGATTCCTGTTTGGAAAAACGTAAAACCAATACTTAATTTTTGATTCCCATGACAATCTTTGCTTATGGGAGTTATTCAGCAGGGGAGCGAAGAGAGGGAGAGAGAAATGATCAATTGGTTCCTTGGACTCATCATTTTAATATAGCAAGTTACATACATTACTTTTAAGTGAATTTTACATCTATATTACATTGGTTGCAGCATAAAGTTGACCATAGTTGTAATACAATATGACTCAGATTCTCCAACTCCAAGACCCTTTCAAGTACTGTGAATATGTGCGAGTAAGTTCGTTTAATGCACAAGTGCTGCACATACTCAGAAGTTTGATGCTAAAACTCAGAGCTCCTCTGGGCATGTACATTTGCACGTGACTAAACATGATCGAAACTAGAAAAAGTCTTGCACAACCCTGCCCAGTTAAACTCACATTATATCATTGGTCACATTTCTGTGTAGTCCACCAAACAGTAGCAAACAAAAATAGCAATATACTTCATACTATACTGATTATTTTGTAGATCATACTGTAAGGTTCAAAAATCCACGGCCGCATTTTATTGAAACCCCCCAAGGACAAGAAAACTAACATGGGATCGTTCTATTCATTTTAAATGAACATTTTTTGGCCACCAAACCCTCAGACCAGGCAGGCTGGGAAACGTGTGGGCAGATACAGACATTGTGGAGTCTGGCTCACAAGCAAGACAGAGGCACTAGCCAATGGGGGAAAAGTGCATTCTGGCAGGC
The DNA here is from genome assembly GCF_044704955.1 of Pristiophorus japonicus. NCBI lineage: Eukaryota > Metazoa > Chordata > Chondrichthyes > Pristiophoridae > Pristiophorus > Pristiophorus japonicus. Next base: position 130,786,656 of record NC_091983.1, read on the forward strand.
CAATCAGGGGTCGAGTCGGGCCTGAAGAGGGGAAATCCTCAACCAATAGGGACTACCCAGCCCAGTTTGAAAATATGACTCACCCCTAATGAATATGGACCATCATCTACCTAATTAATATGGACAGTGGACAATCACTGCAGTAATGGCCCATCAAAGGGGAGGCCCAAACCAATTGATTCCCAGGACTGTAACAAAGGACCAGCAGACTTTTAGGCACCAATGTGCACTGAAACAATACCCCTGTCCTCACACCTATCTGTACCGGTGACATCTTCTGATTAAATATTCAAAGCTATCTCCCCGCCCAAACTTACACAATGGACCACCAACTGAGTTTGAGCGCGAACTAAATTGGTTATAGGACCTATAGAACCACCAGGGGTGTAGAAGCAGCAGGGTGTGGAAGCAGCTGGAGAGGTTGGAGGTTTTGCAAGGTGGGGGAGGTTTTGGAGAGGAGGGAGGTTTTGGAAGTTGGAGAGCTTGGAGCTTGGAGCTTGGAGCTTTCTCTCGCTCTATCAGAGGAAGAAGCAGCAGTTCCGCAGACGAATCCACCGAGACTGAAAACCAGCAGGCAGTGGCAGTGACTTCTCACAGCTGAGCTGAGCAAGGAAACCAACCAGAGGTTGGAGATTGGAGTCAGCTTTTGGGAGTTGAGTCAGCTTTTCACAGGGCCCTCGCTCTGGGGAAGGTGTACTTAACTCCAGCAGCTTTTTGCTTAGGAGCCAATTGAAAGGCAAAGAGAAGAAACCGACGCAACATCGAGGAGGAAAACCGAACCGACCAACAACGTAAAACCCACCCCGAGGGACCCCGAGCTGAAATAAGTGCCCCTAGAACCCTGGAGTTGATAGGATTGTGAGTGTAACCCAAACCCCCTCACAGACTCAATTTAGGATAGGAATTGCTAAGAAGGGTGGAAGTGGGACGTGTGGTTGTTTGTGAGTGGAATGTTTTAACCTCTTATTTTCCCCTTCCCTGTTGCGAGATTTTTCGTGTTGTTGAGTGAGATTGTGCCATTACTGATATTTATGACCTCTTCCTATGCCCTCTATCTTGGTGTTTATTATTCTAAATAAACAACATTATCATTTTGTACTCTTACCCACTGTGTCTGGTACCTCGTTACTCACCCATCCTCATAAATCGCACGTACAGAACCCCAGTGGAGTGTGGATTCAAACCCACACCCTAAAGCTCCCCTTACAATGGCGACCACGAAGGGACGTGCATTGAGTGAGGATGAAGAGACAGTCAGTCTTGGCGGAGAGGAGTATAAAATGGAGGGTAGAATTGCTAGGTATGTAACAGCAAGGATAAACTGCTCAAGGAAGTGGGTGCAGGCGCTGCTGAGGGCTGAACGGCCTGAGGACGCAGCATCCAGGTGGACCCAGAGTAAAGATGATAAAAGATCAGTGGAAAAGGCAGTGTGGCTCATGTGCTTTCAGAAGCAGATACAGGTCTTGGACAGGCAGGTAGATGTCCTGCAGACAGAGTTAGCTGAGCAGAGAGAGGAGCTAGTAAAGACCAGCAAAGAAAGGGAAAAGCTGGATCAGGATTTAAAGTGGGAGAGGCAGGAACGAGAGAGGCATGGAGAAAGCTATCGCAACCACAGGGAGTACCTTCAGTCCCAGGTAACTGAGGAAAAGGTTACGTCAGGGGACTGCAGGTGGAACTTGCCCAGGCTCAGAACCAGGGAAGGTTGGGGGAGGGCAAGAGTCTCCAGCTACAGGCTGCGCTTCAGGCGTGTCACAGAAGGGCAGAGGCGGATCATCGTTCCTTTCAGGAACAAATTGATCGGCTCACCCTGGCTCTGGCTGAAACCAAAACAGCCCTTGTTCTAGCCGGAGCAAAAGCTCTGGAAGTGCCCGAGACTCGAATCCCCACCCGGCCCGGCACCAAAGCTCTGGCCCTAGCTGAGGCAAAAGCCCTTGGCGGAAGGGGGAGCATAGTGAAACAGGCTGTCGGGACGAGGATAGAGAGGAAGAATCCTACAGGCCCTCTCCCACAGCCCCATTGGGGATCCCGGAGGAGAGGCAGGGTGAGATGCTGGAATCTAAACCTCCGGGACAGCCCCAATGTGCCCCATCAGGCAGAGTAGATTCGGACCACCCGCAGTGGGTCAGGCTGAGTATCCCCTACAGAACCAATACGTGCTTCCTCACCGTGCAACCCAGCTGTGGCAGATGGTGGCCCATGTGAACAAACTTACCCGAAAAGGAGACCCCTCTGTCCACTTTATGGAAGTAGAGCAGGTAGGAGACACAAATGATTGCGATGAGGCCGAACGGAGCAAACTGCTCCTGTTCTCACTGGACCCAGCCCTGTGTCAGGTTCACTCTGCTGAGAGCAAGGGGGGTCAGCGAACAGTGGCCGCTCTCCAGGAGGATATCCTGGAGGCCATGGGGTTGAACACGTCTATCCGTTCGACCGGGTACAGGCCACTGTCCAGAGACCCAGGGAGACCCCCCAGGCGTTCGCTGATCGACTGTGGCCAGTATATAAGGAAGCCAGTGGGGGGAATTTGGACCGAACCCAGCTGGTGCACACCGACGTGGTCGCTGGCTGCGTGCACTGGTGGCAAACAGCCTACCGGAGTTGCGCGCCCAGGCCAACCTGTGGTTCGATTTCAGAGACCCCCAAGCCACAGAGGAGACGGTGCTGAGGCAGCTGACCCTCTCTTTTCGCAATGGCAGAATCGGGGGGGGAGAAACCTGTTATGTATTGATGTGTGTATCGTCCTGGTATAATAAGCACAATGGTACACCACAGAGGGCGCTGTGGTGGGAGACCTGAAAGTACCTGCAAGAGGCAGTATAAAAGGCTGACCACCACACCTGAGAGTCACTCTGGAGCTGTTCAATAAAGGACAAAGGTCACAGCAGTTAGATTAACACCAGACCGTGTGGAGTCAGTGATTGTGTGCTACATACACCACATTGGCGACAAGGAAGCGGACGAACTCCACGCAACCATGGCTACTTTGGGCTCGCTAAAAGATTTTACCGTGGGCAATGATTGGGTGGCCTTTACGGAAAGGCTCGAGTACTACTTCACAGCAAACAACCTGATGGAGGACACGGACGCAATGAGAGATAAGCGTAAGGTGATATTGCTTTCTAGTTGTGGAGATGAGGTTTACTGTCTCGTCAGGGATTTGCTGGCACCCGAGAGCGCCAGGGGCAAGTCATATGAGGAGCTGATCACACTCATTCGTGACCAGTTGAAACCGCATGAGAGCATCCTCACGGCCAGATACAAATTTTACCATCACTGCAGACCTGAGGGCCAGGATGTCACCAAATACGCTGCGGACCTCAGGAGACTCGCGGCACCGTGTGATTTTGGCGCACACCTTGACGAGGCTTTGCGGGACGTTTTCGTTATAGGGATTGGCCACGAGGGCCTCCTTCACAAGCTGCTAGCCACGGAACCCACAGTCACCCTGACAAAGGCCATCACCATCAGCCGGGCATATATGACCTCGACTTGCAGCACCAAGCAAATAATCCACACAGTCTCAAACCCGGCAGGCACTGTCCACAGGATAGCGGCCACCACGTACAAAACTGCAGAATGTGGCTCTGCCCGGGGCAGAGAGCACGGACCTCGGGGTCCTGGAACTCAGAGTCCGCTGAGGGGGGTCAATCGAGTAGCACCATGCTGGCGCTGCGGAGGAAGCCATGGGGCTCACCGGTGCAGGTTTGCGGAGTACACGTGCAATACCTGCCACATGAAAGGCTACCTTCAGCGTATGTGTAAAAGAAATCGGACTCACCATGTGGCTGAGGAGATGGGGGATGATCCACTGTTCAGCGAGGAGCAGGTAGAAGATGATGAGGTGCTTGGACTGTATACGTGCACCGACGATTCGCCCCCAGTGATAATGGAAGTAAAAATCAACGGAGTCCCTGTGAGTATGGAAGTGGACACGGGCTCGGGTCCGTCGTTGATGAGTCGGAGAACTTTTGATAAACTGTGGATTAACCCAGCTGCACGACCCAAGCTGATCCCGGTCAGGGCGAAGCTGTGTACCTACACCAGGGAACTAATACCTGTTCTTCGCAGAGCGGAGGTGCAGGTATTCCATGGCGATGAGACGCACGGTTTACCTTTGTGGGTCGTTGCAGGCGATGGGCTGACGCTCCTCGGCCGGAGGTAGATGGGGACGGTCCGTAGGAGCTGGGAAGACTTCACCACTCCACTGGCTGCTGCTCCCCGGGATGCTGCCGTGCCCCGGGTTCCCAGAGAGCAGCGCCGACTGAGCTGGAACTGCAGCATCAATCCACCCTCAGGCAAGCAGAGCAAGCCCCAGCCCCGGACCTCAAGCCACAGAGATCCTGCAGCCTTAGCCCCCACAGGCAAGCAGCCCTGCAGAGGCAGGCCTCGTATGGGGGGGCGGGGGGTGAGCCGACGAGGCGCTGCGGGCTGTGTACGAGGGATCCAGGATGGCCGGCGAATCGGAGGGGCCCACGCAGAGGGAGAGTTGGGCGGCGGCAGCAGCTGGAGGGCGGGGGCCACGGCGGCTGCAGGGGAGGCCGCTACAGAGGCCGCGGGGGAGACGGCAAGTGCGGCGGCTGGAGAGGCCACGACGGCCGCAGGGGAGGCGGCTACGGTGGCCGCTGGAGAAGCGACGATGATGGCCGCAGGAGAGGCAGCAAGTCAGGTGGCAGCGGAGGGGAGCGGAGGCTGCGGCGGCGGAGGGCATCCGGAGCGGCGGAGAGCAAGATGGCGGCGGTCTCGTGTCCAGAGCAGCAGAGCATCAAAGATGGCGGCGCCCAAGGAGAAGCCTCGTGGAATCCTGCTGCATCAAAGATAGCGCCTTAAAAAGGAAATGCACCCGGGAGTCTTAAAAGGGCTTTACCACGTGGTGGTCCACACAAAGGACTTCTGTAAGGCTAAAATGAGCCATGTTAATGTGAGATGGCAGATTTATAATATCAATATTTTAATGCTGAATGGTCACTGTGTTTGTGTAAAATAATGGATATGAAGTACAATTAATAAGAGCTAATAAGGAAATCAGGGATCCGTTACCAGTCAATAACTATTTAATGTAATTGCTCAGTGTACCCGCAACCCGTTGACGCAACATCTGTACCAGATAACATGTACCATACTAACGCACTGTCCATGCTATCTGCCTTCCGTTGGACAAACAAGGTCGAGATCCCCGGCAACGGCTTCGGGACTGGGGGGGGGGGGGGGGGGGAAGTGAGATGTTATGTATCAATGTGTGTATTGTCCTGCGTCCTGGGAGGGAAGTGAGATGCTATGTATTGATGTGTGCATTGTCCTGGTACCTTAAATGTATAATAAGCACAATGGTACACCACAGAGGGCGCTGTGGTGGGAGACCTGAAAGTACCTGCAAGAGGCAGTATAAAAGGCTGACCACCATACCTGGGAGTCACTCTGAGGCTGTTCAATAAAGGACGAAGGTCACAGCAGTTAGATTAACACCAGACCGTGTGGAGTCAGTGATTGTGTGCTACATACACCACAAAACCCACCAAGGGGAAGGTGTGTGAGATCCGCCCCGGCTCTGATAAGAGAGAGTGGAGGCAAGAAGGGAATTGGCAGGCAGGCAGAGAGGTGGTTTGCTATGAGTGCGGGAAGACAGGGCACATGAGGAGGGAATGCCAGGATCCAAGGCAGGAAAAGAGAGGTCCACATGCCCCAACCTCAGCCCCAGTCCCCGCGGCCGCAAGCCCTCCCAAACCAGCTGTGCCCAGCCCTGCCGCCCCACTCGAGGGTCTCCTCGCGGCTCTGCAGGCACTCCTTACCCAGACTGGGAGGTCGCAGCCGTGACCAGGGGAGAAGTCCCTCAGGCCCAGACTAACACCCCCCCAATGACTAGACCCCAAGGAACCCGTGTACTTCTGCCCAGTCACCTATGATACGTGGAACAGACCACATATCATGATGGGGGTTGAGGGGGTCCGGGGGGAGTATCTGCTGGACACAGGGGCCTCGTGCATTCTGGTTCATGTAGATGACCCGACCACCTCACCCCTATCCAGTGGGATCCCCTACTGCCTAACCAGCTTCACTGGAGAAGAACGCGAGGGCTTCTTCTCCAAACCGCTGCAGATACACATAGGCACCCTCCACACCATGTGGAAGTGTGTCCTTCTGCCATGGGAGGGAGTGGGTAAGGGCATCCTAGGGGCAGATTTCCTCAGCGGCCAGAAAATTCTGGTCGACCCGAGGAACCACTGTCTGTGGGGCACAGCTGACACCGGGGAGGGGGAAGGTACAGCAGTCATGCAGGGGAAGAGTTCCCTCTGCACTGTAAAGCCGAAGGAGGGATATGACTTCGGCGCTCTGGTAGATGGCACCCCGATGATCTATCAGGCTTTTGTGCGGGCCAACCTGGCGGCATTTGCCAGGCATAAGCACGACTGTGGACGGGTAAATGGGTTCGAGGTCAGAGTAGATGGGGACCCCATGTCTAAGCCCCAGAAGCAATATAATTTTCCCAGGGAGGCTGAGGCACACCTAGAGGTCGCATTGGGATCTCTCGTCAGACAGGGAGTGTTGAGACCAATAGCCACACGTGTGAACTCTCCACTTTGGCCAGTTAGGAAAACGGACAATTCTTGGAGGGCCACGGTGGACTACCGAGTCCTCAATAAAAATATCCCTGCCTGTGCACCCATAGTGGCAGCCATAGCCGACCTAGTCGCAGCCATCCCTGCGTCCGCAGCCGTCTTTACGGTACTGAACATCTCGCATGGGTTCTGATCCATCCCGCTGCGGCGGGAGGACCAGTACAAATTCGCCTTTACCTTCAAAGGACAGCAGTATACCTGGAACTGTCTTCCCCAGGGCTTCCACAATAGTCCGAGCATTTTTCATCAGTGTATGGCCAACTGCCTGAAATAGTTCAGCAGACCCAGACAGCTAGTCCAGTACGTGGACGACCTGCTGCTGTTCTCCGATTCGGCGGAAGAGCACGGTCCCCTGCTGGCAGAGCTGTTGGGACTGCTGCACGAGGAGGGTTTTAAAGTAAACCCTAAGAAAGCACAGATCGGCCAGACAGAGGTAAAATTCCTGGGGCTGACTGTGTGGGCAGGGGAGAGAGCCATTGATGAGGCTAAGAGGAGGGCAGTTCAGGAGTTACTGGCCCTGACTACAGTTACAGGGGTGAGGTCGTTCCTGGGTTCAGATCAGCCATGATCTTATTGAATGGCAGAGCAGGCTCGAGGGGCTAGATGGCCTACTCCTGTTCCTAATTCTTATGTTCTTATGTTCTTATGGGTCTGATGGTTACTGCAGGGACTTCATTGAGGATTACACAGCCATTGCAGCCCCCCTACTCCGGCTCCTGCGCAAAGGAGCGGAGTGGGAATGGGATGAGGACTGTGATGCAGCGTTTACCCGCCTCAAGGGAGACCTGCAGTAAGCTCCGGCCCTGGGAGTGGTAGATGAGGCGAGGAATTTTTCCTGGAGGTAGCAGCCAGTGGGGATAGCTTAAGTGCTGTGCTAATGCAACAGCGGCACGGCCAGCTTAGACCGGTGGTCGACTCGTCCAGGGTCCTCACTGAGGTTGAGAGGGGTTACTCAAACTGTGAAAGGCATCTGCTGGCCACCCACTGGGCTGTGAAGCGGTCGCAGGTGTTCACAGGAGTGTCCCCCATCACCCTCCTCACTCATCACACCCCCACTCAGATTCAGCTGGATGGGAGAATTAAGGATGGGACAGTGAGTAGCACACGTATTGCTCGCTGCACCCTCCTGCTCTCACAGATGGATTTGAGAGTAAAAGGGATGTGTGAGCCCCGACTGGCAGCCAACATGCTGTACCCCGGGAAAGCCCACCGTTGCTCCGTTGAGGGAGTCTGGGACGTGGACATAGGGCTCCGGGCGGGGATCCATCCCCACGGCCGGGAGAACTATGTTGACAGGTCCAGCACGGTGGTGGCAGGGGAAAGGCTCACAGGGTGCGAGATTTATGATGCCAGCATGCTGAACTGTCGGCAGTCATGTATGTAGTCACCCACCCCGACGAATTCCCACGGCCCGATACCATCTGTTCAGATAGTATGTTCACCTACAATGCCTGCACGGAGTACCTAGCCATCTGGTCCCGTCGCGGGTATACATCTGCAGACGGTAAGCCCCTGGCCATAAAACCCCTACTGCAGCACATCATGTAGGCCGTAGGGACCAGGGCAGACATTTGCATTCACAAAGTAAAGGACCATAACAAACATGAGCCCAGGGCTGCGGGGAACCAAAAGGCAGATCAACTTGTCAAAGAGGGAGCCCGAACAGGAACCAAGTGGAAGCCGCTCGAGGCAGGCCCTATAGCAGCTATCCGGGACGGACGGGGGACACAAGGGAGCGCAGGGGTGGCTTTGGCCCCGGACCTCCAGCAGGTACAGGCATGAGATCCCGTCCTCAATTCCGTCATGGACAAGCTGACTGCGGGAGAAAAGGTCGAAGGACCGTACGGAGGCACAGGCATCCATGTTAGGGAGAAAATGTTATTTAAAGGAGAGCAGTGGATAGTGCCCGAGCAGCACCAGAGGGAGTTCCTTCAGCTGGCCCACGCAGGCCCTGGAGCTGGACACCCCGGACCGGAGGTCACTTGGCAACGGGTGGAACAGGTCTTTTGGTGGTCCCAGCTCTGGGAAGACACTCGTGAATTTTGCGCGAACTGTCTTGTCTGTACAGCCAATAATCCAGATCCCCAGAAAAGAATGGTGTCTCTAGGACACGCAAGGAGGGTAGAGTGACCATGGTAATCGATACAAATCGATTACATAGGGCCCCTACCTGTGGCTAAGGGAGGGTACTGGTACTGTCTGGTTTTGGTGGACATTTTCACAAAGTGGGTTGAAGCCTTCCCTTGCCAAACAGCCACAGCAGCAGGGACTGCCAGGATATTAGTTAGGGAGGTGTTCTCCAGATGGGGACTTCCACAGTACGTGGAGTCTGACTGGGGGAGCCAATTCACGGGACAGGTCATGCAGGCAACCCTTAAGGTGCTGGGGATTGAGGGGAAGTGGCACGTCGCCTACAACCCCCAGTCCTCAGGGCTAGTGGATCGTATTAATAGGACCTTGAAAGAAAAACTCAGGAAGGAGACTGGGGATTCCCCGCAGAGGTGGGTGGAGAGGTTGCCCCTGGTTTTGATGGGGATCCGGGCCAGCCAGCCGAAAAGCACGGGGTATTCCCCATACGAGCTCAGGACTGGAAGAGCCATGCGAACCCCCACCCATGTACCTGTCCCGGTCCTGACTGAAGTTCAGGTAATCGAGGTGAATAGGGACCGCTTTACCAAGTGTCTGTTGGAGCACCTTAAGCAGATTCACTGGCAGGCAGCCACTAACCTGGGGAAGCAGCATCAGACCAACCGATTGCTGCTGGAACCGAGCAAACACCACGAGTGGCAGGTGGGGAACCAGGTCATGGTCCGCAACTTTGCCAGGGTGGGAGTCTTTGAGCCACTATACATGGGGCCTTACAGTATTGTCGACAAGGCAAGCCCCATGGTATATGCGGTCAAGATGCCCCGCCGGGTTAAATGGTTTCACATTAACCAATGTAAACTGTTTAACCCCAACAAGGCAAAACCTCGTGGGAAAGGACAGCCCGGAGGAATAATCCCGACGGGAAGCCCAGGCCCCCAGCCCACTACTGCAGCCCCACCGATCCCACCACAAGGAGCAGTGAGTTGCTTCACAGGTACAAGCTACCAACAGATTTGGGACCCACAGGAAGGGGGATTCCCACCTTACATATGGAACGAGGTCTCACCTCCACCCATTAGGAGATCCGCTCAGACTCCGCAGCCAAGAGTGCCACCATCCCTAGCAGCCTGTTTTACTTTCCCGAGAGGTACTAGGGGAAAAGGGCCGCGCAGGGCAAGCAGCCAATCACTGGATGTGACCCTGCAGCCAAGGTCTCCTGACGGGGAAGGGGTTGTACCGGAGAAAGGGGCCGCTGACAGTGAGGAGCCTGTCGGGGCTAGCCTAGCTTTTGGTGCAGACAGCCCAGAGCCTGCAGGAGAGAGGGTGGCAGTGGGTCCCAGTAGTGAGTAGTCCCAAGAAGAACAGAGGAAACGCTGTGAGAGTATCAACTGTGAGTGGTTTCGGGTGGAACCCTTATACAACCCAAAGCCCCCAGAGGATACGGGAGTCCCCGGCAGTGAGGAGCCTGCCGAGGGAATTTTCGTTGCTCCCGAGGGCAGTGAGCCATCCCTGGAGGGGTTGAGGGGCTGTACCAGCCCAGTAAGCACGACCCGAAGCTCAGGGGACACCTTGGCAGGGGAGACAGAGGGGCCGCGGAGGTCGGTCCGGCCCAAGAGGCCAAAGGAGAGGTGGTCTCCCCCCTACATTCCCCCGCATAAAAGGAAAACCAAGGAGCGTCCCAGGGATTAGCACAGCCACCCGGGAAGGGTGGCAAGCAGGTTAAAAAGGAGAGCAGTAGGTGTGTACAGATATATATAAAGTTTTCTCTAGTGTAGTGGGGCTCAGGTGGCCTTTGCAATATAGGAAGAAAAACAGTGAGGCTTTTGAGCCAATGGGATAGGGAGCCTGGACTTCTTTTTTTCCCCTCTCACTTCCTCTTTTGTGTAAGATTTGTTTGTTGTTTCAAGTGTTTATTAGTTGAAACCCCTTGACTTCCACAGTAAAATTGCGGTTTGCGGTCAGAGCGATAGACACACACAGTTTAAACCCGTGCAGGGGTACTGTGAGGTGTAGACAGAGTGGAAAATGGGGGAGGGATGAGCCAGGGGGCTCAGGGTTTTTGAACCAAATGAGGTTTTGTCTTTCAGAAGAGGAACCAGAGATGAAGAAAATCCTGCTCCTGTGCAATTACATCAGAATGTGCATCGGTTACCGGGGAGAGACTGAAGCTGCTATTATTTTTGGATGCTCAGGGTGGCAGGTACCAACTGTCACCACAGGAGAAGGGACACCAGGGGTAGAGGGGACCGCAATATATGTCCACAGGGGAAGGTGGCCAGGATGGTTGGGGTCCAATTCCACTAGATACTCCAGCCACCCTGGGGTCACGTATGGGGAAGCATCAGTCACCTGCCCCAACATTGAGGTGACCACATCCCGGGTAGTGGTTGGGAAGAGGGTTCGCCTGACCTTCCCGGTGGGAAGGTGGTGGTGGCTCAGGAAGCTGAGCAAGGACATGGGAAACCCGACAGCAGATTGGGAGAGACTGGACAACAGCACCTACCGGACCATCACGGGCACCCAGGGGGGAGTGAGTGTGTGTTGGGATAAATGGTGGGAGGCTGAGTTAAGAGTGTATGTGTGCATGTGGGGATTAGAGAAGATATGCCCGGCGGGCATCACCATAGCGTTCTCCCGACAGTGGCGGGATGAAGCCGGGGGGGGGGGGGGGGGGGGGGGGAATGGGATGGGAACGGAACGGAGCATGGTCGCATGCATAGTAAGCCACCCCAGCTCCATCCACGCCACCGAGATAAGCGCACACCCCAGACAGCCCCTGGCCACAGCCCCGACTGAACCAACTGACACGGACAGATGCCCTACCACCCAGGGACCAGAGAATGGTTTGGTTTTGGTTCCCACGGACAAGTTGCTATACCAGGGGGTCCACTACGCCGTGGCCTCTATCATCCTAAATCTTACCGAGGTGCACCTACCTGAGTGGTGCCCAAAAGAGACAGAACGCCTCTACCAGGCTCTCCATCGAGAAATGTTCAGCACATTCTACGGGCTCGATTTTTGGCTATTTGAATAAGACTTTGCTGTACAGTCTGCAACCCAAAGACAACGTCAAACCGAAAAGACACAGAAGATGGATCTGGAATGATGTTTTTACCGGTTTCAACACCGGGGCATCAATGATAGCATGGACAATTTCGGATACCATATTCCATTTTTACCAGAGCACCTGACAGATCTGTTCAAAGCAGTACAAAAATCCCAGAAACATTATTTCACCCTACAAGAAGAAAAACAGTGACATTGGGAGCCCAGATAGCTGACTTAAATTCAAGGCCCTGGTGGGATTGGGGGGTTGGACGTAGAGGTCCCAGCCTGGGACCGCATCCTCTCTCACGCCTTGGTAGTGACACAGCTGATCATCGTAGCCTATTTGCTGGTGATCCGCTGCCAGTTTAGGAGAAAGGGCCGTCATTTAAAAATTTAAGAAAGCTATGCGGGAGGCCAAGTCTATGCAGTATGACGGACTGATTATAGTGCAATACATTCGGCTCGTACAAAGAAAAGTCTGTACCTTGTAAAAGGTCCGTACCTCCCTATCTGTAATACTATGATGTGTGATACTATGTACTATTATGATTTTGGTGAAGGGGATTGGTTGAGAAGCATTTTTACATTTTCAATATTGTATTGATTCCAAACGTATGGAAACCATTGGTGTATTTTAATGTTTTATCGTGGATTTCGGTACGATTTGGGGAAGATTGGCTCTGTGACGGGGAAAAGGTTTTGCTTCACATTTTGAAAACACCCTGAGACAGAGTATTTTAATGGGGGAGTGTAAGGTTCAAAAATCCACGGCCGCATTTTACTGAAACACCCTAAGGACAAGAAAACTAACATGGGATCGTTCTATTCATTTTAAATGAACATTTTTGGCCACCAAACCCTCAGACCAGGCAGGCTGGGAAACGTGTGGGCGGATACAGACATTGTGGAGTTTGGCTCACAAGTGAGACAGAGGCACTGTCCAATGGGAGAAAAGTGCATTCTGGCAGGCCAATCAGGGGTCGAGTCGGGCCTGAAGCGGGGAAATCCTCAACCAATAGGGACTACCCGGCCCAGTTTGAAAATATGACTCACCCCTAATGAATGTGGACCATCATCTACCTAATTAATATGGACAGTGGACTATCACTGCAGTAATGGCCCATCAAAGGGGAGGCCCAAACCAATTGACTCCCAGGACTGTAACAAAGGACCAGCAGACTTTTAGACACCAATGTGCACTGAAACAATACCCCTGTCCTCACACCTATCTGTACCTGTGACATCTTCTGATTAAATATTCAAAGCTATCTCCCCGCCCAAACTTACACAATGGACCACCCACTGAGTTTGAGCGGGAAAAGGCCAGAACTAAATTGGTTATAGGACCTACAGAACCACCAGGGGTGTAGAAGCAGCAGGGTGTGGAAGCAGCTGGAGAGGTTGGAGGTTTTGCAAGGTGGGGGAGGTTTTGGAGAGGGGGGAGGTTTTGGAGAGGGGGGAGGTTGGAGCTTGGAGCTTGGAGCTTGTATCTAGAGAGAGCTTTTTCTCGCTCTCGCTCCATCAGAGGAAGAAGCAGCAGTTTTGCAGACGTATCCACCAAGACTGAAAACCAGCAGGCAGTGACAGTGACTTCCCACAGCTGAGCCGAGCAAGGAAACCAACCAGAGGTTGGAGGTTGGAGTCAGCTTTTGGGAGTTGAGTCAGCTTTTCACAGGGCCCTTGCTCTGGGGAAGGTGTGCTTAACTCCAGCAGCTTTTTGCTTAGGAGCCAACTGAAAGGCAAAGAGAAGAAACCGACGCAACATCGAGGAGGAAAACCGAACCGACCAACAACGTAAAACCCACCCCAGAGGGACCCCGAGCTGAAATAAGTGCCCCCAGAACCACAGAGTTGATAGGATTGTGAGTGTAGCCCAAACCCCCTCACAGACTCAATTTAGGATAGGAATTGATAAGAAGGTTGGAAGTGGGAGGTGTGGTTGTGTGTGAGTGGAATGTTTCAACCTCTTATTTTCCCCTTCCATGTTGCGAGATTTTTCGTGTTGTTGAGTGAGATCGTGCCATTACTGCTATTTATGACCTCTTCCTATGCCTTCTATCTTGGTGTTTACTATGCTAAATAAACAACATTAGCCATTTTGTACTCTTACCCACTGTGTCTGGTGCCTCGTTACTCACCCATCCTCATAAATCGCACGTACAGAACCCCAGGGGAGTGTGGATTCGAACCTACACCCTAAAACTCCCCTTACAATACATAATGCATAATGTGCAGTTAGAAGTTAGCCACATATTCCAAACAAGAAACAGCCATTAGAATAAAATAATAAGTAAAATGAATCATCCGTGTAAGGCTACTGCATGACCTGGCAAAAATTCTCATTCAGATGTCGAGGATGTATCGGATCACTGGGATGGGATGCTCCAACTGTTTGCCTGTTTTTCAAGCCCTAGTGCACACCTGGGTGACCTTGGAATGAGATCATGCGGTGCCCACCGGTTCAGTGAAGCTTACCAGGACCGTTCAGCAGCAATAAAGGCCATTCATCATATCTTACTTCATATATTCATTCATAATCACTCACTGACATCACAAAATCTACATTTTACTAGTTCAAACCTGTGTCCTGCTCCCATTGTTTATTTTACAGCAATATTGCAGATTAACCTTTTCAATATCATTTACTAACTTATAAGCTTCTTAAATATCCCTCAGACACTTCCACCGAAGTTGAAAATCCGAAGTCTCTCCAATCTTGCCAGATAATTGAGACGCCTGGCACAAGGCATCGGTCTCATTGCCCCTCTCGGCACTGCCTCCAGTGCTTGAATATCTTGTTTCTTGATGACCAGAACTGGGCACAATAAGTTGAGTATAGAAACATAGAAACATAGAAAATAGGTGCAGGAGTAGGCCATTCAGCCATTCTAGCTGCACCGCCATTCAATGAGTTCATGGCTGAACATGCAACTTCATTACCCCCTTCCTGCTTTGTCGCCATACCCCTTGATCCCCCGAGTAGCAAGGACTTCATCTAACTCCCTTTTGAATATATTTAGTGAATTGGCCTCAACTACCTTCTGTGGTAGAGAATTCCACAGGTTCACCACTCTCTGGGTGAAGAAGTTTCTCCTCATCTCGGTCCTAAATGAGATTATCCTTATCTCATCCTTTATCCCTTATCCTTAGACTGTGACCCCTGGTTCTGGACTTCCCCAACATTGGGAGCATTCTTCCTGCATCTAACCTGTCTAAACCCGTCAGAATTTTAAAAATTTCTATGAGGTCCCCTCTCATTCTTCTGAACTCCAGTGAATACAAGCCCAGTTGATCCAGTCTTTCTTGATAGGTCAGTCCCACCATCCCGGGAATCAGTCTGGTGAATCTTCGCTGCACTCCCTCAATAGCAAGAATGTCCTTCCTCAAGTTAGGAGACCAAAACTGTACTCAATACTCCAGGTGTGGCCTCACCAAGGCCCTGTACAACTGTAGCAACACCTCCCTGCTCCTGTACTCAAATCCCCTCGCTATGAAGGCCAACATGCCATTTGCTTTCTTAACCGCCTGCTGTACCTGCATGCCAACCTTCAATGACTGATGTACCATGACACCCAGGTCTCGTTGCACCTCCCCTTTTCCTAATCTGTCAGCATTCAGATAATAGTCTGTCTCTCTGTTTTTACCACCAAAGTGGATAACCTCACATTTATCCACATTATACTTCATCTGCCATGCATTTGCCCACTCACCTAACCTATCCAAGTCACTCTGCAGCCTCATAGCATCCTCCTCGCAGCTCACACTGCCACCCAACTTAGTGTCATCTGCAAATTTAGAGATACTACATTTAATTCCCCTCGTCTAAATCATTAATGTACAATGTGAACAGCTGGGGCCCCAGCACAGAACCTTGCGGTACCCCGCTAGTCACTGTCTGCCATTCTGAAAAGTACCCATTTACTCCTACTCTTTGCTTCCTGTCTGAGAACCAGTTCTCAATCCACGTCAGCACACTACCCCCAATCCCATGTGCTTTAACTTTGCACATTAATCTCTTGTGTGGGACCTTGTCGAAAGCCTTCTGAAAGTCCAAATATATCACATCAACTGGTTTTCCCTTGTCCACTTTACTGGAAACATCCTCAAAATATTCCAGAAGGTTTGTCAAGCATGATTTCCCTTTCACAAATCCATGCTGACTTGGACCTATCATGTCACCATTTTCCAAATGCACTGCTATGACATCCTTAATAATTGATTCCATCATTTTACCCACTACTGAGGTCAGGCTGACCGGTCTATAATTCCCTATTTTCTCTCTCCCTCCTTTTTTAAAAAGTGGGGTTACATTGGCTACCCTCCACTCGATAGGAACTGATCCAGAGTCAATGGAATGTTGGAAAATGACTGTCAATGTATCTGCTATTTCCAAGGCCACCTCCTTAAGTACTCTGGGATGCAGTCCATCAGGCCCTGGGGATTTATCGGCCTTCAATCCCATCAATTTCCCCAACACAATTTCCCGACTAATAAAGAGTTCCCTCAGTTCCTCCTCCTTACGAGACCCTCTGACCCCTTTTATATCCGGAAGGTTGTTGGTGTCCTCCTTAGTGAATACCGAAACAAAGTACTTGTTCAATTGGTCTGGCATTTCTTTATTCCCCGTTATGACTTCCCCTGATTCTGACTGCAGGGGATCTACGTTTGTCTTTACTAACCTTTTTCTCTTTACATACCTATAGAAATTTTTGCAACCCTGCAAGCTTCTTCTCGAACTCCATTTTCCCTGCCCTAATCAAACCCTTTGTCCTCCTCTGCTGAGTTCTAAATTTCTCCCAGTCCCCGGGTTCGCTGCTATTTCTGGCCAATTTGTATGCCACTTCCTTGGCTTTAATACTATCCCTGATTTCCCTTAATAGCCACGGTTAAGCCACCTTCCCTTTTTTATTTTTACGCCAGACAGGAATGTACAATTGTTGTAGTTCATCCATGCCGTCTCTAAATGTCTGCCATTGCCCATCCACAGTCAACCCCTTAAGTATCATTCGCCAATCTATCCTAGCCAATTCACGCCTCATACCTTCAAAGTTACCCTTCTTTAAGTTCTGGACCATGGTCTCTGAATTAACTGTTTCATTCTCCATCCTAATGCAGAATTCCACCATATTATGGTCACTCTTCCCCAAGGGGCCTCGCACAACGAGATTGCTAATTAATTCTCTCTCATTACACAACACCCAGTCTAAGATGGCCTCCCCTCTAGTTGGTTCCTCGACATATTGGTCTAGAAAACCATCCCTTATGCACTCCAGGAAATCCTCCTCCACCGTATTGCTTCCAATTTGGCTCGCCCAATCTATGTGCATATTAAAGTCACCCATTATAACTGCTGCACCTTTATTGCATGCACCCCTAATTTCCTGTTTGATACCCTCCCCAACATCACTACTACTGTTTGGAGGTCTGTACACAACTCCCACTAACGTTTTTTGCCCTTTGGTGTTCTGCAGCTCTACCCATATAGATTCCACATCATCCAAGCTAATGTCTTTCCTAACTATTGCATTAATCTCCTCTTTAACCAGCAATGCTACCCCACCTCCTTTTCCTTTTATTCTATCCTTCCTGAATGTTGAATAACCCTGGATGTTGAGTTCCCAGCCCTGATCATCCTGGAGCCACGTCTCCGTAATCCCAATCACATCATATTTGTTAACGTCTATTTGCAGTTAATTCATCCACCTTATTGCGGATACTCCTTGCATTAAGACACAAAGCCTTCAGGCTTGTTTTTTTAACACCCTTTGTCCTTTTAGAACTTTGCTGTACAGTGGCCCTTTTTGTTCTTTGCCTTGGGTTTCTCTGCCCTCCACTTTTACTCATCTCCTTTCTGTCTTTTGCTTTTGCCTCCTTTTTGTCTCCCTCTGTCTCCCTGCATTAGTTCCCATCCCCCTGCCATATTAGTTTAACTCCTCCCCAACAGCACTAGCAAACACTCCCCCTAGGACATTGGTTCCGGTCCTGCCCAGGTGCAGACCGTCCGGATTGTACTGGTCCCACCTCCCCCAGAACCGGTTCCAATGCCCCAGGAATTTGAATCCCTCCCTGCTGCACCACTGCTCAAGCCACGTATTCATCTGCGCTATCCTGCGATTCCTACTCTGACTAGCACGTGGCACTGGTAGCAATCCCGAGATTACTACTTTTGAGGTCCTACTTTTTAATTTAGCTCCTAGCTCCTTAAATCCGTTTCGTAGGACCTCATCCCTTTTTTTACCTATGTCGTTGGTACCAATGTGCACCACGAGAACTGGCTGTTCTCCCTCCCTTTTCAGAATGTCCTGCACCCGCTCCAATTTGCAGAGTTTCTGAAGCCAAGTCTTTGAGATAAATTAGAAACAGCAATGATCCCCATTCTGACCCCTGGGACACCCCACTTAGACTTCTCCCCCAAGAACATAAAAAATAGGAGCAGGAGTAGGCCACCTGGCCCCTCGAGCCTGCTCCGCCATTTAATAAGATCATGGACTCAGCTCCACTTCCCTGCCCGCTCCCCATAACCCTTTATTCCCTTATCACTCAAAAATCTGTCTGTCTCCGCCTTAAATATATTCAAATATCCAGCCTCCACAGCTCTCTGGGGCAGAGAATGCCATAGGTTTACAACTCTAAGAGAAGAAATTCCTCCTCATCTCAGTTTTAAATAGGCGGCCCCTTTTTCTGAGACTATGTCCCTTAGTTTTAGTTTCCCCTATGAGTGGAAATATCCTCTCTGCATCCACCTTGTCAAGCCCCCTCATTATCTCATATGTTTCGATAAGATCATCTCTTATTCTTCTCAACTCCAATGAGTATAGGCCCAACTTACTTAACCTGTCTTCATAAGTCAACCACCTCATCTCTGGAATCAACCTAGTGAACCTTCTCTGAACAGCCTTCACTGCAAGTATATCCTTCCTTAAATACGGAGGCCAAAACTGTACACAGTACTCCAAGTGTGGCCTCAGCAATACCCTGTACAGTTGCAGGACTTTGCTGCTTTTATACTCTATCCCCCTTGCAATAAAGCCCAACATTCCATTTGCCTTCCTGATTACTTGCTGTACCTGCATACTCACTTTCTGTGTTTCATGCACAAGGACCCCCAGGTCCATCTGTACTGAAGCAATTTGCAATTTTTCTCCATTTAAATTATAATTTGCTTTTCTATTATTTTTGCCAAAGTGGATAACCTCACATTTTCCTACATTATACTCCATCTGCCAAATTGTTGCCCACTCACTTAGCCTGTCTTTTTCCCTTTGAAGATTATTTGTGTCCTCCTCACAATTTGCTTTCCCACCCATCTTTGTATCATCAACAAACTTGGCTACATTACACTCGGTCCCTTCATCCAAGTCATTAATATAGATCGTAAATAGTTCCGCATTGTGATTCCGGGAGGAGCTCCTCGGCCACAGGGAGAAGATGATTGAGGAGAACTCGAGCGACAACTTTCTCAGTGGCTGATAGCAGGGAGATTCCCCTGTAGTTGCCGCAGTCGGACTTGTCCCCTTTTTAAAAAATGGTCACAATCACTGCATCTCTCAGATCTCCCGGCATGCTCTCCTCCCTCCAGATGAGAGAGATGAGGTCATGTATCCATATTTTAGCGCCTCAGCAGGGATTCCATCCACACCTGTAGCCTTGTAATTCTTAAGCTGTTTTATGGCTTTGCCTACCTTGTGCAACGTTGGAGTTTCACGGAGTTGGTGGCGGGTCACATGCTGCGGGATGCAGTCGAGAACACTCGAGTCAAAGGCAGAGGAGATTGAGGAGATCTTTAAAGTGCTCCTTCCATCGGGCCCTGACAGTCTCGGTGTCCTTTATGAGTGTTTCCCCATTCTTGGCCAGAAGTGGGGTGCGGCCTTGGGAATTTGGATCATAGGTGGTCTACAGGGTTGTAGTAATACCCGCCCTCCTGTATGGATCTGAGGCATGGACGATGTATAGAAGGCACCTCAAGTCGCTGGAGATATATCATCAGAGACCAACGATGTCTCTGCAAGATCCTGCAAATCCCCTGGGAGGACAGGCGTACCAACATCAGTGTCCTCAACCAGGCTAACATCCCCAGTATTAAAGCACTGACTACACTCGATCAGCTTGGCTGGGCAGGCCACATAGTACGCATGCCAGATACGAGACTCCCCAAGCAAATGCTTTATGCGGAGCTCCTTCATGGTAAACAAGCCAAAGGAGGACAGCGGAAATGTTATAAGGACACCCTCAAAGCCTCCATGGTAAAGTGTGACATCACCACTGACACTGGGAGTCCCTGGCCGCAGACCGCCCGAGGTGGAGAAAGTACATCCGGGAGGGCGTTGAGCTCTTCGAGTCTCAACGCAAAGAGCATGAAGAGGCCAAGCGCAGGCAGCGGAAGGAGCGTGGGGCAAACCAGCCCCACCGACCCCTACCCTCGATGAATGTCTGTCCCACCTGTAACAGGGTCTGTGGCTCTCGTATCGGACAGTTCAGCCATCAAAGAACTCACTTTGGGAGTGGAAGCAAGTCTTCCTCGATTCCGAGGGACTGCCTATGATGATGATGAAATAGTGGAGACCTCAGCACCGATCCCTGTGGCATCCCACTAGTTACTTTTTGCCAACCAGAAAATGACCCATTTATCCCGACTCTCTGTTTTCTGTTAGTTAGCCATGCTAATATATTACCCCCAATCCTGTGAACTTTTTTCTTGTGCAGTAACCTTTTATGTGGCACCTTATTGAATGCCTTCTGGAAATCCAAATACACCACATCCACTGGTTCCCCCTTATCCACCCTGCTCGTTACATCCTCAAAGAACTCCAGCAAATTTGTCAAACATGACTTCCCTTTCATAAAACCATGCTGACTCTGCTTGATTGAATTATGCTTTTCCAAATGTCCCGCTACTGCTTCCTTAATAATGGACTCCAGCATTTTCCCAACAACAGATGTTAGACTAACTGGTCTATAGTATTCTGCTAATTGTCTGCCTCGTTTTTTTAAATAGGGGCGTTACATTTGCGGTTTCCCAATCTGTTCGGATCGCCCCAGAATCCAGGGAATTTTGGTAGATTATAACCAATGCATCCACTATTTCTGCAGCCACTTCTTTTAAGACCCTAGGATGTAAGCCCAGGGACTAGTCCGCCTTTAGTCCTATTATTTTACCGAGTGCTACTTCTTTAGTGATAGTGATTGTATTAAGTTCCTCCCTCCCTATCGCCCCTTGATTATCCACTATTGGGACGTTTTTAGTGTCTTCTACCGTTAAGACCGTTTCAAAATATTTGTTCAATGTCTGCCATTTCCCTGTTCCCCATTATTAATTCCCCAGTCTCATCCTCCAGAGGATCAAAATTTACTTTAGCCACTTTTTTCCTTTTTATGTACTTGTAGAAACTCTTACTATCTGTTTTTATATTCCGTGCTGGTTTACTTTGTACTCTATCTTCCCTCTCTATCATTTTTTTAAGTCGTTCTTTGCTGGCTTTTAAAAGTTTCCCAATCCTCTGGCCTCCCACTAGGCTTAGCCACATTATATGCCCTGGTTTTCAATTTGATACCATTTTTTATTTCCTTAGTTCGCCATGGATGGTTATCCCTTCTCTTACAGTCTTTCCTTCTCATTGGGATATATTTTTGTTGCGAGTTATGAAATATCTCCTTAAATGTCTGCCACAGCTCATCAACCGTCCCATACTTTAATCTATTTTCCCAGTCCACTTTAGCCATCTCTGCCTTCATACATTACCCCTCTAACCAGTACTTGTTGTTTTCTAACCTTCAGCTAATTTCTTATCCATATCCAAATTTTGTCCTGAATTCCCAAAGCTTTGAATTAGCAAACTTTCATATAAAACTTTATTAAATGCTATTTTGGAAGTCTAAGGACACAATGTTGTGGAGTTTACCAGTCGACTTGGATTGTCACTTCCTGCAGGCTCTTCTTCTAAATCCATGGTGTCAGCTGTCAATTCATCATCATCATAGGCAGTCCCTCGGAATCGAAGAAGACTTGCTTCCACTCTTAACATGAGTTCTTAAGTGGCTGTACAGTCCAATACGTGAACCACAGTCTATGTCACAGGTGAGGCAGCTAGTCGTTGAGGGAAGGGGTGGGTGGGACTGGTTTGCCGCACGCTTTTTCGGCTGCCTGCGCTTGATTTCTGCACACGCTCGGCGACACGACTCAAGGTGCTCAGTGCCCTCCAGAATGCGCTTCCTCCACTTAGGGCGGACTTTGGCCAGGGTCTCCCAGGCGTCAGTGGGGCTGTTGCACTTTATCAGGGGTGCCCTTGTAACGTTTCCACTGCCCAGCTTTGACTTGTTTGCCGTGAAGGAGTTCCGAGTAGAGCGCTTGCTTTGGGAGTCTCGTGTCTGGCATGTGAACTATGTGGCCTGCCCAGTGGAGCTGATCGAGTGTGGATAGTGCTTCGATGATGGCGTTTGTCCGCCTGAGGAAAAGAGTGTTTGAAGACCTGGCCCTCAAAACTGCCACCAAGCTCATGATTTACACGGCTGCAGTAATACCCACCCTCCTGTATGGCTCAGAAACATGGACCATGTACAATAGACACCTCAAGTTGCTGGAGAAATACCACCAACAATGTCTCCGCAAGATCCTACAAATCCCTGGGAGGACAGATGCACCAACATTAGCGTCCTCGACCAGGCCAACATCCCCAGCTGTTAATTAAGTTATTGCTGTATAGATAATCCTAAAGTTTACTCCCGATAATTGATTTCATTATTTTACATGGAATTGAAGTAGTTGTTGTTATTTTTGAAAATGGGCATCACTATAGTGGGTTTCCAATCTACCTTCCCAATATTAATTGGCCTGGATTTTGCAGTCAGCAGTGAAGTGACAGTGCTCGCTGATGACCTCAAAGAAAACCTACCACAAAGATCTAGCGTTTTCTGTGGCATAGATTTCACCTTTCCCAACATTAATTTCATTCTGGCGCTGTGTATAGAGCATCTCTAGGGTTCAGCAACAGTGATGGCATCAAGCATGCTAAGCAGCCAAGCACACTGAAGAATTCTCACTGACAGCAAACCAGGAGATAAAAAGCACTGACTATCCTTCACTTTGTAATAATTTTATAGAGGGCAAAATAAAGATTGGGACATGCACATGGGATTAAAGTAGAAGCTGAAATATCATTAAAAATCTTTAAAAAATGTATAATTTAAAAAATCTAATTGAATTTGTATCATAATGGAGACATTTGACATTCCACAAATTTACGAGATTAGAGCATAAAAATGTGCATTTCATGTCAATTCAAGTGATTTGAAAGGTTTCCATCTGCGAGGAATTAGACCGTGCATCCTGTGGAGGAGCGGGAAATCACTGACGGGAAATCTGGATTTCCGCGTTTAACTGCGCACCTGCAAACACCAGAAGTTGTTGTCAGTTCCAGAGTAATAAGGTCGAACGCTGACCGTTTTGGCGTCATTACAGCCGTAAATTCCGGGCCATAAATTCCTTCATAACGATCGTCAGCGCCTCGTTAATTTCCTTTTATGCCTCTGGGACAAATATCATCTATCCCTATCATTAAGTTTAATACATTAAATAATGCATTTTTAATTGCTGGGGTATGTACCCTGTTTTAGTAGTGCCCTGCTCCCAGGAAAGGGGCACTTGCAGAAATATGTTGTTGCAGTGGCTTTGGGTTCATGGTTAAACACTGACCCGGGCACAGTTCAGACACCTAAAAACCTACATTAAGATGGTTCAAGTGCTTACCTTGGACTACTACAGACTGGGTCATGTTGAACAGAGGATGAATTGAGCAGTCCTCTACCCTCACTTCCTGGCCTATGTCAGTCTCCCTGTCTTGTTGCTATGGTTTCCCCGGGTGTCCTTTGCCGCCGGTTTGAGAGTTTCGCGCGCCGTTTCCTGGAGAAGACGTCACTTTCGCCTGACGTCAGGCTGCCATGGAAACGGGAAGCCGCTGTACGGGCAGAGCGGGGCCGGGCCAGGGACTGGGCGGGGCTGGTCCGGGGTTTGGGCGCCGGGGCGGAGCCGGGGGCTGGGCGGGCCTTCTCAGCTCAGTGTGAGCCCCGGGCACCTCTACACCCACCTCAGTCAGCAATGAGAGTGTTTAATGATCCAATGGCTGGATTTCCATCTCTCTATGCTAAAGATTGAAGTGTAATTGATTTGTTTCGATGATAATTCATGCACATTTATATTTCTCTTTAATTGGAATATATTGCAATTTCGTGTAAGCTGCTCCCCACCGATCAGCTGATAATCAGTGAGTTCGTATTTCCAGTAAATGTGTTCCCAAGTCAGGCAGCAGCCCAGTATTTGCTTCCTCTCCCTTGACTGTTGCCACGGTGGCAGTGATGCGCGGTCTGACAGTGCAGCCTGCAGATGGCAGCGCGGCCTTTCTGACCACAAGCTCGCTTTTGGTCCAAACTGATGTCATACCACGGTTGTAACGTCGGGATATAATACCTCCAGAATGGCAGATAGGTAAATATCCATTTAAAAATAGTTTAGAAATTGAGAGCGACGTGAGGTAACGCCATTTTATTGAAAGATTGAATTAACTTCTGATTCCGTTGGTAGGTGGTGGGGAGGTTGGATTCAGCAGAACCTCGCAACGGCGAAAGCCAAGGTATGGCGTTTTTAAAATCCGAATTCCTGCAAAGCCTAGTAAAATGATGCAGTAATTCGTGAGATTGTTTTTGGGTTTTTGACCAAATTAAATTTCCTAGTAGTTTTGTTAAGAATTCTAACACTTTGTGCATTCAACTATATACAATCTGTGCCGATAGTTATCATTTTGTGTCTATTCCATGGCATTGTTGGAAAATATGGTGACTCGTATCCTATTTCAGAGTTACTGATTCTATCTCTCCTCTTTAGCCTCGTCTGCTTCTCTCTATCTGTTTCTTATCTCTGATGCTTCTCGCCTCTTAACTCTTTGTTTCTTTCTCTGTCTTTTTCTTTATCTGCCCCGCCTCCTATCTCCTTACCTTAAAGTAAACAAGACAGTTGGATTTCTCTCTCCACAGATGCCACCTGCCTGAGTATTTCCAGCATTTTCTGTTTTTATTTCAGATTTCTAGCATCTGCAGTATTTTGCTTTTGTTGAGCCAGTTGGGTGATGGTTGCAGAGAAAATATGGCCCTCAGTGGCTCCCTTTCACTATACCTTTACCTGCCTAGCATCCCTTGTTTTGATCACAATCCCTACTTCTTAATCTTTTAACAACTCCTCAACTTCTATGACCCATGCTCCAATGTCACTCACCTTCGCCTGAATCCTTCATCACCTCTCCCCCAAGTGGGTTGTTGTAAGTGGCCAGAGATCCCTCACCTAGTGCAAACATAGGCTATAGGGAAATAGGCCCTTTCAATCCACTATATCTAGGCCCCTCACAATTTTATACACCTCAATGAGGTCTCCCCTCAGCCTGCCCTGTTCCAATGAAAACAAACCCAACCTATCTAATCTGTCCTCATGGCTAAGATTCTCTACTCCCGGCAACAAAACGTATAAGATTATGAGGGGACTTGACAAGGTGGATGCAAAGAGGATGTTTTCACTGATGGGGGAGACTAGAACTAGAGGGCATAATCTTAGAATAAGGGGCCACCCATTTAAAACTGAGATGAGGAAAAATTTCTTCTCTGAGGGTTGTAAATCTGTGGAATTCGCTGCCTCAGAGAGCTGTGGAAGCTGGGACATTGAATAAATTTAAGACAGAAATAGACAGTTTCTTAAACGATAAGGGAATAAGGGTTTATGGGGAGCGGGCAGGTAAAAGTGAACCTGAGTCCATGATCGGATCAGCCATAATCGTATTAAATGGCGGAGCAGGCTCAAGGAGCCATATGGTCCACTCCTGCTCCTATTTTTTATGTTCTTAGGTAATCCAGAGAAGTGGGAGGTAATGCATTTTGGGAGGGCTAACAAGGAAAGGGAATACACAATAAATCTCTGTACCCTCTACAGTGCAATCATGTCCTTCCTGTAATGCGGTGACCAGAACTGCACATAGTACTCCAGCTGTGGCCTAACCAGTGTTTTATGCAGTTCAAGCATAACTCCTCTTGTATTCTATGTCTCAGCTAATAAAGGCAAGCATTCTATATGCCTTCGACCTGGATCTGCTACTTTCAGGGATCTGTGGACATGGACTCCAAGGTCCCCTTGTTCCTCTACACTTCTCAGTATACTACCATTTATTGTGTATTCCCTTTCCTTGTTAGCCCTCCCAAAATGCATTACCTCCCACTTCTCTGGATTACCTAAGAACATAAAAAATAGGAGCAGGAGTGGACCATATGGCCCCTCGAGTCTGCTCCGCCATTTAATACGATTATGGCTGATCCGATCATGGACTCATTTCCCTGCCCGCTCCCCATAAACCCTTATTCCCTTATCGTTTAAGAAACTGTCTATTTCTGTCTTAAATTTATTCAATATCCCAGCTTCCACAGCTCTCTGAGGCAGCGAATTCCACAGATTTACAACCCTCTGAGAGAAGAAATTTTTCCTCATCTCAGTTTTAAATGGGTGGCCCCTTATTTTAAGATTATGCCCTCTAGTTCTAGTCTCCCCCATCAGTGAAAACATCCTCTTTGCATCCACCTTGTCAAGTCCCCTCATAATCTAATACGTTTTGATAAGATCACCTCTCATTCTTCTGAATTCCAGTGAGTAGAGGCCCAACCTACTCAACCTTTCCTCATAAGTCGACCCCCTTATCTCCGGAATTAACCATGTGAACCTTCTCTGAACTGCCTCCAAAGCAAGTATATCCTTTCGTAAATATGGAAACCTAAAATGCACGCAGTATTCCAGGTGTGGTCTCACCAATACCCACAAAAAATCTGCAAAGGGATATAGACAGGCTAAATTAGTGGGGGAAAATCTGGCAGATTGAGTATAATGTGGGAAAATGTGAGGTTATCCACTTTGGCAGAAAAAATAGAAAAACAAATTACAATTTAAATGGAGAAAAATTGCAAAGTGTTGCAGTTCAGAGGGACCCGGGGGTCCTTGTGCATGAAAGTGAGTATGCAGGTACAACAAGTAGTCAGGAAGGCAAATGGAATGTTGGCCTTTATTGCAACGGGGATAGAGTATAAAAGCAGATAAGTCCTGCTACAACTGTACAGGGTATTATTGTTAAGGCCACACCTAGAGTACTGCGTACCGTTTTGGTCTCCATATTTAAGGAAGGATATGCTTGCATTGGAGGCTGTTCAGAGAAAGTTCACTAGGTTGATTCCGGAGATGTGCGGTTGACTTATGAAGATAGGTTGAGTAGGTTGGGCCTATACACATTGGAGTTCAGAAGAATGAGAGGTGATCTTATCAAAACATAGAAGATTATGAGGGGGCTCGACAAGGTGGATGCAAAAAATATATTTACGTTCATAGGGGAAACTAAAACTAGGGGTCATAGTCTCAGAGTAAAGGGCCGCCTATTTAAAACTGAGATGAGGAGGAATTTCTTCTCTGAGGGTTGAAAATCTATGGAATTCTCTGCCCTAAAGACCTGTGGCGTCTGGGTCATTGAATATATTTAAGGTGGAGATAGACAAATTTTTGAGCAATAAGGGAGTAAAGGGTTGTGGGGAGTGGGCAGGGAAGTGGAGCTGAGTCCATGATCAGATCAGCCATGATCTTATTGAATGGCGGAACAGGCTCGATGGGCCAAATGGCCTAATCCTGCTCCTATTTCTTATGTTCTTATCTTCTTATGTTTAACTGTAGCAAGACTTACCTGCTTTTATACTCCATCCCCTTTGCAATAAAGGCCAAGATTTCATTGGCCTTCCTGATCACTTGTACGTGCATACTATCCTTTTGTGTTTCATGTACCAGGATCCCCAGGTCCTGCTGTACTGCAGCACTTTGCAATCTTTCTCGATTTAAATAATAATTTGCTCTTTGATTTTTTTTCCTGCCATTAAGTTCCATTTGCCACTGTTCTGCCCACCTGATAAGTTGATTGATATCTTCTTGCAGTCTGCAGCTTTCTTCTGCATTATCAACCACACAGCCGATTTTTGTATCATTTGCAAACTTATTAATTATACCCCCGATATTCAAGTCTAGATCATTGATGTATATCACACAAAGCAAGGGACATTGTACTGAGCCCTGCGGAACCCCACTGGAAACATCCTTCCAGTCGCAAAAACACCCATCAACCATTACCCTTTGCCTCCTGCCTCCGAGCCAATTTTGGATCCAACTTGCCCTGGATTCCATGGGCTTTTACTTTTGTGACCAGTCTGCCATGTGAGACAGTATCAAAAACTTTGCTAAAATCCATATACACTGCATCATACACTTTGCCTTCATTGACCCTCCTGGTTACCTCCGAAAAATTCAATCAAGTTAGTCAGACACGACCTTCCCTTAACAAATCCATGCTGACTGTCCTTGATTAATCCGTGTCTTTCTAAGTGAAGATTTATCCTGTCTTTCAGGATTTTTCCAATAATTTTCCCACCACTGAGGTTAGGCTGACTGGCCTGTAATTACACGGTCTATCTTTTTCTCCCTTCTTAAACAAAGGTAGCACATTCGCAGTCCTCCAGTCCTCTGGCACCACACCTGAAGCCAGAGAGGATTTGAAAATGATCGTCAAAACCTCAGCTATTTCCTCATTTGCTTCACTTAACAGCCTAGGATACATTTCCTGGGGATTTATCCACTTTCAAAGCTGCTAAACCACTTAATATCTCCTCTCTCCCTATGTTTATTTCATATAATATATCACACTCCTCCTCCTTAATAGCAATGTCTGCATCGCCCCTCTCTTTTGTGAAAACAGACGCAAAGTATTCGTAAGAACCATACCCACATCTTCCGCCTCCACACACAGATTATCCTCATGGTCTCGAAAAGGCCCTACCCTTTCTTTAGTTATCCTCTTGCTCTTAATAAGACATTCTTGGGTTTTCCTTGATTTTACTTGCCAAGAATTTTTCATGCTCTCTCTTTGCTTTCCTAATATACTTTTTAATTTCACCCCTGCACTTTCTATACTCTTATAGTTCCAAGGAATTTCCTGAACAAATTAAACAATGCATTATTCATCAATCCAGTAAAAGAGAGATTGTTGTCATATGTCAACGACATAGGTAAAAAAAGGGATGAGGTCCTACGAAAAGAATTTAAGGAGCTAGGAGCTAAATTAAAAAGTAGGACCTCAAAAGTAGTAATCTCGGGATTGCTACCAGTGCCACGTGCTAGTCAGAGTAGGAATCGCAGGATAGCGCAGATGAATACATGGCTTGAACAGTGGTGCAGCAGGGAGGGATTCAAATTCTTGGGGCATTGGAACCGGTTCTGGGGGAGGTGGGACCAGTACAAACCGGACGGTCTGCACCTGGGCAGGTCCGGAACCAATGTCCTAGGGGGAGTGTTTGCTAGTGCTGTTGGGGAGGAGTTAAACTAATATTGCAGGGGGATGGGAACCTATACAGGGAGACAGAGGGAGACAAAAAGGAAGCAAAAGCAAAAGACAGAAAGGAGATGAGGAAAAGTGGAGGGCAGAGAAACCCAAGGCAAAGAACAAAAAGGGCCACTGTACAGCAAAATTCTAAAAGGACAAAGGGTGTTAAAAAAACAAGCCTGAAGGCTTTGTGTCTTAATGCAAGGAGTATCCGCAATAAGGTGGATGAATTAATTGTGCAAATAGATGTTAACAAATATGATGTGATTGGGATTACGGAGACGTGGCTCCAGGATGATCAGGGCTGGGAACTCAACATCCAGGGGTATTCAACATTCAGGAAGGATAGAATAAAAGGAAAAGGAGGTGGGGTAGCATTACTGGTTAAAGAGGAGATTAATGCAATAGTTAGGAAAGACATTAGCTTGGATGATGTGGAATCTATATGGGTGGAGCTGCAGAACACTAAAGGGCAAAAATCGTTAGTGGGAGTTGTGTACAGACCTCCAAACAGTAGTAGTGATGTTGGGGAGGGCATCAAACAGGAAATTAGGAGTGCATGCAATAAAGGTGCAGCAGTTATAATGGGTGACTTTAATATGCACATAGATTGGGCTAGCCAAACTGGAAGCAATACGGTGGAGGAGGATTTCCTGGAATGCATAAGGGATGGTTTTCTAGACCAATATGTCGAGGAACCAACTAGGGGGGAGGCCATCTTAGACTGGGTGTTGTGTAATGAGAGAGGATTAATTAGCAATCTCATTGTGCGAGGCCCCTTGGGGAAGAGTGACCATAATATGGTGGAATTCTGCATTAGGATGGAGAATGAAACCGTTAATTCAGAGACCATGGTCCAGAACTTAAAGAAGGGTAACTTTGAAGGTATGAGGCATGAATTGGCTAAGATAGATTGGCTAATGATACTTAAGGGGTTGACTGTGGATGGGCAATGGCAGACATTTAGAGAACGCATGGATGAATTACAACAATTGTACATTCCTGTCTGGCGTAAAAATAAAAAAGGGAAGGTGGCTCAACCGTGGCTATCTAGGGAAATCAGGGATAGTATTAAAGCCAAGGAAGTGGCATACAAATTGGCCAGAAATAGCAGCGAACCTGAGGACTGGGAGAAATTTAGAACTCAGCAGAGGAGGACAAAGGGTTTGATTAGGGCAGGGAAAATGGAGTACGAGAAGAAGCTTGCAGGGAACATTAAGGCGGATTGCAAAAGTTTCTATAGGTATGTAAAGAGAAAGAGGTTAGTAAAAACAAACGTAGGTCCCCTGCAGTCAGAATCAGGGGAAGTCATAACGGGGAACAAAGAAATGGCAGACCAATTGAACAAGTACTTTGGTTCAGTATTCACTAAGGAGGACACAAACAACCTTCCGGATATAAAAGTGGTCAGAGGGTCTATTAAAGAGGAGGAACTGAGGGAAATCTTTATTAGTCGGGAAATTGTGTTGGGGAAATTGATGGGATTGAAGGCCGATAAATCCCCAGGGCCTGATGGACTGCATCCCAGAGTACTTAAGGAGGTGGCCTTGGAAATAGCGGATGCATTGACAGTCATTTTCCAACATTCCATTGACTCTGGATCAGTTCCTATCGAGTGGAGGGTAGCCAATGTAACCCCACTTTTTAAAAAAGGAGGGAGAGAGAAAGCAGGGAATTATAGACCGGTCAGCCTGACCTCAGTAGTGGGTAAAATGATGGAATCAATTATTAAGGATGTCATAGCAGCGCATTTGGAAAATGGTGACATGATAGGTCCAAGTCAGCATGGATTTGTAAAAGGGAGATCATGCTTGACAAATCTTCTGGAATTTTTTGAGGATGTTTCCAATAAAGTGGACAAAGGAGTACCAGTTGATGTGGTATATTTGGACTTTCAGAAGGCTTTCGACAAGGTCCCACACAGGAGATTAATGTGCAAAGTTAAAGCACATGGGATTGGGGGTAGTGTGCTGACGTGGATTGAGAACTGGTTGTCAGACAGGAAGCAAAGAGTAGGAGTAAATGGGTACTTTTCGGAATGGCAGGCAGTGACTAGTGGGGTACCGCAGGGTTCTGTGCTGGGGCCCCAGCTGTTTACATTATACATTAATGATTTAGACGAAGGGATTAAATGTAGTATCTCCAAATTTGCGGATGACACTAAGTTGGGTGGCAGTGTGAGCTGCGAGGAGGATGCTATGAGGCTACAGAGTGACTTGGATAGGTTAGGTGAGTGGGCAAATGCGTGGCAGATGAAGTATAATGTGGATAAATGTGAGGTTATCCACTTTGGTGGTAAAAACAGAGAGACAGACTATTATCTGAATGGTGACAGATTAGGAAAAGGGAAGGTGCAACGAGACCTGGGTGTCATGGTACATCAGTCATTGAAGGTTGGCATGCAGGTACAGCAGGCGGTTAAGAAAGCAAATGGCATGTTGGCCTTCATAGCGAGGGGATTTGAGTACAGGGGCAGGGAGGTGTTGCTACAGTTGTACAGGGCCTTGGTGAGGCCACACCTGGAGTATTGTGTACAGTTTTGGTCTCCTAACTTGAGGAAGGACATACTTGCTGTTGAGGGAGTGCAGCGAAGATTCACCAGACTGATTCCCGGGATGGTGGGACTGACCTATCAAGAAAGACTGAATCAACTGGGCTTGTATTCACTGGAGTTCAGAAGAGTGAGAGGGGACCTCATAGAAACGTTTAAAATTCTGACGGGTTTGGACAGGTTGGATGCAGGAAGAATGTTCCCAATGTTGGGGAAGTCCAGAACCAGGGGTCACAGTCTAAGGATAAGGGGTAAGCCATTTAGGACCGAGATAAGGAGAAACTTCTTCACCCAGAGAGTGGTGAACCTGTGGAATTCTCTACCACAGGAAGTAGTTGAGGCCAATTCACTAAATATATTCAAAAGGGAGTTAGATGAAGTCCTTAGTACTCGGGGGATCAAGGGGTATGGCGTGAAAGCAGGAAGTGGGTACTGAAGTTTCATGTTCAGCCATGAACTCGTTGAATGGCGGTGCAGGCTAGAAGGGCTGAATGGCCTGCTCCTGCACCTATTTTCTATGTTTCTATGTTTCTATGTAAGTCTGTTAAAAACAAGTTGCTATAGAAGTTAAATCTCCTTCAGTTCATTGTTTCAATGTCTTCATTAAACACATTAGTTCCTCTTGTAATTGAAAAGCTCCTGCCAATTGATCAGTGAGCTCATCTAGTATTTGGGATAGACATTCGAACAGTATAGTTAAAGAGACAGAGTTCAGACTCTATCATAGAATGATGCAGCACGAAAGGAGGCCATTCCGCCCATCATGCCTCTGCCAGCTCTACGAAAGAGCTATCCAATTAGTCCCACTCCCCCTCTCTTTCCCCATAGCCCTGCAAATTTTCCTCCTTCAAGTATTTATCCAATTCCCTTTTAAGCGTTATTATTGAATCTGCTTCTACCACCCTTTAAGGGAGTGCATTTCAGATCATAACAACTCGCTGTGTATTGTTTTTTTCTTCATGTCGCCTTTGGTTCTTCTGCCAATTACTTTAAATCTGTGCCCTCTGGCTATTGACCCTTCTACCACTGGAAACAGTTTTTCCTCATTTACTCTATCAAAACCCTTCATGATTTTGAACACCTATTAAATCTCCCTTGAACCTTCTCTGCTCTAAGGAGCACAATCCCAGTTTTTCTAGTCTCTCCACGTAACGGAAGTCTTTCATCCCTGGCACCATTCTAGTAAATCTCTGCTGCACCCTCTCGAAGGCCTTGAAATCCTTCCTAATGTGTGGTGCCCAGAATTGACCACAATACTTCAGCTGGGGCCTAACCAGTGTTTTATAAAGGTTTAGCATAACTTCCTTACTTTTGTACTCTATGCCTCTATTTATAAAGCCAAGGATTCCGCATGTCTTTTCAACACCCATCTCAACTTGTCCTGTCACCGTCAAAGTCTTGTGTACATGCACCACCAGGTCTCTCTAGTCCTGCACCCCCTTTAAAATTGTGCCATTTAGTTACCTCCCCTCATTCTTCCTGCAAAAATGAATCACTTCATACTTCTCTGTTAAATTTCATCAGCCATGTGGCTGCCCATTTCACAATATCTATGCCCTCCTGAAGTCTATTATCCTCCTTACATTTGTGAGTTTTATGTCATCTGCAAACTTTGAAATTTTGCTCTGTATATCCAAGTCCAGGTCAGTGGTAAAAACAGAGACAGACTATTATCTGAATGGTGACAGATTAGGAAAAGGGGAGATGCAACGAGACTTGGGTGTCATGGTACATCAGTCATTGAAGGTTGGCATGCAGGTACAGCAGGCGGTTAAGAAAGCAAATGGCATGTTGGCCTTCATAGCGAGGGGATTTGAGTACAGGGGCAGGGAGGTGTTACTGCAGTTGTACAGGGCCTTGGTGAGGCCACATCTGGAGTATTGTGTACAGTTTTGGTCTCCTAACTTGAGGAAGGACATTCTTACTATTGAGGGAGTGCAGCGAAGGTTCACCAGACTGATTCCCGGGATGGCGGGACTGACATATCAAGAAAGACTAGATCAACTGGGTTTGTATTCACTGGAGTTCAGAAGAATGAGAGGGGATCTCATAGAAACGTTTAAAATTCTGACGGGTTTAGACAGATTAGATGCAGGAAGAATGTTCCCAATGTTGGGGAAGTCCAAATCCAGGGGTCACAGTCTAAGGATAAGGGGTAAACCATTTAGGACTGAGATGAGGAGAAACTTCTTCATCCATAGAGTGGTGAACCTGTGGAATTCTCTACCACAGAAAGTTGTTGAGGCCAATTCACTAAATATATTCAAAAAGGTGTTAGATGTAGTCCTTACTACGAGAGGGATCAAGGGGTATGGCGAGAAAGCGGGAATGGGGTACTGAAGTTGCATGTTCAGCCATGAACTCATTGAATGGCGGTGCAGGCTCGAAGGGCCGAATGGCCTACTCCTGCACCTATGTTTCTATGTTTCTATTAAAACGAGCAATGGTCCCAACACCCACACTGGGGACAAATAAACCGCTCACCGCTACTTTCTGCTTTCTGTCCCTTAGCCAATTTTGTCCCCATGCAGCCACTGCCCCTTTAATCCAGCTTCAATTTTGCTCCCAAGTTGATGGGTTCCATTTTCCTCAGTGATTTGCACCGTCTTTTTGGCCTGTTTTTAAAAAAAAAAACAAGTTTCCCCAATCAATTTGCACCAGATAGTTACGATTTTTTTAGGTACGTTTTTTTTTCAGCCAAACGGGGCATAACCTGCCACCTGCGCCAATTCTGGCCACTTAGGCATGTTTGGCCAGCTGAGAGTTACTCCAGTTCTTCTTGCACTAGTGTATGTGGCCTCTAGAAAAACCTTCTGGAGAGTTAAGGAAATCGGCACAGGTAATTGCAGCAGATGCCTGGACAGCAGCAACAGGAGAGATAAGAAAGAGGGGGAAGCCTTTCGGGTATAGTTAGGTGCGGGGACTGGGAGGGAGAAGGCCATTCGGCCTGGGATAGGTGCGGGGTGCGGACTGGGAGGCCACTCTGCCAGGGTTAGGTGCAGGGGAGCGGACTGGGAGCCCATTCGGCCTGGGATAGGAGCGGGGTTCAGCACCGGGAGGTGGGGTGGTAGGGGGACTTTAATAATTTAATGGAGGTAAGTTGCTGCAATGTATTTGTGCTTGTGAAGTTGCTGCAATGTATTTTAATGTGCTTGTGCAGGTTGCGAGCTGGCTATATGTTTCACTTTCCAGCTTCAGCCCACAATGTGTTCCTTGTTACCGTGGCAACCCGATCTTTTTGGCGCCGATCAAGGCTTCACCTCCAAAAACTAAAGGACAGGTTAGGCTGCGCCAAACTGAAGAAATCAAACTGGGAAACTTGAAACATTGTTTTGGAGCGTACTTGGTGCCCCCCAAAAATGGGCATAACTCTTCAAGTACATCAAAAAAAAGCTTTGGTGAAAATTGAGATCTATGATGTGGTACTTTTATCAAATGCCTTTTTGAAAGTAATTTTTTCTGAAGCTAATCTATGACTGGAAAGAGTTTCTGGCATGATTTTTAGCATATTAATCTAATGGAACAATGATATTCTTAATACAATCTTGCTTTATTTACACTATATGAAAAACAAAGATAAACAGGAGAAATGGGTTGCAGTGTTACAAATTGCCTCTTTACAGCTATCTCGGTGGTTCATCGGTGGCCATGCCTTCAGCTGTTTGGGCCCTAAGCTCTGGAACTCCCTCCCTAAACCCCTCTGCCTCTCTACCTTTCTTTCCTCCTTTAAGACGCTCCTTAAAACCTATGTTTTTAACCAAGCTTTTGGTCATCTGCCTTAATTTCTTTTATGGCTGGGTGTCAAATTTATCTGTTTTGTCTTGTAACACTGCTGTGAGGTGCCTTGGGACGTTTTACTACGTTAAAGGCGCTTATATAAATAAAAGTTATTATTATTATCTCTGGTCACTTAAAATAATCAGGTTCGAGTGCATACCAATATGGTGGATATATTGTCTTTAATCAGAGTTTAAGATAGAATATAACACATTAGTTATACAGTAAAAATGTAGAACCGTAACAATAGTTGAAATTGATCTGATCGGACAGACGGTTGACACTCGTGAGCAATTCTGTTCTTCCTATCGTCTAAGGCTTCCTTCACTCTTTTTCTTTCTCCTTCTCTGTCTTTCTTCCGTCTGTGAGTCCAAGCTTTGGGGAGGTCACTTTTAACCTATTTTTAAGGGTGGGCCTGAATCAGAATATTGACTTAGAGGTTCCCCCAAAATATAATATTCAATAAGGCTTCTAGTTCTTTGTCTCGATTCTTGTTTCAAGAATCCACCTTAAAGATGTCTTGCGATTTTGGTCACGTCATCGTTCATACCTTCTCCAAGATGCTTTTCTGTAGAATTCCTTTAAACTCTCTGTCCCTATTCTGCCGGGTACAATTAATACAAAGCCTTAGTCCTCTATCCTTTGAACTCATGAAGCCAAACCAGAGCTTTCTCACCTCAACCGGTCTTTACGACATACGAAACTGCCTGTGTTTATGTTAATTACTAGAAACTTCCTTCCATTCTAAGCCTTTCCATAAAAATTGTCTTAAAGATACATAAACAAACTGAAGCTTTAACTTGAACACCACTGACAATTAGCATTTTAAAGCATTCCCTATCATTCTAAGGAGACACCTCATCTAGTGTTCAACACAACGATTTAAAACACAGCATCCGTATCAGTTTTATACATTTTTAGGCATCTTTAGTTTCTAACAGTCCCCACCTTGAGAGAGAAAACTATTTCGAGATCTCATTTACAAACCTCTACCAACCGTGCCAACTCTAGATTTCATTGAGGAGACTCTGAAATTAAGATTTCCCCCTTTCTTACAGTCTTTTGAGAGGGAGCAGCAACCTCTGACCCCTTTCTCAAATTCAATTCACTGTTCCGGTGTTCCAGTTCTGCCCCGCCTGGAGCATCCTCTGTTCGTTGCATCTTTCCTGATCTTACTCCACCTGGGGTGGGGGGGGGGGGTCTCTACGTTTCTTCGGATCTTCTCTTTCGATGTGTTCAGTTAATTAAATATCAAATACACTCTCATTACAAGTTGGAAAACTACCAGAGCGTGTGAAATAATTTGAACCTATTGATGTGCTGATATATAAGCCCAATATCCCACAATGTGAATGTTGTACCAATTATGCCACATAATTTTGTAGCTTATACTTAAGTACCTATAATCTCATTTACTATTGGTTTCACTTCAGCATAGGTTTTGGCACAGGTTCTGTAAGACCTGTAAAGCATGGTAGAGGAGGCACCACCAATACCCTCATACTGGATTCATACTGGCTTTTCCCGTGCTCTGTTACCTACCAAACATAATTATTACAGTTATAATTCAGTCTTACAATCACTAGCATGTTGACTAAATACATATATTTCAAGCGAAAATGATGCAGACAACGAAAACAGACATTGTAAAGAAAGCTGAAGTTTAACATCTAATCAAGTCATGGATTTTAAATATTCTCCAAATCTGTTTTTTTACTCGTATCCATTCACTGCGGATAATTCTTACCAAATTTCTTTCTCCCTAGCCTTCAATTTTCCTAATCTAAATGCTATATCATATTTTACTTAAACACATCTTCAGTGTTTTTTTTTATTAATTAGATAGTTTCTCGATGGAGTATGTGTCAATTGTCTCACTTCCCTGAGCCACATTAACTATTTCACATCTTCTGTTGTCAAGTAACTGAGCATGTCTTGAGACCCGTTCTTCAGTGCAAATTCACCATGCAGTTCCACATGCTAGTTGCTTCATATGTAACATCACATCTGCACTCTTACACCAGTATCTCTATGCCATCCGATACAAGCTATCTCGGGCTTTCATGTAATCTTATCAAAAGATTATCTGGAGATCTTTGCTCATCTTCCACTGCATGTTTCAGGTAGTGGCAAGGTTATCAATGCAATTTTCTTAAAAAGTTCATAAGCAAGGCCACAAAGGGCACAAATGTCTCTAAGAGAAAGCTATCACTTTACTATTCTTAACTACGCTTTCCTGACTTTCACTAGAATGTGAGAAAAATTTCTGTTTGGTGGTGTAATTTTCCTGCTTCCATCTTGCATTTTAAGTTGGCATCCCATTAATAACTTCACATTCATGAGCTCTGGAGAGACCTTACTATCCAAAATACAATATTAAAGATTAAAAAAATGTTTAAATTCTTTATAACCAACTGTATTGTGCCCGAGTTCATTTTATCATATTAAACTTATCACAAATCCAAACAGCAGTATTGTCTTGCACTGACAGGTTTTGTCAATGTTCAATTTTATTTCCCCACAAACTTTTCTCTTGATGCACCGCAATTATCCCCTTAAACTTCAGTTAGATTTTCCTTTCTCGAGTGCTTGAAACAGCAAAGCTTATCAATTTATGTTTATCTTTCATGAATTCCAATTTCAGAAACAAGTTTTTGTCAATTTCACAGGGGGCCCGAAATGCAGTACCGCTGGAAAGCTGGTACTTCCCCACCTTTTTGTGGCCATTAGCACCAAAAGTTTTTAGTGGCTGAGCCACCCCATATTCGGCTCCAAAAGTGAACAAATGGGTTCCAGCGCTAATGAACCCTTCCAAAGTAGAGTTTTCAGTAGTGTGGCTGTCTTAATTTAAGCGTTATCACTACTACGAAATTCAGCATGCAGGTAAGGGTTTCTAACGAGCCATTTGCTCAAGGCCAGGGTTTGCAGCAAGGCCCTGAGGGGGGAAGGAGTTCGGAAGGATGGCTGGTGTAAGAGGTGTAAGGAGAGCCATCAGGTTCACTGATATGGAGCTGGAGACTCTGATGGACGGTTTGGAGGACAGAAAATGAATACTGCTTCCTGACGTGGGTAGACTTGGCAGACAAGCGGTACATATTGCATGGAGGGAGATTGCAGGGGAGGTGTCAGGCACCTCCATATATATGAGGATGCACCCTCCCAGGAGGGTGCCAGCCAGTCTGCACCCGGCCCTTCCAGGGTGGTGATGGGTTGACGCCTCCTAGCCCTGGGGCGACAGGGATCCTCCTCCTCCTCCTGCGCCTCTTCATTATCAGGTGGTACTGCTGGCTCCACCTCCAGCGGCTATCCCCTCATGATGGCCAGGTTGTGCAGCATGCAGCAGACCATGACGATTATGGAGACCCGTTGAGAGTACTGCAAGGTGCCACCAGAGCGGTCCAGGCACTGGAGCCTCTGCTAAGGATGCCTATGCACTGCTCGATGATGCACCTGGTGGCACAATGAGATTCATTGTATGCATGCTCTGGCGCTATCCTGGGGTTCTGCAGAGGAGTGAGCAGCCAAGTGCAGAGGGGATATCCCTTGCTCCCAAGCAGCCAACTGCAATCCTGATTCGGGCCAGTGAAGACAGTGGGCACACTGGTGTAGAGCAGAATGAACGAATCATGGCTGCTGCCTCCTTTCCCCGCTGCCTGTCTGCACGGTGCTGATGGCGACGCCTTCTCCTGCATGCCACCCTGCTTCTGAGCAGATATACCAGGTATCGCCCTCCCAGTACTCCTCCCATCCTCCAGGGTGAACCCTGCCAAGCAGGTCTCTGCAGCCCACAGGACTCCACTAAAGAGTCAGATCTGAAAGTTGTACAAAAGTACAGGGGTATGTGCAAACCTCTGAACAGCACTCAGCAGGTTTAATGGAGCCAAAACAATTAATAAAACTATATGAAAAGCTAAATACTGCGTACCATGGAAAATGACATTAAAAAAAGTATTTAAACTATTTACCTATCAAAGGGCCGCAGCGGTGTCGCGTTCGAGCACCGCATCGAAAACCTCACAGGGCCACTGCTGGGAAAAGTCCTACCTTTTCCGTGGTGAATTTAGCTGTGGGAGTCCCTTTCCAGCGGCTCGCACGCTGCTTCCCTCTCTGCTGGAAACTTAACTTTACAGCGGCTTCACCATGCCCTTTCCGGCGGAAGTGCACACCGCTCAAATCCCCCCTCGAGCTGAATATGGCTCGGGGAGGGAAAATCATCGGACCACGGCGGCCGATCGATTTTTTTCGATTGGCCGCCCAAACCCTGCAGTAGCGGGACGGTGAATTTCGGGCCCATGGTGTCTTAACGTTAGAGACACAAGTGCTCGCAATTCATTTACAAGGTACCTTCCATATCATATCTCGACTCCCCACCTTGAGCACTTTTTGTCTCTTATCAGAGAAAACAGCATTTTAGCTTGTTTCCAAACTTTTTAGTATTTAAAATAACCAGAATTTTACTGTGGTCACAATGTAAGTTGGATTTTTCACAATTTATAATTTCAAGAAAACTTTCAGTAACCAAATTAAGAAAGCAGTGTTTTGTTACAATATGAATTGATTTAAAACAAAACCACACATGTTAATTAACAAACATAACAGCACTCAAATGGCAAACAACTTCAGCTCTTCGTACAGAAAAGTGAGTGGAGCTGAAACAAAGTAATAGACACCTTTTTTTTTTAAAGACAGCTTTGAGACAAAAGGAATATTGTAGCTTTTTAAACATACATGCTTTGTAAAAAGACATTAACATTCACACTGGAAAAAAACTGGAACATCAGAAAAGAGACATGATCGTCCCTCTTCTCCTTTATTCCATCATAACTAATCTATCCTTTCTCCCATAAGCCAATTTTCAATTTCTGATGATTTCTACTGAATCCCATTTTGTAACTGGAATCCTCTAGCAAAACATGGTGGCAGCCTCCATGATCAATGGCTTGGACAAAGGGTCGTTCGTCCTCACAGTACCAGACAGGAGAAGACTTGGTCACCGTGGAGGCCTGTGACCGTCACTGGGGCTGAGAGTCTGGGAGCACCGCTACGACTAACAGACAAAACATTTTGCCCCCTTGTCTGATTGCATTTCATGGTCACAACTGCAGAGTTCAAATCAGGCCCGTTAGCTTCATGGATTGGGTGTTGATAATGTGGGCCATTATTCAGACATCAAGAGGTATGGAGAGAAAGCAGGAAAGGGGTACTGAGGGAATGATCAGCCATGATCTTATTGAATGGTGGTGCAGGCTCGAATGGCCTACACCTGCACCTATTTTCTATGTTTCTATAGTGGTATTCGCGAGCAAAATGTCCGGGCTTATAACAGTTATAACAAATTAAGTTGTGTCTGTCTCCTGGCTGGGGAGGGGTCTGTGGAATCTGAGGACTCTCTATCACCAAAACTTTGGACCCAGTAGGGGTGAGGGATGATTTACCTCGGTCCCAAGCTTGAGTGCAAGAGTCCAACAGATCATCCTACCGGGTTCCCTGATGGATGGTAATACCAAGAATGTCCCTTACGGGGGTGGTAAGAGAGCATCGATGAATGTCAATTTAAATCCCTCAATTTCCCCAAACCTTTGATCATCATGGTTTTCCTGGGACTGGTTGTACAAATCATACAATTGATTTGCAAAGTCCCTGGGGTGTTCGTTAGCCTCTTGCAGGGCTTCCCCAGCCGCGCGGGTGAAATTGACTGATTTCATGCCCAAACGGTTACAAATTTCATCCATGACATTCCACCAATCCTTTTTATCATAGATTTCTCATTGGAGTGACATTTG
Source organism: Pristiophorus japonicus (assembly GCF_044704955.1). Lineage (NCBI taxonomy): Eukaryota > Metazoa > Chordata > Chondrichthyes > Pristiophoridae > Pristiophorus > Pristiophorus japonicus. The sequence goes on from NC_091983.1 coordinate 130,827,946, forward strand.
TAAGCAGTGCCTATCATTCTAAGGTGACACCTTATCTCCAATTCAAAACAACGATTTAAAACATAGCATCCATATCAGTTTAAAATTTTTTTAGGCATCTTTAGTTTCTAATAGTAGACATGTTGGGTTACAGTAGAGGATTGGGCCCACCCACCATTACCCTACCAAACGATGTCATTCCGCATATGCCAATACTACTGAGTACAGCCTCTCGCCATCCACTGGTCTGGGTGACAACAGACCCAATAGGAATTTGCGATGGGTAATCCGCTGTTATTACCCCTTTGAAACTGACTGCAACTTCGGGATGTAGCGCTTGTGCATCTGAATGCAAAAATCCTGAAGTTGTGGTCAGCCATTCACTGCTCAAAACACTGGCTGTGCTGTGCCCCCCCCCCCCTAGCTGGCAATCAGTGAAACTGATGAAAACTTGGGCTTTTCTGCGGTAATATGGCTGTTAAATATTCCATTAAAAGTTAGGCCTTGTTGTATTAGGTATAACTGGAGTTATAACAGCATATTTACTGCTAAACAAATGTTATGACCCTGAAAAACTAATTTTATTTTTGTGGTGTGTCAAATTTGTACTAAGAGAATGGTTGAGAGATAACTACACGTCATGATGATTTATGATAAAGTAATGGTGGGGTCCCCTGTCCTCGTGGATGTGGTAAGGCTATTAAATTTCTGTCTGCATGCAGTCACATCTACGGAGTGCTTCGATTGGTATTGTTGTTTGTGTTTATGTGGTCACGCAGCAACAGTCATTGGGTGGGGGTGGGGGGAGAGAGTGAGAGAAAGAATCTCTTCTCCTGCATGATCTCAATTGCCACATCAGAAAACTGTGACACCCTACTGTTAACATGAATATTGGTAAAAATGGTTTAAAATTTAGGTCCTTTGCCTTTGCAGTCAGAAATATGCTCACATTAGCATATGATTTCCTGCTCACTATTCAATAATGGGCATTATTGGAGTTCGTTCACACATTGCAAATTAGGCTGAGTCAGAAACAGGTAACTAGTGGGGTGCTGCAGGGATCAGTGCTGACCCCAACTATTTACAATCTATATTAACGACTTGGAGGAAGGGACTGAGTGTAACGTAGCCAAGTTTGCAGACGATACAAAGATGGGAGGAAAAGCAATGTGTGAGGAGAACACAATAAATCTGCAAAAGGCCATAGACAAGCTAAGTGAGTGGGCAAACATTTGACAGATGGAGTATAATGTTGGAAAGTGTGAAGTCATGCACTTTGGCAGAAAAAAAATCAAAGAGCAAGTTATTATTTAAATGGGGAAAGATTGCAAAGTGCTGCAGTACAGCGGGACCTGGGGGTACTTGTGCATGCAACACAAAAGGTTAGTAAGCCGGTGCAGCAAGTGATCAGGAAGGCCAATGGAATCTTGGCCTTTATTGAAAAGGGGATGGAGTATAAAAGCAGGGAAGTCTTGCTACAGTTGTACAGGGTATTGGTGAAGCCACACCTGGAATACTGCATGCAGTTTTGGTTTCCATATTTACGAAAGGATGTACTTGCTTTGGAGGCAGTTCAGAGAAGGTTCACAAGGTTGATTTCAGAGATGAGGGGGTTGACTTATGAGGAAAGGTTGAGTAGGTTGGGCCTCTACTCATTGGAATTCAGAAGAATGAGAGGTGATCTTATCGAAATGTATAAGATTATGAGGGGACTTGACAAGGTGAATGCAGAGAGGATGTTTCCACTGATAGGGGAGACTAGAACTAGAGGGCATAATCTTAGAATAAGGGGCCACCCATTAAAAACTGAGATGAGGAGAAATTTCTTATCTGAGGGTTGTGGATCTGTGGAATTCATTGCCTCAGAGAGCTGTAGAAGTAAGGACATTGAATAAATTTAAGGTAGAAATAGACAGTTTCTTAAAGAGAATAAGGGGTTATGGAGAGCGGGCAGAGAAGAGGAGCTGAGTCCATGATCGGATCAGCCATGATCATATTAAATGGCGGAAAAGGCTCGAGGGGGCGTATGGCCTACTCCTGCTCCTATTTCTTATGTTCTTATGTAATTACTGCATAGTGGCTTCATGCGTGCTAAGATTGCATTGTCAGCATGTACCCAGATGGAGGCTCCAAAGGAAAACCATTGCTCACATGTTATAGTACAAAAAACAGTTGTATAAGTTCTGACTTTTTGATGGCATTGCCGTCCTATCCATTGGTGGTGGAATAAGAGTGTTAGCAATGTGCTATGTGTCAACTGCAGGGAGTAGAGATGTTCATATTGAAACACTGATTTCAAATTTGTGTGTAATAGGGTTAATGCTATTTCCTATTTTTTTTTTTAAATTCACAGTCTGCAAAAGCTGTGGAATTTTTGAAGCATGATCTGGCTGAATTCACCCAGGTTATCCAACATGATACTGTGACTACTATTGCTGCCACAGCTTTAGCATTCAAAGAGAACCTGAGTGTGAGTATATGCCCTATTATAATTTAGACCATATGCCAAGTTCCTGAATCCATATTTGTTACTAAATGCACTATTTTGTTTGTAAGGAAGTATAAACATGTTCAGATAAAGGTGTAGACGCCATCAATTTCCTTTACAGGAACTTGTTTGTGTTCATTTTGCTTTATTAACATTGCATGGATGTATCTCATAATAGGACGTAAAAATATATCCCATTATTTATGGTCTTTGGATGACAGCAGTTTTAGTTGCGCTAAGACTTCAATAAGCAAACTAATGTGGCTATGGTACAGTTACAATTATTTCCAATAATGCAAGATTAAATGTCATTTGATTTTTCAGTATTTGTATTCCAGCAACAATGTAATTGCAAATTTATGAATTTGAGTGTTAAAATGTGGAATGATACTTAACCTGAATCCAAAAACGTATGCAGAATCTTTCAGGCATCAAGTTCACTGATTTCCCTGGGCTTATATGATAAACTCACAAAACAAGTTGCTGTCAATTTCCCCCACCTCCTGTTTTCGAGTCGAACCAGAGACCCATGTTACTACAGTAATTACAAACAGCAGAATTAGACAGAAATTATTTTGGTGATTTTCTTCTCTTCTAGATTGAGGAGCCCACAGAAGGAGGTCAGAAGCTAAGCAAGGGACTTTCAAGCTTGCTTGGAGCCATCTCTGAAGCACTTGCTCCTGCAGTGGAAGAATCAGTCACACCTCATGTAAAAACAGTAAAGGACATTCAGATGAAAATTAATGAGCCATACGATGGTGTTAAGGTATGTAAAATGTTGGCATATAATGGCCAAATGTGAAATGGAAGAACAAAAGAGTTAATTATGAAATGGTTACCTTTCTTTTAACATTTTTATTTTACAGGTTCGACTCTATAACCTTCAGGCTGATCCAGCAACATACTGCAGTAAACCAGATGGTAATATGTAACAAAATGCTGTAATCTGCGTTAGGAAGCTGCAAACAGAAAATACTTCCAAAACATTTGGTTTCCATATTCTAAGTTTTGCATCATGTCCCTTTTATGTACTAGATTATTTTATGTGGTGACTCCTCACAAATACTCAAATTATATATTTACTTATTATGTTCGTACTGTTCAGATACTGTTCAAAGCTACATTTTACTTCACTCAGTAAACCATTGTTTCTTGTAGCTGAATATCTAAATTCCAGTTTATTGCTGGTGTGTTTCAACCTTTTGAGTGGTTGAAATGCAGGTATACACGTGAACAAAACTAACTTAAATAATGCAAGAAATTATTGCTTCTATGGTCATGAAGTAGCTAGGAAGGGAAAAAAAAGCAAAAATTAGCACTAATGTTATTGGGGTGTGTGAATATGTTCCTAATGTGCATTTTAGTGGAAATTGGCAGAATGTGTAGCATAGAATCTGAGAACAGTGCACCCCCTATATATGCTAATAAAATCATGGTAGCAACGCATAAGGTACCACTGATGGCTGTTGTCTCTCGATAAGTAGGGAAATGGAAAAATGGATACAGCCATTAATTGGGGCAATGGTTGGGGGGGAGGCACAGGGAGAGAACAATTTGCATGCTGGACTATTCGTGACTGCAATTGCCCCTTTTTCTAGCGACGCTAGCATTTCCAGGGAGTACTAATTGAGCACAATGGCATATTCGCCCGGGCGAGGGGGTGATAGCGCCTCCAAGGAAATTGCCCCGGAGGTTGGGAGGGCGCTGTCCCGGTAGTGCCGCACACTGCGATTAGCTCCTCGGTCCGGCGCACACTGTGCGCGCCAACACCTTGCCAACCTCTTTGCGCCCCATGGGGGAAGTTGCCCTGCGAGTCTGGCATGAGCTGATGTCAAAACCCCCGGGGCACCCCTTAAAGGGGAGGCCTTTAGCGCCCCAGGCCGCCATTTTATTTTGTCAGTCGACTCCTGCATCGGCCCGACAATGGCGGCTTTCTTATTGACCGGGCCGCCCTCATGCAGCCCAGCACTCTGTTTTAGGTGCCGGGCCGCTGGTCCAGTCGCTCACGTCCCTGGTGGCCCAGTGGCTGGCCATTAAAGGGCCTGCAGGGTGTGCAGTGGCCCTCCCCTTTAAATAATGCTCAGCGTAGCTGCTTCCTTTGTGGGACGCACATACCCAATTCCGCGTCGGAGGTGGGACTGCTGGGCCGGGAGACAAAAGTCCTGGCCCCAGAAGGTTACCACCCCCAATCGAGGTGTGGGGCATTTTCACCCCCTTATACTTTCAAAATTTGTGTGAATGTGATTTTTGTTTTTTTGTTTTTATTCTTTCACTCTATGGCACCAACTAACGTGATGTTCAGCCACAGGTTGTAAATACATGATGCAACTTAATTAAAAATATATTGCTATATAATCCTGTTCCAATAAGAAATGCCAGGAATTCACTGTGTCTGCACTGACCAAAGCAACTGTTGCTCCTCTAAGAACATCTAGCCCCTCGAGCCTGTTCCGCCATTCAACAAGATCATGGCTGATCTGGCCGTGGACTCAGCTCCACTTACCCGCCCGCTCCACATAACCCTTAATTCCCTTATTGGTTAAAAATCTATCTATCTGTGATTTGAATACATTCAATGAGCTAGCCTCAACTGCTTCCTTGGGCAGAGAATTCCACAGATTCACAGTCCTCTGGGAGAAGAAATTCCTTCTCAACTCGGTTTTAAATTGGCTCCCCAATTTAAAACCATTGGGGAGACAAGCCATAGACATTTATACATGTTACCTACAGACTGCAATATACTGATAAAATTTTTCTCAGAAGCACTGTTTAATCCAGGGATACTGATTATATATCCATGTGCCAATTACAATCCAGTCTCACTATTCCCATCCCAAATGCTGGAACTACCTGATGAAGGATGCTTAAAGCTTTATAGCTAAATGACCAGAGAAAATTAATTGTAATTTAATACAAAAACAAAATACTGCGGATGCTGGAATCTGGAATAGAAACAGAAAATTATAATTTAAATTATAATTGTAATTTAAGATGGGTTCTCTTGAGAGACTGAAGCACTTCAGAGATTTGGACCTTTTCTGCTCCCAGAATTTCAGTCCTCAAGTGACCCCTGGGCCCATGATGCATTTCAGCAAGCCTATTAACTGTTCTGCATTTCTTAAGCATATAATACAGGAGATTATAATATCCTACTCTCCTGGCTGAAGGATAGCAATATCTCTCTTTTCTGCTCTCTGCAGGTAAATCTTACTTCATTCATTTTTTTTCTTTCTCTTCTAGACAGCAATGATAAGCAATGTGTTAGCCTGTCTCCATAATCGGTAAACACCTACATATGAACTTAAGAAATAGGAGCAGGAGTAGGACATTTGGCCCCTCAGGCCTGCTCCGCCATAACCCTTCACTCTCTTATCGTTCAAACAACTGTCTATCTCCACCTTAAATATATTCCGTGACCCAGCCTCCATATCTCTCTGGGGCAGGGAATTCCACAGATTTACGATCCTCTGAAAATAAATTTCTACTCATCTCAGTTCTAAATGGGGGACCTCTTATTCTTAAACTATGCCCCCTAGTTCTAGATTCCCCCACGAGTGGAAACATCCTCTCTGCATCTACCTTGTCGAGTTTCCTCAGTAGCGAATAAGATCACCCCTCTTTTTTCTAAACTAAAATGAGCATAGGCCCGACCTGGTCAATCTTTCTTCATAACTCAACACCTTCATCTCGGAAATCAATCTAGTGAACCTTCTCTGAACTGCCTCCAATGCAAGTATATCCTTCCTTAAATAAGGAGACCAAAACTGTACGCAGTACTCTAGGTGTGGTCTCACCAATACCCTGTACAATTGTAGCAGGGCGTCTCTGCTTTTATACTAATCCCCCCTTGCAATAAATGGCAACATTCCATTTGCCTTCCTGATTACTTGCTGTACCTACATACTAACTTTTTGAGTGTCATGCACAAGGACCACCAGGTCCCTCTGTACTGCAGCTTTTTGTAATCTCTCTCCATTTAAATAATAATTAGCTTTTATATTTTTCCTGCCAAAGTGGATAACCTCACACTTTCCCACATTATACTCCATCTGCCAAATGTTTGCCCATTCTCTTAGCTTGTCTATATCCCTTTGCAGATTATTTGTGTCCTCCTCACAACTTGCTTTCCCACCCATCTTTGTATCATCAGAAAACTTGGCTACATTACACTTGGTCCCTTCATCCACGTCATTAATATAGATTATAAATAGTTGAGGCCCCATCACCGATCCCTGTGGCACCCCACTAGTTACAGTTTCCCAACCAGAAAATGATCCATTTATCCCGACTCTTTGTTTTCTGTTAGTTAGCCAATCCTCTTTCCATGCTAATATATTACCCCCAACCCCATGAGTTCTTATCTTTTGCAGTAACCTTTTATGTGGCACCTTATCGAGTGCCTTCTAGAATTCCAAATACACCACATCTACTGGTTCCCCCTTATCCACCCTGCTCGTTACATCTTCAAAGAACTCCAGCAAATTTGTCAAACATGATTTCCCTTTCATAAAACCATGCTGACTCTGATTGATGGTATTATGCTTTTCCAAATGTCCTGCTTACTGCTTTCTTAATAATGGACTCCAGCATTTTCCCAACGACAGATGTTCGGCTAACTGGTCAATAGTTTCCGAGTTTCTATCTCCCTCCTTTTTTAAATAGGGGCATTACTTTGGTGGTTTTCTAATCCGCTGGCACCTCTCCAGAATTCAGGGAATTTTGGTAGATTACAACCAATGCATCCAGTATCTCTGCAGCAACTTCTTTTAGACCCTACGATGCAGGCCATTACGTCCAGGGGATTTGTCCACCTTTAGTCCCATTATTATACCGAGTACTTTTTCTTCAGTGATAGTGATTGTTTTAAGTTCCACCCTCCATATAGTCCCTTGATTATCTATTATTGGGATGTTTTTTGTGTCTTCTATCGTGAAGACCGATGCAAAATATTTGTTCAAAGTCTCTGCCATTTCCCTCTTCCCCATTATTAATTCTTCAGTTTCATCCTCTAAGGGACCAAAGTTTAATTTAGCTACTCTTTTCCTTTTTATATACCTATGGAAGCTCTTACTCTCTTATATTTCTTGCTAATTTACTCTCATAATCGATCTTCTCTTTATTATTTTTTTAGTCGTTCTTTGCTGTTTAAAAAAAATTCCCAAGCCTGTGGCCTCCCACTAATCTTGGCAACATTGTATGCCATTGTTTTCAATTTGATACTTTCCTTTACTTCCTTAGTTAGCCACGGATGGTTCTCCCTTCTTGTAAAGTCTTTCCTTTTCACTAGAATATATTTGTGTTGAGAGTTATGAAATATTTCCTTAAATGTCTGCCACTGCTTATCGGCCATCTTACACTTTAATCTACTTTCCCAGTCCACTTTAGCCAACTCTACCTTTATATCTTTCTAATCACCTTTATTTAAGATCAGGACATTATTTTAAGACCCAACTTTCTCACCCTCCAACTGAATTTGAAATTCAACCACGCTATGATCACTCTTTCCTAGAGGATCCTTCCTATGAGATAATTTATTAATCCGATCTCATTACACCCTACCAGATCTAAGATAGCCTGCTCCCTGGTTGGTTCCACAACGTATTATTGAAGGAAACCATCCCGGATGCACTCTTTGAACTCTTGCACAGGGCTACCATTGCCAATTTGCTTTGGCAATCAATAAGAAGATTAAAATTGCCACCTGACATCTAATTGTGTTAGGAGATCCCTGGCCCCTAATTCTAGGAGACGGTAGGGGTTGTCTTGTTATAGGACCTCCTCTCTGGTTGTGAATACAGACATGCAGTGATTCAGGTTTTTAAACAAAATTGCAATGGCAAGCTCTCATGGAACTTGGAAGGTGAGAATGCAGAATGATAGAAGTTAATTAGTTTGTGTCAAGCAAGATGACCCACTAGTATGGAGAAGCATAGTGTGTTCATTGTTTTGTGTCATTAAGCAAACATCTGGTGTACTGATTGAATTGAGTGAGTCCATGCATAACTGCACTACGTCAGCTGAAGAATAACAAGGCAACAGGAGCAGTTGGAATTCCTGTCGAAGCACTAAAGCATGGCGGAGAAGCACTATTGGCACAAATACATGACCTCATGTCTCTTATCTCTAAGGAGGAGAGCATGCCAGGAGATCTCGGGGACGCTGTAATCGTGACGATCTTCAAAAAAGGGGACAGGTCTGACTGTGGTAACTACAGAGGAATCTCCCTGCTGTTGACCACAGGGAAAGTCATCGCAAAAATCCTCCTCAATTGTCTTCTCCCTGTGGCTGAAGAGCTTCTCAGAGTTGCAATGCGGATTCCATCCACTAAGGGGTACGATGGACATGATCTTCATCGTGCGACAACTATAAAGAAATGCAGGGAACAGCCCCAACCCTTGTACATGGCCTTCTTTGACCTCACAAAAGGCCTTTGACACTGTCAACCGTGAGGGATTATGGAGCATTCTGCATTGCGGCTACTTTCAAAAGTTTGTCACCATCCTCCGTCTACTCCACGATGACATGCAAGCCATGATCCTGACCAAAGGATCCACCACAGACCCAATCCACATCCGGACCGGGGCCAAGCAAGGCTGCGTCATCGCACCAATGCTCTTTTAGATCTTCTTTGCTGCAAAGCTCCATCTCACCCTTAGCAAGCTTCACGCTGGAATGAAGTTAAATTATAGAACAAATGGGAATTTGTTCAAGCTCTGCTGCCTCCAGGCCAGATTCAAGGTCGTCCCATCCTCTATCATTGAATTACAGTACGCAGACGACACTGGCGTCTGCGCACACTCGGAGGCCGAACTCCAAGCCATCGTCAACACCCTTCACCGAGGCGTACGAGAGCATGGACCTTACGTTAAAAATCCGTAAGACAAAGATCCTCTACCAACCTGACCCGCCACATAGCACTGCACTCCGATTAACAAAATCCACGACAAGGCCTTGGACAACGTGGACCATTTTCCATACTCTGGAGCCTACTGTCAGCAAGAGTAGACATTGACGATGAGGTCCAACACTGCTTTCAGTGCGACAGCGCAGCCTTCGGTCGCCTGAGAAAGAGAATGTTTGAAGACCAGGACCTCAAATCCAGCACCAAGCTTATGGTCTACAGGGCTATGGTGATACCTGCCCTACTATATGGCTGAGAAATGGACTATGTACAGCAGACACCTCAAAATGCTGGAGCAGTACCACCAGCGCTGCCTCCGCAAATCAATTGGCTGGATAGATGCACCAACATAGAAACATAGAAAAATAGGTGCAGGAGTCGGCTATTCGGCCCTTCGAGCCTGCACCACCATTCAATAAGATTATGGCTGATCATTCCCTCAGTATCCCTTTCCTGCTTTCTCTCCATACCTCTTGATCCCTTTAGCCATAAGAGCCATATCTAACTCCCTCTTGAATATATCCAATGAACTGGCATCAACAACTCTCTGCGGTAGGGAATTCCACAGGTTAACAACTCTGAGTGAAGAAGTTTCTCCTCATCTCAGTCCTAAATGGCTTACCCCTTATCCTTAGACTATGTCCCCTGGTTCTGGACTTCCTCCAACATCGGGAACATTCTTCCTGCATTTAACCTGTCCAGTCCTGTCAGAATTTTATGTTTCTATGAGATCCCCCTCATTCTTCTAAACTCCAGTGAATACAGGCCCAGTCGATCCAATCTCTCCTCATATATCAGTCTTGCCATCCCGGAAATCAGTCTAGTGAACTTTCGCTGCACTCCCTCAATAGCAAGAATTTCCTTCCTCAGATTAGGAGACCAAAACTGAACACAATATTCCAGGTGAGGCCTCACCAAGGCCCTGTACAGCTGCAGCAAGTCCTCCCTGCTCCTATACTCAAATCCCCTTGATATGAAGGCCAACATGCCATTTGTCTTCACCGCCTGCTGTACCTGCATGCCAACCTTCAATGACTGATTTACCATGACACCCAGGTCTGTTGCACCTTCCCTTTTCTTAATCTGCCACCATTCAGATAATATTCTGCCTTCGTGTTTTTGCCACCAAAGTGGATAACCTCACATTTATCCACATTATACTGCATCTGCCATGCAATTGCCCACTCACTTAACCTGTCCAAGTCACCCTGCAGCCTCTTTGCATCCTCCTCACAGCTCACACCGCCACCCAGCTTAGTGTCATCTGCAAACTTGGAGATATTACTCTCAATTCCTTCATCTAAATCATTGATGTATACTGTAAATAGCTGGGGTCCCAGCACAAAGCCCTGCGGCACCCCACTAGTCGCTGCCTGCCATTCTGAAAAGGACCCGTTTATCCCGACTCTCTACTTTCTGTCTGCCAACCAGTTCTCTATCCACGTCAATGCATGCCAATACCATGTGCTTTAATTTTGCACACTAATCTCTTGTGTGGGACCTTGTCAAAAGCCTTTTGACACCACATCCACTGGTTCTCGCTCAGATCAACATCCCCAGCATCGAAGCACTGACCACGTTCGATCAACTCCATTGGGCGGGCCACATCGTCCGCATGCTCGATACGAGACTCCCAAAAATAAGCACTCTACGTGGAACTTCGACATGGCAAGTGAGCCCCAAGTGGGCAGAGGAAAACGCTTCAAGGACACCCTCAAAACCTCCTTGATAAAGTGTAACATCCCCACCGGTTCCTGGGAATCCCTGGCCCACGACCATCCAAAATGGAGGAAGAGCATCCGGGAGGGCGCTGAGCACCTCGAGTCTCATCGCCGAAAACAAGCAGAAACCAAGCGTGGAAGGGGCGTGTGTCAACCCAGGCTCCCCACCCACCCTTTCCTTCAACCACTGTCTGTCCCACCTGTGACAGAGACTGTAGACTCTTCAGCTACCTGAGAACTCACTTTTAGAGTGGAAGCAAATCATCCTCGACTCCGAGGGACTGCCTATGATGATGATGATGATGATGCACTACATTGACTGCTGTGTGTGGAATAAAGCAGCTTGACTATTTATATTTGGCCTCATTTTCCCACATGTTTTTCAATCTGCCTTCAAAAGGATTGAAACACCACATGTGGGAAAATGCAAAAGACTCAACTATTGTTACACCCCTAGATTATGCTATTGTATGCTCAGATATTGGACAGGACGGAACACCCCTAAACATGAGGTGCTCAGACTGCCTACAGGGGTGACTCGCACCTCTACCCAAAAGAATATCTAAGGCAAGATCCAAATTTGTATCAAAGGGCTTTCATAGAATCCATTATGCCATTAAAAATCCCTGATTAAGTAGATTTAATAGGAAATATTTGGGGCAAACCCCACCTCAAATAAGAGTAAACAAAAAGAGAAACACAATAGGAACACACTCTCAAGCAGCAGGTGGGATGTAAAATGGATAATAAGAGAAAAGCATATTGGAAAATAAAGAGACTGGGATAAACAAAAATTGGGGCAGAAGAAACAAAGAAAAAGGCCTAGAAAAAAAATATAGCAGAAGTATAAATCAAAAGATCAAGAAGAGAATGATCAGGTGAGACAAATCCATTGTCACATTCGTACTGCAGTCAAGGATGTAGTATTGGCTCTATTTCACAGCGATACAAGTGGAAGCCATGTTTTTACTGCCTGCCCACATCACTGAGTTGCGGAAGGCAAACCTTTATACATCTCCTCAAATGCACACAAGGACTGAGCTCCTATTACTAATCTATTTTTTTTGAACATAGTGATCAAGATTAGTTAACAAGGTAACCAGTTCCTTTCAATCATCAAAGATCTGTAGTTTTAATGGGGAGTTTTCTTTGACATTATGAATCGCCTCCATACTGTCACCGCAGATACAGCTGCCGTTCAGAATTTTAAATGTTACCTTTTCTGTCCGGCTTAACACCAGTTGCTTTTCTATTACAGCCAACACCTATCCTTTCCATTGGTGTGGGAGAAACTTCTCTCATTTTTTCCTGAGAACTGATTAGCTTAAAGCATGTGATGTGCAGAGATACTTTGGTTACCCTAAAGATAACCAAAAGAAACCAGTGGCTCAGAATAGATGCATCCATGGCAATAGGGCAGCAACGTGCAGACAGCATGTTCCCTTTACCAGTGTGATAGTAAGGACTAGCCATTTTCACCATGTTTGTATTTGTACTGCAAGGCAATTCCTTAAATATTCAGCTGACTTCCCATTTCAGCCTCACTGGTGCTTTGAAAGTACTTGTCGAGAAAATCAGTATCTGGAATTGTGCATTGGCTAAAAATTAGTGAGTAGCCTTGGTTAACCTGCAGAAAACATTTTTCTGTAACTCAGAATATTCAAACATACTTCCAAGGAATTGAATTCTGCATTTTAAAGATGTCCTATTTTCAGAATTATTTGAATTGGCTCACATTTTTTCTTCTATGTAAATCTTTTGTGTCTGCAGAACAATACAACTTCTGGTTATCGAGCTTCAATTTGGAAGATGAGAAGTGTGCAATATCAGAGCTCTTGGTCAATAGTCCACCAATAAGAGATCTTTACGCACAACTGGTATATACAAAAATGTTTATCGTGAATTAAAATACTTACCCAAGTTGCATGCAGTTTTCATGTGCAAAGCCTGGTTTCATTTTTGGCTTCTTACCCTAGATTACTTTGTATCAGTGTGGAAAAAATGGGTTGTGCAGCAAAAACAAATTATCCAAATGTGCTGTAGAAATATTATAAAATTCATCTTGAAAAAACAATTAATTTCATAATATTGTTTCTGTAAACTTAAAGCATTGTAACCTTGTTTGAGGGGCTAAACTCTGCATTCTTCTAGTCTCACTTTGAAAGAATTCGAGATATCCTAATTTAAGTAAATCTTTAAATTTTACATAACTTGTGAGAAGCATTGTTTTATTATTAGGTGCTTCTTTTCCATTTGTGTTTTTGCTTTACTTGGTTACTGTTTGTATTGTGCATTCCTAACTGTCCATATTTTATAATTTTCCAGGATTTTGTTTTTATATGTTTTTGACAGGTTCCTTCTGAAGTTACTCATGCTGACTTTTGGTGTCGGTATTTCTACAGAGTCAATCAGCTTCATCAGGTCAGCACCACAGTGGGTTGACATTTTCTCAACAAAGCAGTAAAGATTCACAGCATGGGCGCTACAGTTAATCTCAGCATCTCTGGGTAGTGTTTGGTGGGTGAAGAGAAAGTAAATAGGATTCTCCATCTAACAACTGCTGTGAGTGCACCCGTTTTGGAAGCCAGTTGAGGAGTAGACCAAGTTCAGCTGTGATTTCATCTGTTGTCAAATGGCTACTAACCTTGAGAGTCACTCATTGTAAGATTGAATATTGGAAGCCCACCATCATTCATGAAAATGTGCTCTACTCTTTCAAGAGCAAGAAAGGGTACGGACAGAAATTCAGAGCCTAAACTTGGCAAAAGAAAAATTAAAGATGGCAGAACATAACTGTCTGTATCTCCAAAGTATGTTGGGATTTGGGAGGTGGGAATTCTCCTGTTGGTAAAACTCAGGAGCAGCACTTCGAAATATTCTATTGAATGCAGATTGTATTCTGTACTTCAGAGCATTAGTGAATCTGTATGTCACTACCAGATAAGTGATGATGGTTATTTTTCTTATTAGTAGAATAGAGATGTTGCATGAGCTTGGACTGTAGTAAGCTTGTGGTTTTAGTAACATGGCACCAAAATGTTCTGTATTGGGTAATTCCATGATCCCCATGCTATCAGCAGGAGTAGGACTCTGAGTGTTGTAGCCCTATTTCCCACCCATGTTCCTTCCTCCACTGGGACTGCAAGATAGCAGAATTACCCTTTATGTATCTTTAATACTATCAGAAGTAGAGATAAAGCCATGCCACAGTTGAGCTCATTGGATCACTATATGCATAATTGGGGCCACCGGAGATAGTTTTCCAAGGCTCCAAGCAGTGTTGCCAGCAACAAGTATAAGCAGCCATTGTTGATGGGACTGGGTGCTGTTTATCCAGCCATATTGTTCAGGCCAGCAATTCAGATCTATAATTTCTGGCCTTCTGCAGATGTAAGCATGGTCTGGGGGCAGCAAATTGAAGTAGAAGTTGTTCTGCAATATATATAAGGGCATGATAGTAAATTGTAATCTTTTTATTACTTTTTCTAACCTTTGTATAGGAAGAAGCTAGGAGAGCAGCTTTAAAAGAAAGGGCAGAACAAACCACATACTCTGAAGACCTTAAATGGGAAGATGACGAAGGTATAGGACTATTGTATAAACTCCTTAGTTTATCCAAAAAGAAGTTAATCAACAGTTTCAATCTGTGCAACTCATAAGCACCTAAGGTTCACATTGACTATTTGGTCTGACTCACTAGTTTTATTTCCAAGTGTATCATCAACTGGTATACTACTTTGCTAAATTTAGGCTTTTTGCAGCATTCAGGATTGATTTGATGCCACTTTACCATTGATTGATTGAGTCTGCTGAATTGGATAGATCTGTAAAATCGATTGTTTATGACTATAGTATTTCTACATATATGTCTTTAACTTTTACATAATTTCAACAAAATAGAAATGATTGTAATTTGCAGGTCTACCATAACATTTATTCATATTTTGGGTACATTTATATTATAATGAACCAAGAAAATGAAGGAATATGAAATTCTAAATGGTTAACTTTTTTTTCATTTTTTGCCCTTAGAAGAGTGGGCGGGCCCAAGTGTATCCTTGGGTGCTGATTTTAGACCCAATGATCTAAATATAGTAACTAAAGACATACAAAGCTGCCTCCGGCATAGTAGAACACTTGAAAAACCAGGAAACAAAATTGAAGCAACCTGCTCGAGCATCACTGTGACAAATCTTTCTGAAGGCACATCGAATGAAATTCAGGCACTTGCATTGCTTTGTGTTGAGGACAGTAAAGGAATCCAATGTAAACCCCTTGTGGGGGAACCTATCCAGATGTCAGAGGCGGTTCTGGAAATTGAGAGGAAACGTGGCAATAAAAGTGTTTCTAAGGAGGAAGAATTGTGTTATAAACTATTTGCAGATGAAGGCAAAAATATTGGCGAGGACACTTCGGGCTCCAAAGAATACCCCACATCCATTTTTGAGCTGAGAAACCGTGACGGTATCCATTTACAGTCTGACGCTGGTCATAATGCGATGTTAGAATTGGATTCTAATATTGAAGAATCTGCTTCCATTATGGATAGAAAAGGTGAGCTTTTTGCTTCAAATTATCAAACTGTCTCGCTCATTTGATTTAAAAAAAAAAAAAAATTCTTATCCTTTTTCTGCCAATAATCTCCTGTCTCTCCTGAAGGTGTTAGCTCCTGCCTTAAGTACCGTTTCATGGGCACCAGTCACTCTCTGGTACCTAGCATAAGTCACCATTCTTCAAATTTGCACCTTGATGGGAAGTGCCACCAGGCTATGTGACCATTTGAGCATCACACAATGTCTTCGACCACATTTCTCATAAGCTTACTTGGGAGGCAGCAGTTCCTGGATAGCAATCAGGAGTGGGAGTCCCGGCTGATTTTCATCTCCCGAACGCTAAGACCAGTTGTAGTACATCTACTGACAAACTGGCTGAAATCTCACTTAGCACAGAACATAAATTGAACTTGCTGTATACAGCTCAATGCCTTGGTTAGTTGAGTAATTAGAGGAGCTATTTTTAAAAATTCTCTTCAAAATGCCTTGCTCTTGAACTTAAACTACAGATTGCTTATCTGTAGTTTCAGTTGTGGAATGTATATATCAAAATTAAAAGTTTTATACTTTGCTCAGAATTCCTATTTATGTCAGACTTTGTCACAATATTTCTGTCATGTCACTTTTCAAATTGATCAGCATGAGATGCACTGCAGTAATGATTCAGTCCTCTTATCTGAGCCTCCCAGCTAGATGGCACCATGGCACTAAACTGTTGTTTATACTTGACCTATAACTGGCTGCAGTTGATTATGATCAGTTCTACCTATGTTCCTCCCACCTGTGGCCTCCTGGTACCTTGCTGATAAAATTACCTGCCACCGCTGCTTGCCCACTCCATTCCAGATGACATTGCATGCCCCAATGAAATTTGGGGCCTTTGGCCTTGACGCTTGCATATTGTATCTCATGCCTAATGAACCCTCTTTTTGTTCTGGTTTCCCAGCATTACACTAGGAACCCACACTGATTGTTTTGAAGTACCTGTACTGTGCAAATACATTACAGGGAATAGGAGTGATGGTGGGGAATGAGAGGAAGGGGTATGGATGACAATGGTGGGTGGGGTGGTAACATTAGGATGGGGGTGCAAGGAAGGGGATAGGCCAACTGCAAATACAGTGCTTCATAAAACTATAACCCTGGGAAACAGGCTAAAATTTTGGAAATTGTGCTGAGGGAGGGCAGGAGCTGGTTCTGAAAGTGAAAGGAAGATAATGAGGCTAGTGGTGATTGTAGGACATCCAGTAGGGTAAATGGGAGGTAAGGAGCAATAATTGAGGGTATAGGGGTAATGGGGGAAGATCTTCTTTCATAAGTTAAAACCTACCTCTTTGACCAAGCTTTTGTTCACCTGCGCTAATTTCTACTTATGCGGCTCGGTGTCAATTTTTTCAACTCATAATACTGCTGTGAAGCGCCTTGGGACATTTCACTATATTAAAGTTATATAAATACAAGTTGTTGTAGCAAAGCAAATCAATTGTCAATATATAAGTTAGATATCCAGGCCAAAGCTTCCGGTGTAATAGCGTGGATATCTTGTAGGTTGCCTGAAAATTTCCTCTGAGGGCAGTGCTCAATGATGTGATCCAGGGTCTGATTTGGAGCTCCACATTCACTTGATGGGGATGCTTTAATCTTCCACCTAAGGAGAAGGTGGCAGCATCTACCATGACCAGTTTTGAGGTGGTTGATGGTTGTCCACTGTTTGTGAGGAAGATTTGATCCTTCAGGTTGTACTGTGGGGTCCTCTATAAGGAATCCATTTCGTATGTCGCAGTTCTTCCAAGCATTTGGAAGGGGGAAGGTTATAGCGGTGATGGGAGGGTGAATGGTGGGAAGAACTTGGGAGAGAATATGAGATAAGAGTTTCTTTTAGCCATTAGCGGACCTCAACCACAGGTTCTCCATCTAAACTTCTCGTTCCATTATCTTTTTAAACTCTTGCTTCCAGTATTTTTTTAATAAAAAGTCTCCTACCTGGTATTTGTATTTTTTTTTAGTCCTGCTCTGAAGTGTTGGTTGCTTTTAAGTACAGCTCTCGTGTGTTTTTTTCAGTCCTGATCCATATTCTGTGTTTATTTTAGACTCACTCTGTGCTTGTTCATGTTTCTTTTTAAGGGTGCATTTACACTTTACGTTTAGCATTGCAGTTAACTCTTTGTGCTGACACTAAACCAATGCAGCATTAGTCAAGGGAATCTCGTTCTGCTGGGCTGTGGTGTCCAGTTGGCCCTGACTCTAGATTTGAGTTACACATGCTATAACTGTAGTGTTTGTTCAAAGAGCTCTGTGTTTGTATTTCTTTTAATCTCACAATTGGTATGTGTATTTTACTACCACTCTACTATTTTCTATTAAATACTGTTAAGTACAGCTCTACTGCTTTTCAAACTCACTCCCAGTATTTGTTTATATTTCAGTCCCATTTCTGCTTTGGTGTTGTTAAACGAGTCCATCATTATAAAACACCATGTTCTCTGACTTCTCTTTGTCAATGTCATGGGAGATTCACTGCTGTATAAAAAGTTGTGTCCAGTGCCCACTTCTTATTTCACACCATTTCTTGTGTTAGGATTTTGACATTCCTGGGATAATGCCTCGATTT
Source organism: Pristiophorus japonicus (assembly GCF_044704955.1). NCBI lineage: Eukaryota > Metazoa > Chordata > Chondrichthyes > Pristiophoridae > Pristiophorus > Pristiophorus japonicus. The sequence continues at coordinate 130,846,199 of NC_091983.1, forward strand.
AATAACTGCCTTTCGGTCCTTCTAATGCTGCTGGAACTGCTGCTCCTCCAAACTTCATCTTCCAGCTCAAGTTTCTCCCACTGCTAGGTGGCACTACTGCTTCTGCACAATAATGCCTTTCATGGTGGTATTTAAAATGACTAACATTCTGTTGAAATTCTGCTTCCAGTAATAAATTAAAGCATAGATCTGCCTTCGACCATGATGTGAAAAAGCCATGAAGAATTTACTCACCATATTTTGCAAACTTTGTGAAACTAGAAAAGGCCTACCATTTTGGTTCTGTGCTAAAGGCAAGAACTTTGCTGATGTGCATTTCCCATATTTACATTGATCCAAAGGGCTTACTGTTGCATTTGGCTTTTTGTTGTCTTAATAAGGCTATATTTGTGTCTCCCTGAGAACAAGAGCCTCAAAATTACAGACCAGAATCTTCCCAGCCCTGCAAGTGTGGGTTTGGAGGTGGACAAAATGGCCCTGATTGACAGCGAGTAAACCCGCCTCCATATTAGTTTCTCAACTGTCAGGTCTATGTGTGGATCGCAAGCTTTGGGACATTTAATTAAGATAGTTAGGAGGTAATTAAATGCTACTTAAGAGGATTAAAAGCAGGCAATTTTACAATTTTACCAACCTTTTGAAATGTTTGCCATCCCTCGGAAAGTACGCCAGGTAAGTGTGTCAGGTTTTCAGTGACTCTCCATTACTTTGGCTAGTTAACTGCTGCAGAAGAGGTATAAAAGCTACCATTTCAGAGCTGGTAACTTTCCAATGTCAGAAACTGAAGCATTCAGGATTTGGAAGAGACTTTTGACCTGTAAACAGTTTGGAAGAGTTTGCACTGACCCCTCCGCTGACCTGACTGCTCGACAAGGTGGATGCAGAGAGGATATTTCCACTCCGGGGGGAGGGGGAGGGGGAGGGGAGGGAGGGGGAGGGGGAGGGGGAGGGAGGGGAAGGGGGGGGAAGGGAGGGGGGAGGGGGGGGGGAGGGGGGAGGGAACTAAAACTAGTGGACATAGTCTTAGAATAAGGGGCCGTCCATTTAAAATTGAGATGAGGAGAAATTTCTTCTCTGAGGGTTGAAAATCTATGGAATTCTCTGCTCCAGAGAGTTGTGGAGGCTGGGTCATTGAATATATTTAAGGCGGAGATAGACAAATTTTTGAGCGATAAGGGAGTAAAGTGTTATGGGGAGCGGGCAGGGAAGCGGAGCTGAGTCCATGATCCGATCAGCCATGATCTTATTGAATAGCGGAGCAGACTCGGGCCAAGTGGCCTACTCATGCTCCTATTTCTTATGTTCTTATGTTCTCTTCACTGTCATCTCCTTGGAGCAAACTCTCTCACCATTAACCGATCATTTGTGTCATCTCAACCTCACCTGCAATTTATTTCAGCAGCACGGTGCCCTTGAAAAATTCTCACCTTAGTCCTCAGAATCCCATCACGGTCAGCCCAACACCAACATCACTAAACACACCAGAATCACCAACAACACCAACCTTCTCCACAATCAACTGATGTGGCACAGGGCATTAGCAACTGACCACATTGCTGCCCAGGATGCCAGTGATGGCCTCACCATGGCCACATTTACTTCACTTGACGCTGTACACCCTGACTGCCACATGATGCGCCAGGTTGGCACCACCCCACACCAGCTCCATAAAGCACCCCTGCAATGCCCATTCCAATGCAAGCCATTCCTTTCACACTCATCACCATTGTGGGGGGTGGGGGGGGGTACCCTTGTGTCTCACCATTCGCTACAACTCACTAAGCCACTTCCAAAGGTTCCCACAAATCTGTCCAAGGATGCAGTGTGCTGAAAATAAAGTTTTCAGGGCCCGAACTTGGTCAAAGCCAAGTGCCGCCCAATGGACTGCCGATGGTTGCCGAGAGACTGGGTGGTACTTTGCCAGGAAGATTCCTCTAAAAGAGACGACAGTACTGCCCAGCAGCAAAATAACGGCTTACGACATCAATCTGGGCGGCAGCAGGCGGGAGCTCCCAATCTCAGTGACAAATGTGATCCTCGCTAAAGTGCCGCCAAGGATTGAGTCGAGGCGGTCAGTGTGCGGGGGGGGGATACCTAATAATAAAAATATTTTAAAAAAACACTGGAACACCTTCGTGGACCCCATACTGATAAATTGCTGGGAAAGAAAATTAAAAGATGTTCACTAACCTTTTTTTGCAGGTCTTCTTACTTACCGTCTGGGTTAGACCTGTCTCCACGCAGCGGTCCTTCCCACTGCTGCCGCTGACTCCTGTCCAGAGGAATCTGCCAGCTTGGTGGGCGGGAGGACACTTGCGCGACTTGGCCACCAGTGGCCGTCACTGGGTGGTATCCGGCAGTAGTACCCTCCCGCTGGCTGCAGACCTGGAAATATTTGTCACCGAGGGGAGACTGCTGAAAAAACTCGGCGACAGTGGGCAGTAAGGCCACCAATTTTGGGCCCTCAATGCCTGACAACACATCAACATAAACTTTATGTGAACATTGGCTAAAACACCCAGGTGCCTACCCTTGTGTGTTGCTGGTTAGTATGATTGGACAAGGATGAGGGTGAGTGCGAGGGGGTGGCTAGTAAGATGGGGAACTGATAATGTAGATAGTGAGAGAGGGATGGGTGGAGGAGCAAGGTAAATTGGTGTGAGTAAGGATGTGCAAGATTAGGGAAGGCTGAGTGATGGGGATGTGATGAGTGGCACAGCAGGATGAGGTTGAATGTGGTTTTGCAGTAACATTTTGTGATCTACTGAGATCGTTGAAAGGTTTGCGCCACTGCAGCCAGTTCCTCCTAATGACAACCCTGCTTATGCAACCAGGCTACTTTGGTGTCCTGGGGAAGTCTCTTCCGTCGATGTGAAGGGAAGAGAACCTCCATGCATGCTGTGACTCCCTCCATAAGCATCTGGAGGGAGTGATGGGAGAGCCTGGGTGCAGCCGTGCACCTTTGTGTAGTGCTTGTCAGTATTTGCAGAACTAACACTGACAGAAGAACTGTCAAAGTAATGTGTGCATGATCTCTTTAAGGACACCGGCTGTTGACGCGTCATCAAATTACATCATTGGACTGGCTTCCTGTTAATTGGCCGGTAACCCCACAGGGCGGGCTTAACAAGTCCCATCATTGGTTCATTATCCCCATTGCTGCGAAAGGGCGGGCTGGAGCCAGGAGCGTGTTTCCCACATACCACCAACCCTGGCCACACAGGACTCGCCGTGGGTGGGAATGTGAACCCTACTCAATTCTGTCTGAAATTCTTTTTTGTCTGCTATTTGGTGGAGATAATAACCTGTTTACTTTAAATCTATTTAAAGCATCAAAATAGATAAATTTCAGAGGAATACATTAAAAATTCATACTCTGATACAATTTAAGATCGTGTATTTTTAAATCACAATCTAAAATGCTTTCTGTAGTTCTGCAACAGATTTATACTGATGTAACAAGAACTGACTAATGTCATTCCCTCCCCTACTGCAATATTGTTTTTCACTAATTAAAAATGTTTTTGTTAGCAATAACTGAGAATTTAAATCAGTTTCATCTTGTGTAGTTGAAACGGAGGTTGTTCACTTGACCTTTAGACTGCGCAAGTTCTGAGGAATTCTAAGCTCCCTGTTACTCACTGAAATAAACTCTAATATTACAGAAATAAAGCTCATCAGATGTTAGGAATAACTATTACTGTAATAACTGTATAGAACAAAATTACATGTAATTTTAAATACTTCTATTTTTCTTGCTCTTATTTTTAGAACTGATTTTACTAAATTTGAAATCTCGTCTCATTGGCTGAAAATTAATTCCAGAATATGTTGTTTTTTTAGCTAATCCGTATCTAGGTCTAAATATTAGCATGGTCACATGGTAGAGATGACCAGGTTAACTTGTAAGATAATTTTAACATGTTTAGCACAAGGACAATGGTACTGGATACGTTATCTCATTATGATAGAAGAGTAGGATAGCTTAGTGGTGAGATCTTTTAATAAACTGTCACAGATTTATTTTTGGGTGAAGTTTATTGCTGAGTAAGGTGCTTAGAATAGTTAACAACTAGATTGGTCTTCACAAGAAAGGCAGCTGAAAGGTTGAACAAGATTTGGAAGAATAAAAGCCAGTTATTTATAACACAGACTGTTAGAAACTATGGCACCAATTTTAGTCTTGTTACCACCCCATTTATGCCTATAAATGGGACGGTAGTGGGACAAGCATTACAAAACAAAATGTCAACTTAGAACATAAGAACATAAGAATTAGGAACAGGAGTAGGCCATCTAGCCCCTCGAGCCTGCTCCGCCATTCAACAAGATCATGGCTGATCTGGCCGTGGACTCAGCTCCACTTACCCGCCCGCTCCCCGCAACCTTTAATTCCCTTATTGGTTAAAAAATCTATCTATCCGTGACTTGAATACATTCAATGAGCTAGTCTCAACTGCTTCCTTGGGCAGAGAATTCCACAGATTCACAACCCTCTGGGAGAAGAAATTCCTTCTCAACTCGGTTTTAAATTGGCTCCCCCGTATTTTGAGGCTGTGCCCCCTAGTTCTAGTCTTCCCGACCAGTGGAAACAACCTCTCTGCCTCTATCTTGTCTATCCCTTTCATTATTTTAAATGTTTCTATAAGATCACCCCTCATCCTTCTGAACTCCAACGAGTAAAGACCCAGTCTACTCAATCAATCATCATAAAGTAACCCCCTCATCTCCGGAATCAGCCTAGTGAATCGTCTCTGTACCCCCTCCAAAGCTAGTATATCCTTCCTTAAGTAAGGTGACCAAAACTGCACGCAGTACTCCAGGTGCGGCCTTACCAATACCCTATATAGTTGCAGCAGGACCTCCCTGCTTTTGTACTCCATCCCTCTTGCAATGCTGGGGTCTGATTTTTAGGTGGATCTTGATTTTACATGGCCAGTGCTCTTGGCTGAAATAGGTGGGGACCTAATTAAACACTTGAGAAAGGAGTCAGGTGAGGCAGTTAAGACCTCACAAAGATTTTCAAGTAAGTTAGCTCTGCCACCACTACTTCCCCCACAAATCATGGGCAGTACAAGTAAGGAACTGGCCATTTACTGTACTATTCAAAGCAATACACACCTGCTATCATTTAAATTGCTGCAAAGGTTTGGGAGATGTTTTGTTCATAATTTATAGTGTTTTTAAGTGCTTCTAGTGGCTGACCAACATTATGAAATCTTAAGGGGGTACTAATAATACCCCTTTTTCCCCAAAATGGGCATCTTTCTAGCAATCCTGTTCTGGCTAGAGGAAGAGGAGTTTCAGCAACAGGTGGAAGGAGCACATAGAGCTCCGGCTGCAGGGAAACCAGGAAGAAAGAGCCAAGCTGGCAGGAATTATTACCCTCCCAACAGTGTCTATAGGCACAGCATATCATACCTGCCCATTTCTAAGGAACAGTGCATGAGGAGGCTACAATTTTCTAGGGTCTTTCAGAGATGCAGCACCTCTGGCAACCAACTGTCACGACAAGCACAAAGTTGTCTGTTGCAGTCAAGGTCACTGCAGCCTTAAACATCTTTACCTCCTGCTCCATCCAGGCTGCTGCAGGGAATATTAATCAGCCTGCAGTTCATGCTCGCATTAAGCAGGTGACTGATGCCATGTTTACTAGAGCAAACACTTGAATCACTTTCTCCATAGAAAACCGTAAGCAGCAGGATAGGCCTTTTGAGTTTTCACAGATTACATGCCTCCCCCAGGCCCAGGTGGTCAATGCTGGGTGTGCATATTCAAATGAGGCCCATGCATTAAAATGACTCTAACCATTCTGGGAGGACATTGGGCAGGCATCACAATTGCAGCTCCCACCTCCAGCCCAGTGTCTGTTCAAGTTAAAATTGGCCCCACTGTTATTCTGTTGACTGCAGCTTTGTTTTGAGTTTGGAAATCACTAAAGATTGCTCCTTTGTTGGTGGAAAAGGCTGCTGCTTAATTGGTCTAAATCCACCAATGAGAGAGAAGTCTTTGCCAATCATCAAGATTCACATTAGTTCAAAACAGTGCAACCAGCAGGAGAAAAAATGTATGTGAATAAGTGCTTTTGTAGCTGAAGAATGAGATTTTGAGGGCTGGAACTGGCCATATATTGGCTACCCAAGGGTTATGACATTGAATTTTGAGTGACATTCCAGTTATAATAGTTGGGACAATGGTTTTTAACAATAATAATCCATATTATTGATACCTATTTGGAAACTCTTTTCTCGGTAACATGATTTGATGAATTGTGTTTTACAGACTTCGGTTTCACAGTGTTGTTTTTTTGCTACAGAAAGCACTTCAAATTATATTGAAGATTGGGATGAAGATTTTGCTCTAGATATGACTGAAGAGGAAATCCAGATGACTTTATCTCAAGCTGCAGCCTCAGGAGAGGTGCTTGTTTTGTTCTGCAATGCTTTTGTGCCTTGGTGATTACAGATTCCAAGGTGGCCACAATAATGTAATTAAAACTTTTTTCTCTTTTGCAGCTTGAACCCGAAGAGTGGGATGATTGGTTATCCGAACAGAAGTGAATCCTTTTAACACATCCAGACTATGGCCTACAGTATTTGTTGCACAAGAGCATAAGTAACTGGATGCTGTGCCAACAAACTGTTGCCATTATTTGAGTGCTGCATTAAAAGAGACAGCCAACTTTCTGGACCACATGACTGTATCAAATCTATAGCATCTCACTCACTAACTGTCATTTTTATATTAATGTGTAGTTTTATGAAGTGATTGAAGATCTGCCTTTGAACATAACCTAGACCTAATACGGAATGTGAAATTTCAGTGATGGGTACTAATGGTGAATAAAATTCTGGCAACCTTGGTCTAATCCACAGTGTTTGTGTTCATACCACAGCAGAAAATTGACTGGTTTTCTTTTAAAAGTTGCAAGAATAAGACTGAGGAATGGGATTATCAAAAATTCAGTGCATTATTGTTCATGAATGCGATCGGTAGCCTCGATAACCCTGTGGAATCCAGAAATACTTAAAAAATTTGATGGCCTAGTCAATCGTCAGTGTGGAAGCGCTGTCAACTTGCATAAATTGATCTGTCCTGAAAAATAAGGCATTGGTAACTTGCTTTATAGAGGAGTGCGCAGAAAATTGGCTAATCTGACACAAGTCCTCTGTGGCCACCTGGAATGAGTCCTGTCACATAAAAGTTGAGAGCTGTGGTTACTTTCTGTGCTGCAGTCAGAGCTATACATTCTGTGACTCTTGCTTCCAGATCTGACTGCAGCAGCAAATAGAGCTCCTTAGCTTCACGACTGAAGCGCAGCCTCCAGAGACAGAGCTCCTCGGAAAGGTCTGTGTGCCCTGGTTGATGCATCCTGCTGGATGGGTACTGCTAAGATGGAGTAGCTCTTCTCTGGTGCTGCTCAAGAAATCTGCCTCCCCCTACAGCTTCCTACTGCTCTTCTTGACATGGTCTAAGCTTCCTGAATCTGTCCTTAAAAATAATTGTCTTCAACATTTACTGTGTTGATTGGATGGATGATGTTTGTGGTTGAACACAAGAAAATATGTTAGTTTTTCTTTGCTTTTAAGGCTTAACTACCTTGCCACCTCCTTAATTAAGATTTGTTCTAAATTCCAGCCACATTCTCTCTATATAATAGTCACTGAAGCCTTTAGCAAATTTATTTGTCAGTCAGACTTCCATCAATATAAAAATATTAATTGCATTTCTATGCCACCTGTTCACATCAAAGTTTTAATGTGTTTCTCAGTGCTGCAGAATGGAGTATGTTTCCATTTATGTTCAGTCAGGCTCAGCAGGGTGAGGGGCAGTGTTTAAGCTATTCTATCTTTACTGTGCCTCAGTTATATCCTCAATTAGAAACCCACTACAGCAGTATGAAACTTTTCATTTCTACTGACTTTTTTTGGCCTCTCCAGGTTTACAGCCAATTTGTAAGTAATTTTATGCGTTGGAACTGCCAAAATTAATTTCATCCAACACCCAGATGGCAATGAAAAAATTTCTAGTCTGTTCACCACAAATGCCCATAAATTGCTGCAAATTGCTAATAAATTGGTTAGGATTCAATCAGTGCAGCTTTGAATGCTGAGTAAACAAAAATGTTAAATTGTTCCTTTCATTAACATTTTACAATAAACTATTTATTATTAGAAATGAAATTGAAAAAAGTAAACTTTGTTGGGTTTTTTTCATACTCTGGTTTCTGGGATTGTTTCTGTGTTTAAAGTTATAATTTCTAAAGATCAAAGCTCATATGTGATCTAAGAAATACTGTGGCAAGCGTGGCCTCTGATCCCTCCAGGATATTACAAACACAAATATGCAGACATGTAACCTTGAAAAGTAGAATTCTCACATCCATCTAGATGTGTATCAAATGTTGATTAGCTGTCCCCAAAAGGACAAAAATAATTGCCTTCTACGTTTATTGTGTAGTTGGCTGGGTGACGTGATTGAATGCAAGAAAAGATGAGTTTTATTTCTTTGGTTTGAACGCTGCAAAAATAATGTGTTGAATGTTATGTTTGTAGAAAAATCAACTAGCGACAGTTAATGTAGGACTTTTTGCATTGATAGTAAATGTCCTTTGAAAGCAGATCTTACTATTCCTATATTGTATCTGTCAACCAAATGTATGTAATAATTTCTAAAGTAAGAATACCACAGCAAAGAGATTTAAATGACTATATTCTGTTTTGACAAATGCTACTGGCATTACTGTTCTTTATTTGACTTGTGATAGGCAAAGCCATAGAGATTTGAAAACCAGGATGCAAATTTTAAAATTGAGGTATTGCCAGACCGGGAGAACGGGACTTGGTCCGACTTTGGATATGGGCAGTTTTGGATGAGCAAGTTTATGGAGGGTGAAAGATGGGAGGCTGACCAAATTGACCCAAGGTTCATTTCCAGTTCTTTAAAGCTGTCAGTTTAAATCTTTAGGAATTGTAAAAAGGATGGACTGCATGCATTCAAATATCACTAGGTTTTTTTTTAAGAATTCATGAAAACGTGAATGCCAATGTCTGACAGTAAAAAAAAAAATCATGCTTTCAATAATGAACTTTATGCCTTTAATACAAATAGAGTTTAAAAGTTAAACTTGTGTAAATAAATGTCAATCCCTTTACTGTATTTCCAGATGAAAGTGAAGATGATTTAATTAATGTTTAAAGTTGCACAAATTTGAAAATGCAGTCAAATTTGAATTTGAACGTTAACATTTTACTTAACATTAAAGGAACATATTAAATCTGTTCCATTAATGTCTCAATTTCTATATGTGGTGAATAAATGCATTCCAAACTATTGGATTATACGCAAAAGCTTCCTGTCATACTAAAAAAATTAACTCAGCCTCCAAGGAACTTAGGTGATGCTGACAAACAGCTCGGTCTTTTGTTTTGTGATTGATCGGATCCGATTGTAGATTTGTAATTACTCCCAAATATCCTTATGTACCTTTTGACATTTTTCAAGCTTCCGTATTTATTCTTTTTGTATGTGTATAAATGTTATTTAATCATTTACAATATATGCTTTTCCTTTTAGAATTTCTTATTTTCTGAATTATCATACAACCCATAGCCAATCTCGCGAGTCATCAGATAAAAGACAAGTTTTTTTTAAAACATGTCTGAAATACGAACAATAAATCCCCTTCTGTTGCTTTTGTCCACATCCCCCAGAGTGGTTACCAGAATAAATGATCAAATAGTTACTGATATAAAGAGATCTCCCACTCCATTGTTCACAGCTTTTGTGATGCCTAGACCACAGTTCTGATTTTTAGCTGTTAATACTGCCTAGCTCTTTAAGGCTGCTGTTTTTAAAATGCAAGCATAGTTAGTTCTAACTGGTTGTAAATTGCTGAGGTTATTCACAATGCAAATCATCGAATGATACAGCACAGAAGGAGGCCATTTGGCCCATCGTGCCTGTGCCAGCACTTTGGTACAGCTATCCAATGTGTTATGTCTATAATGTACTTATGAATGACACCACGAGGCAATGTGTTGTACTCAAACTGTAGTGAACTTGGTCCTTTATTCCAAACTCCAGAGAGTTGCACAAGCATGGTGTGCAGCCTTTTATACAAGGCCCTGCCACCAGGGCAGGAAACCCCCGGCCTCCACCAGTTGCACCCTCTAGTGGTGCCAGCATGTATGTACACAGTGTAAACCTTATTGACAGTTCATCAGGTAAACAAGTCTCCATCTTATGCAATCACGCAGTGACTACACAGAGAATATATCTATAGTCTGCATATACAACACAATTAGTCACCGCTGCTCCTTCCCCATAGCACTGTAATTATTTTTCCTTCAATTATTTATCCAATTCCCTTTTTGAAAGTTGCTATTGAATTTGCTTCCACTGCACTTTCAGTCAATGCATTCCAGAGCACAACTCGCTGTGTTTAAAACAAAAAGAAGTTTCCTTATGTCGCTTTTGGTTCTTTTGCCAATCATCTTAAGTCTATGTCCTCTGGTTACTGACCCTTCTGCCTCAGGGAACAATTTCTCCTTATTTATGAAAAACATTCATGATTTTGAGCACCTTCTTTGTGCTAAGGAGAACAACCTCAGCTTCTCCAGTCTCCACATAACCGGAATTCCTCACCCCGGTACCATTGTAGTAAATCTCTTTAAGGTCTTGACATGCTTCCTAAAGTATGGTGCCTCCAGCTGAGACCTACTAGTGTTTTATAACTTCCATGTGTTTGTATATGCCTCTATTTCCATATGCCTCTATTTATAAAGCCAAGGATCCTATATGTTTTTTTTAAACAGCCTTCTCAACTTGTCCTGCTTCCTTCAAATATTTGCGTGCATACACTCCCAGGTCTCTCTGTTCCTGCACACGCTTTGACATTGTACTATTTAGTTTATATTGCCACTCCTCATTCTTCCTACCAAAATGTATCACTTCACACTTCTGTGTTGTTAAATTTCATCTGCCATGTGCCTGGGCACTTCACCAGTCTGACTTATGTCCTGAAATCTATTATCCTCTTGGTTGTCTACATCATTTCCAAGTTTCATATTATCTGCAAACTCTGAAATTATTCCCTGTATACACCAGTTCAGGTCATTAGTATACTGTATATCAAAAAGAGCAGTGATCCTAATACTGACACATGGGGGAATACTCTGCTCCAGTCTGAAAAATAACCGTTCAGCACTACTCTGCTTTCTGTCACTTAGTCAATTTTGTCCCTTTTTAGTCCCGTGGGCTTAAATTTTGCTAACAAGTCTATTATGTGGTACTTTATCAAACACCTTTTTGAAAGTCCATATACACAACGTCAACCGGCCTACCCTCATCAACTCTCTCCGTTGTAAGTTTCTGAAATGTTAGTTTCAGGCTGAATGTAATATGATTAGTGATACGTCCTTACTACACAGTATAAATGCACAAGAGGCCCATGCTTGAGAGAAGGTCAGTCTGTGACCTATCCTTTATTACTTAGCACTCAAGTGATGAAGGTGGGTGGAGCTTCCCCTTTTATACCTGAAGGTCCAGGTTAGGAGTGTCTCCCACCTAGTGGTCAGTGTTGTCATGGTGTACAAATTAGGTCAGTTTATACATGGGTTACAATGCTGGTTGAATACATGACATCACCTCCCCCCCAAAGTCTTATTGGGATCACTGGTTGAGTCTCTGGTGGTTTACGCTCCCTTGCAGAGCGCCTGAGTTGGGGCTCCGGTTGTTGGGCGCTGGCCTGAGTGTCTGCTGTTTGCAGTGCCTCAGGCCTGTCCGGACTGCCCACAGTGACTGGGCTCTCCTCCCTTTGGTTCCAGTGTTCGGTCACCTGTGGTGGAGTGAACTCTATATCGTGTTCTTCCTCTGCTTCTTCTATGGGGTTGCTGAACCTCCTTTTTGTTTGATCCACATGTTTGCGGCAGATTTGTCCATTGGTAAGTTTAACTACCAGAATCCTATTTCCCTCTTTGGCAACCACAGTGCCTGCGAGCCATTTGGGCCCTGCAGCGTAGTTGAGGACAAAAACAGGATCATTTACATCAATACATCGCGACCTCGCATTCCTGTCATGGTAGTGATATTGTGACTGGCGCCTGCTCTCGACAATTTCTTTCATGGTGGGGTGTATAAGGGATAATCGGGTTTTGAGCGTCCTTTTCATTAGTAGCTCTGCGGGTGGAACCCCTGTGAGCGAGTGTGGTCAGGATCTACAGGCCAACAGGAGGCGTGATAAGCGGGTTTGTAGGGAACCCCCTTGAAATCTGAGCATCCCCTGTTTGATTATCTGCACTGCTCGTTCTTCCTGGCCGTTTGAGGCCGGCTTGAACGATGCCGTTCTAACATGGTTAATTCCATTGCCTGCCATGAAGTCCTGGAATTCAGTGCTTGTGAAGCTGACCAAGATGTCCGGTAGACCGTGGGCGGCGAACATTGCCTGTAGACTTTCTACCGTGGCAGAGGCTGTGCTTGAATTTAAAATATCACACTCGATCCATTTGGAGTAGGCGTCTACTACAACCAAAAACATTTTCCCCATGAAAGGACCTGTGTAGTCCACATGGATGCGTGACCAAGGCTTGGCGGGCCAGGGGCTAAGGGGGGCTTCCCTGGGCGCATGGCCCAGCTGGGCACATGTGTTGCACCTGCGAACACAAAGTTCCAGATCTGCGTCTATCCCTGGCCACCAAACATGTGACCTGGCAATTGCCTTCATCGTGACAATGCCCGGGTACCCATTGTGGAGTTCTCTGATGAACACCTCTCTGCCCATCTGGGGCATGACTACTCGGTTTCCCCACAGTAGGCAATCGGCCTGAATCGAGAGTTCATCCTTGCGCCTGTGAAATGGTTTAACTTTCTCAGGGCATGCCCTGTACGTGGCTACCCAGTCCCCATTCAGGACACATTTCTTGACAAGAGACAATAGCTGGTCTCTATTTCTCCAGACTTTAATCTGACGGGCTGTCACGGGTGAGCCTTCACTTTCGAAAGCTTCAACAGCCATGACCATCTCAGCAGCATGCTCGGTAGCCCCCTCAGTGGTGGCTAGTGGGAGCCTGGTGAGTGCATCGGCGCAGTTTTCGGTGCCCAGTCTGTGCCGAATTGTGTAGTCATAGGCAGCTAACGTGAGTGCCCACCTCTGTATGCGGGCCGATGCGTTTGCATTTATGGCCTTGTTTTCGGCCAAAAGGGACGTTAGGGGTTTGTGATCTGTCTCCAGCTCAAATTTCCTGCCAAACAGGTACTGGTGCATTTTCTTTACCGCAAATACACACGCAAGTGCCTCTTTTTCTACCATCCCGTAGCCCCTTTCTGCCTGGGACAGACTCCTGGAGGCATAAGCTACCGGCTGTAACTGACCCTTGGCATTGACATGCTGCAACACACACCCGACACCATAGGACGACGCGTCGCACGTTAACACAAGTTTCTTACATGGGTCATATAGCGTTAACAGATTGTTGGAACATAACAAATTGCGTGCTCTATTAAAAGCCCTTTCCTGGCTGTCCCCCCAGACCCATTCGCGACCTTTGCGTAGGAGCATGTGTAGCGGCTCTAGCAGCGTGCTCAATTTGGGAAGGAAGTTACCAAAATAGTTCAGGAGCCCCAGGAACGAACGCAGCTCCGTCGTGTTACGGGGTCTGGGTGCTCTCTGGATCGCTTCCGTCTTGGATGCAGTAGGGCTGATCCCGTCTGCTGCTGCCCTCATCCCCAGGAATTCTACCTCTGGAGCTAGGAAGACGAACTTCGCCTTTTTCAGTCGCAGACCTACCCAGTCCAGTCTGCGTAGCACCTTCTCCAGGTTGTGGAGGTGTTCTTCAGTATCGTAACCCGTAATGAGGATGTCGTCCTGAAAAACCACCGTCCCTGGAATCGACTTGAGGAGGCTTTCCATATTTCGTTGGAAGATCGCGGCGGCCGAGCGAATCCCGAACGGACATCTGTTGTACTCAAACAACCCCTTGTGTGTCATGATGGTGGTCAGCTTCTTCGACTCACTCGCCAGCTCCTGGGTCATGTAAGCTGAGGTCAGGTCCAATTTTGAAAAAAGTTTGCCACCGGATAGCATCGCAAAGAGGTCCTCTGCTCTCGGTAGCGGGTACTGGTCTTGGAGTGACACCCGATTGATGGTGGCCTTGTAATCACCACATATCCTGACTGACCCATCCGCCTTGAGCACCGGCACAATCGGGCTCGCCCAGTCACTGAATTCGACTGGCGAGATGATGCCTTCCCTCAACAGGCGGTCCAATTCACCTTCTATCTTTTCCCGCATCACGTACGGCACCGCTCTGGCCTTGTGGTGTACTGGTCTGGCTTCCGGGTTTATGTGAATCACTACCTTGGCCCCCATGAAAGTGCCGGGTTGAAATAATGAGTCAAATTTGTCCAGGACCTGTGAGCATGATACTCGCTCCACAGAGGAAATTGCATTGGCATCGCCCCATTTCCAGTTCATGACAGCAAGCCAACTCCTCCCCAGTAGTGCGGGACCGTCCCCTGGGACAATCCAGAGTGGCAACCTGTTCTCCGAATCTTTGTGGGTCAAGACTACCATGGCGCTGCCTTGCACCGGAATGATCTGCTTTGTATAAGTCCGTAGCTGTGCGTCAATCGGCGATAATTTTGGCCTCCTGGCCTTGGATGCCCACAACTTTTTGAACTGTTTGATACCCATCAGGGACTGGCTGGCACCCGTGTCCAACTCCATTGATACTGGGATGCCATTGAGGAGCACTTTCATCATTATCGGTGGCGTCCTGGTGTATGAACTGTATACGTGCTCCACATGAACTCACTGAACTTTAGCTTCCAGCGATTTCCCCCAGTGTCCATTTCTGCAATTTCTGCAGGTATTTTGCTCATCTCTGCAAACTCCGGCTGAATGTATGCCTCCATGCCTCCAGCATGAGTTGCGGTTTGAAACAAAAGGTCCCTTGCCAGTCGATTGTCCCTGACTGCCCCTGTTATTGTCCTTGAGTGCACCATTAACAGGTGTTGATGGCCCCATTACTGGCCGCATTGTCCCTTGCAATGGCGTGAATCGCTGTTCGGCTTGCCATTGTCTCTGTCGAACTCCCCCTCTGGGTTCGACTACATGTTGGGCATGCCTGACTGCCCTTGTCTGCCTGGAGAACTGTGTGCTGCTTTAACAATGTTGAATCTCTGTCCCAACCATTCCTTAACACAGTACCTCTCATCTGTTCTGCTAGTGGCCATGCTCGCGTGGTTTAAATCGCTTCTCGGCCTTTTGGCTAAGATCAAGCGTGGCTGACCTGACGGGGGAGTAGTTATGACCCCAAAGTGGTTCTCCCTGGATAAGGAAGGTGGTTCTCCTATGCTTTTTGGAAATAGGAGGTGGGTGGGGTGGATTGACCCATCCACCTCCACGGAGGTGTGTGGGGGGCCTGACCCATGCACCTCCATGGCACGAACCTGGTATTGCAGTACTTCCAGGAACGGTGCAGTGGCTCTAGGCCTTTTGGCTAAGAGCATTGGCGCAGAGTGATCCTTGATGTGTGCAAGGTGACCTCTGGCGTTTGTGATTTGACAAAGAATTGGAAAGATTGGTAACGAAAAATTTAAAAAAAAAATCCCAGTTTCTTGTTGCCATTGATACGTCCTTACTACACAGTATAAATGCACAAGAGGCCCATGCTTGAGAGAAGGTCAGTCTGTGACCTGTCCTTTATTACTTAGCACTCAAGTGATGAAGGTGGGTGGAGCTTCCCATTTTATACCTGAAGGTCCAGGTTAGGAGTATATCCCACCTAGTAGTCAGTGTTCTCACGGTGTACAACTTAGGTCAGTTTATACATGGGTTACAATGCTGGTTGAATAAATGACAATTAGCTTTTTATTAATATATCTGACAGACATATACTACATACAACAGACCTTTATTTTTATTTGTGTGTTTAGAAAGAATGCTCTTT